>NW_004955448.1:7026112-7076269 GCF_000276665.1 Chinchilla lanigera
CCAGGCTGGTCTTGAACTTGCAATGATCCTCCTGCCTCAGCCTTCTGAGAGCTGGGATTACAGGTGTGTGCCTTGTCGCCTGGCTGACCCATGCCTTTCACCATGCACTAAATTAAAGTAAAAATAGATCAAAGATCTAAATATTAAAACAGAAACACTAAATGTATTGGAAGAGAAAATAGGTAAAAATCTTGATGACACTGGGTAGGCAGAGAGTTCATGAACAAAAATCAAACTTTGAAGCATGGGAAATACTTCACAGAATCAACAACTAGGTTCTCATCTTATTGAAAAGTTTTTGCACATCTAAAGAAATCACCAATAAAGTAAAAAGAAAACCCACAAACTGGGAAAAAATTTTAGCCAACTGCCCCTCAGACAAAGAACTTCTATCTAGGACATATAAAGAATTAAATATAATCAGGCCTCCCACATTCAAAGACCCAATCCAAAAATGGGCATCTGAGATAAATACACATTTCTCTAATGAAGAGATACTAATTGTGAATAAATATATGAAAAAATGTTCATTGTTGTTAGTCATTCGAGAAATGAAAATTAAAACAACACTGAGATCCCACCCTACCCCAGAAAGAATGGCTATCATCAAGAAATCAACCAGTAACAAATGCTGGAGAGGCTGTGGGGAGAAAGGAACCCTACTCCACTGCTGGTGGGAGTGTAGACTGGTGAAACCACTGCAGAAATCAATTTGGAGATTCCCCACAAAACTAGGGTTGGAAGTCCCATTTAACCCAGCTATTCCCCTTCTGGGTATTTTCCCCGAAGAATTAAAGACATTATACCACAGCTATATATGTATACCCATGTTTATAGCAGCATAATTTGTTATAGCTAAATCTTGGAAACAACCCAGATGCCCATCCACTGAGGAATGGATAAAAAAGATGTGGTATTTCTATACAATGGAGTAATACTCAGCTATTTAAAAAGATAAACTTCAGGCTGTTGTAGGTAAATGGATGCAACTAGAGACCATACTCATAAGTGAAATAAATCAGACCCAGATGGGTAGACATCATATTGTCTCCCTGGTGTAGGAACCTGAAAGACTAGATAAAACTCAAAATGTACAATAGATGATAGGAAAGGGAAAGAAATTGCTCAAAGGAAGGAACGACTGGGATGAGGGAAAGAAGAAAAAAGAAAGAAGGAAGGCAAAACATAAATATGTATATGAATACCTGCGATGACTGCATTGCTGATGTCTGATGGTGTACTGAAATGAACACTTAATGCTCACTTTTTTTTTTATGTTCTGATCGACTGTGTGCTTGTGTCTGGTGGTCTGAGCAACTGATTTGAAGGTAACAATATGAAATAGAATTACAATGGTGAACTCCTACCATCTTGTCTAGTGAAACTCTGTACTATCTCTAAGGTTTTATTGAAGAATTATTTTCTTATTCTCTTTAATGGCTTGAGCAATCTTTCATTCTTACATCTGATATTCTGAGCAATGTAGCTGAGGATAGTGATATGCAATGTAACAACCACTGTTGATTTGTATTAATGTGTCTTGAGACCCTGTATCATTTTGAATGCTCTTGCTTTGATTTGTTTATGTTTGTGATACTGGTATGCTGCTACTGTTCTATTTTTTTGTTGGTTTGTTTCTCATGTAATTCTGTCTTTAAAATAAAAAAAAATAAATAGTCCCAAGTTCTCAGTAGTTTATGACAACAGAAGTATAGTTTTTATTCATGCTACATATTGAGGGTAGGTCAGTTGAGGCTCTAATCTGTGTCATTGTTATTCTGCAACTCAAAAGAGTGAATCTCTGGGACAGGCCAGAGAAAAAGATAAACTTCTTTAGAAAAGGCACAGAGCACCTGCACTCACATTTCTTGACTCCTGGCAAGGTATCCTGACAGAGACCACATTAAAGCAGTGCTGAGAAGGCTTTAGAATTAATCAACTGGCTTTCTATATTAACTTGTGAATTTGTCCCAAGCCTAAGTGACTTGCTCATGAGCCAGTGGCTGGCATGCAGAAACAGAGCTCTATGCCAATGGTCATGGTAGAGACCTGTAGTGGCCTGTGACACTGTGGAGTCTCTGAAGGCTACCGAGGACACTAAATCTCATGCAGAGTTCCAAGGCAATAACTGCTAACCTTAGAGCTAAGATAGTTCTCTTATCAGCAAAGATTTACTGGTTGGAACGTCTTTGTTCCATTTTCACAAGGCCTTGCTCACTATTGCACCTTTTGCCTCAGCTATTCCCTGCACTTCCCTGCACCCACCTGATATGGACCCAATAAATAGTTCCAGTTTGGAGAAGTTGGGGTCTTAGCCACCTTTCCGGATCCCCATATGCCATATCAATTTTGTCTATTGTCTTTTATCCTTTACTGTACACTGCCCAGCTCCCAATAGTATCCTTCTTTCATAGGGTGGAGGTGAAGATGCTATCCCACAGTAAAGGGTACTGCAGATCACATGGGCAAGCATGAAATCAGTGGGATGCAGTATACTTTTCTCCAAGAAAGGAGGATCAGATATTTTGAATATTCATACAACTTACCATATAGGTGCTACCAAGTTCCTCCTTAGTTCATTGTAATTGGTTGCTTAGAATTATCGATGATTTTCCAGGACTGTGATTACTACTACACAAAGTTTTATGAACCACCTCCATATCTACTTTGAGGCTGTGTTCCTTTAAATTCACTTGCTAGAGGATAAAACAGCACAGAAATTTCGCTGATAAATGTTTTTGGAGGAGCTCTTGGGCATTTGGAGAGGTTAAAGATACAGAAGTGCTCTGAAGGTCTTCACAGACTCCCTTTTAAAAACAATGCCTACCTTGGAAGTTCTTGGTGTCAGCAGATAGTCCTGGAATCTGCCTTGCGAGACAGATGGTAGAAAAATTACTTCTCTATTATTCCATATCAATTTTGACTCTGAAGAAGCATGTGGTTACCCCTCATGCCATCATGTGACTTTTCTATAATAAAATATGCTGACAGAATGATGGTCGATTATTTCATCTGTACAGAGATGAGGATAAAACTGCTAAGTAGGCATGATTAGGAGCAAGTTAAGTAGAATTGAGCAGTATTAAGTAAATGGTTAGAGAAAATGCAAAGCAGTAAGAGTTAAAAAACTGCTTGTTCCAGCAATACTTGGAGAAAAATCATCAAAAGTTGGGTCAAAATACATTATTAAGCAGAAGTCCTTCAGCACAGAGGTCACAAGTTGGGGGCTCACAGGATGAGTCTGGGATATGTGCATTTTTTTTTGGGCAACACCATGCTTTGAATTTCAGTCTATGTCACACTGGTAAGAATCTGGATATCTAGCTTTTCTTGAAAATGTGAAGATTTGTCAATTATCCTCCAAATTCTTGGTTGGCAAGTTGGCTAAAGCTAAATTTCTCTTTGGAGGGAGCATGAATCTCCAGTTCTTTGCACAGAATTGAGATGGATTAAAAACCATGTTGTAAAAGCAAAACTTTAAAGTTTATGGAAGAAAGAATAGGAGAATATTTTAAGGATACTTTTGGAGGACATATTTTTTTTAAAACGTTCGAAACAGTAGACATCATGCATTGAAATTTTATTTTCAAAAGTAAGGAGTTTTATTCAACAATGATCATCACAGACAAACTGTAAGGAAACCAATTTGAAAAGCTAATTTTAATAAAACCAACAAGAATTTATTATCTAGAACAAGGAATTCTAGTACTTAATTTTAATTTGTAACAGGAAAATCTCAGGAAATAGAATATTAACAAGTAAGTAATAGAAAAGGAAAGTTGTATAGTGACTATATATCTTTTGTGACATAATAAAATATACTATAAGATAAATGAACTTCATTTTCTAATAATCTAGGTGACAAAAATTATGATGTCAAGTAATAACAAATACTTTCCAGAGATGTGAGGACAGGAGAATCCTCATATTATTGCTGGTAGAAGTATAAACAGCCATTACAGTGAGCTCTGTTGGGAATGCATAGTGAATTTAAGTACGTGCAAAACTCTGCCTAGAAATTCCATGCCCGGAAAAATGTTAACATCTAGAGAACAGTTTGCGTGGAGTTTTGCAAAAATATACCCTAAAAAGACATACAACAGTGCTTATGGCAGTATTGTACTAACAGAGAAAGGTCACAAATAACATGGATGCCCACCTTTGAGTGAATGTACAAGTAAGTTGTGGTGCACATATTTAATAGACTGCTACTGTATGCAGCAGGTGAGCTTGATAAAAGCAGGATTTACACATTATAATATAAACATGTACCTAAATAAATATGTATGAAAGATGGCTTGAAGATTAAACTTTAAATACACTAGAGTGAATACCAATACCTGGAAAGATACTGGGTTCAGCAATATGGAATAAAGAGCACTAAAATAAAAACAAATCAAAACAGAGCATGATAGCTTTGCAGGGCATCAGTGATAGCATAATAAGAACTAGGGAATGTGACCCATGACATCCTGTAAACTTAACATTATCACAGACTCCAATAAATAAAGAAAAGTTACTATTCCTTTATATTTTGGCCAAAGATAACTCTTTTAATCTTCCTTTTCCCCCTCTTCCTTTTTATCCCTTCTCCTCCTCATCCTCCTCTTCCCTGCTGTGGTGGACTAACCAGTGGTCAACTTGTAACACCCAGCTGAACTGAATCAGCGTGGTGCTGGGTGCGGAAGGCCGCCTGAGGATTGTTACCAAGAGCAGAAAAGGACAACTGAAGGGGAAGATGGTGCATTGTTGATCCTCTGGGAGAAGCTTGTCATGCTGGCTTTCCTGACAGGAACTCGGCTATTCTCATCTTTGGAGGAGCTCAGGTCCTCACCATGGCTGAGGACGGCCACAGTACTCTTCAGGGGAGCTCTGGTCCTTACCTGGAGCATTGCTTCCTGGTTCCAGTGCAGATGCCTCAGCCTGCTGGCACAGAGCCTTCATCCCGCTGGTGCAGACTTTCTAGCTTCCACCGCTGACCTTTGGGCCTTCCCAGTGTAGATCCTTGATATAGACTTGCATGAGACATTGTTATGGGCTCTAGGCCTCCAGATAGACTCCTGGAGGACACTGTCATGGGCTCTAGGTCTTCAGCTGGACTTGTGCAGGGCATTGCTGTATTCTTTGAGTCTGTAGTGTGTGGACAGATCTCTGGTACTTTTCTGCATTTGACTCTTTAGGTGAATATTATAAAATAATCCTATATATATTTTTTCTTTTTTTATTTTCTTTTTGTCTTTCTGAGACAGAGTCTTGCTATGCAGTTCAGGCTGGGCTTGAGTTCACTTTGTAGCCCAGGCTGGCCTCAAACTCACAATGATGCTTCTGCCTCAACCTCCCAAGTGCTGGGATTACAGGCGTGTGCCACCACGCCTGGTTTAAAATAATCCTATAAATTATGTGTCCTGTATTAAATCTATTCCCTTGTCAACCCTGACTACAACACCCATCCTGCTCCATAACTGGTTGTTTCTCCAACTCACTCCCCCCGCTTTTTCTTCTCTTCTCCTCTTCCTTTTTTAAGTTAAATTTATGAAGAGGGAATAAATTCCACAGCGTGGCCTGACTGGAGTGGTTCCACTACGAGTAGTTCCAGTGCCAAATTATTTGTAGTTTCCTGTTGTCCAGGGACACATGTGTGGCTCTCCTATGTTGCTGTTTTCGCTGTGTTAATTTATCTCCACTCAGTTAAGTTCTCCTGCACGTAACTGCTAGGTGACCTATAAAACTTTTGTTAAACAGTGTCTTTCTAGAAAGCCAGGGCGAAAATTCTGGCAAATGATACTACTCTAGTGCCCCTGGATGTGAAGATGCAGATGGCAGTTGGATTTTATAAGACCCTTTTGCTGTCTTCCTCCATTTTTGGCCTGTTTTTACATTATCGTCTCTGTGCAGATCTGGCTGTGGATAAAGCACCCTCTAAGGAACTACATTCATGCTAAACTGAAGTGTGGACTGCTGAAGGGTCGCACTGCCTTCCATTTACAAGTCTTGGAAGCCCCTGCTGGCCTTGGCCATATAAAATTTTTATAGCAATTAGGATCTTTACAGAAAACACACACATACACAGAACAGGGATCCAATGCTTGCCTGTCTTTGCCGTAAAGAGTCTCCCAGCAGGCTAATTTATTAGACTTTTGGTTTTCTTTGGATTTGGATTTGGATTTCCAAATACGTTTTGCTAGTTCGGTCTTTCAAGGAGAAAAATTCAGCCAAAATGTAATGGAACACTGCAGTGTCAGGGCCCCAAAGCCAAGTACAGATGTGAACCTCTTCCAACTTGGCTACAAAGTAGCCTTAGCTCTCTTCTGCCAGCTGCCCACAACTCCCCACCTCCGTACCGCGCCCCCCTCCCCCAGCCAAAGGGACATCATAGCCACTGTGCTGGGATTTTGTAATGGAAAAACAACAAACAAACAAACAAAAGCAAGGAAGAAGAACGGGAAACTATTTCTCTTTTTATCTTTTATCACCTCCACTAACTTTTGGTTATGTCACTGTTTCTAGTTTGCAAAAAACTGAGGCGATTTCACAATACTTAGAACAAAACTTGTTTTCTAGTCTGAAGCCACTTACTCATTCAATAAGTATTTGATGAATATATATATATATATGAGATTGTGGCTCCGCGTCCCACCAGGTAATTGTTAGGCTGGCCTTTTGTGATGGATTCCTGTATTTTGCATTGCTTGGGATGCTTTGATCATGATTTTGTGAGATGAACAGTTAGTTGCTGGAAATTAAGCCGCCAGTCTCTCACCAATTTGTTACATGGCTTTAAAACACGTTTTATAGAAAGTTGATGTTCTTAGAAACAGAGAAGAAATAGGAGTGCCTTACAACTCTGACCTACGCTCTTGTTTGCTGTAACACTAGCTGTGAATTTTCGTGAGAACTGCCTGCTGTTTACGCGGAGCTGCAGTGAGGTGTGGGACGGCACAGCGGAGAGCGGTGTGATATGATCTGTAGACTATAGCAAATTTGTGATCTTGAGTGTCTTAAATTTTTGAGACTCGTTTACTTGATGGAGTGGGAATGTTTGGGTTTAGATTTACTGAACAAAATTAGGTGAGGTGCTGTCGGTGGTCCTTCAAAGCCCATTAAAATGTTGGCCTCTCCCTACGGCTGCCTAAGAGGAACATGAAGGAAGTAAAGCGAGTTTAGTCCTCGTCCTCAGAAGCACACAGTCCAGCTAGGATGAAACTCAGACTCATAAAGCCACCAGAGAAATGCCTCTGAGAGGTAACCAAAGTGGCATGCATTAACTTTCTCTCTGCACCACCCACAATTCTGGAAATGGAAGACTGACTTTTCTTTAAAAACTATGTTTATACTTGATGTACAGAAGGCTTTCTATAAACCAACAATCGTTCTCCTTGGGGGGGGAATCAGATGATGGGTTTTTAGATTGGGTTAAAGCACACACACACACACACACACACACACACACACACACACAAATATTACAGTGACATTAGGATTCCATTATTACGGAGTTCAGCTGAAAGTTGTACAAATGTTTGTTCCATCTATGACAGCTCATACGGCATGGTATTTCCAGGGTTTGCAAATAACAACATAAGTAGAAATCTGCTTAAAGAGATTCCATTTAATGTGTTTGCACTGAAAAGCAATTTTTCACCATGTCATGTATTAAAAGAATTGTGAACTTTCTTTATTTTCATTTGCAATTGTACAAATGTCTTTATGCTATTTGAGGTGCAGGTCTTGGTTGGAGAATATGAATGTGTCATTTGATAATGCCTGGTCAACACAAGCATGATCCCTAGAATGCTCCTCTTTTTGAAGCAGTCATTTAAAATCCTGGTTTTATGCCAGCAGGTTCACTGGAAAAACAAAGGTTCTGAAGCTAGTAAAACTTAGGTTTTAGTCCATATATCTTACAATGAGATGTTCAAAATTTGCTAATGTAGAGTGGTCACATTTGGGAAGCAGATACAGAATCTTCTGTGATCCAAGTTTGAGATGTTTCCACTTTCATGCTAACTGCTATGAAAACATCTCTGTTGACTGGACAGAGACATTTTGGACACAGAGTAAGAAATGGACAGCACAATAAGAAAGGCCATGCAGGACTCCCCTAAGGGGCACTTTCTAGAAATGTGGCTCCCTGCTCCATGCCAGGGCCTTAATTATCTTGAAAAGAAGATGGTCCTGGACAGCTTCTGGTGGAAATATAAACAGTCAAAATCTGGAATCCCAAGATTTATTTTTTGAGGATGAGTTTAGCGGTGTTTCAGAGGGAGTCTCAATGATCAGCTGGGGTGTCTTGCTGACTTTACACTTTACAAAGGTGCTGGCCTCATGCAAAGATAGTGTAGCTACAGCTTCCTAGAGGGTCCGCTTCCGGGGGTGGCGGTCCTATTCTGAAGTCTTGAGGAGGCATTCATGAGTTTTAACTTCTCTAATAAAGGCGGGCCAGGGTACAAAGAAGGTGAATCCAGGCACGGTGACAGCCAGAGATGGGGACTGAGGAGTAACTAAAGGAGTTAGGGATTGAAGAGTCCTAATCACTGTACTTCTTTTTGTTGTTTGTTTTGTTTTGTTTTTCTCCGGTACCGGGAACCGAACTCACGACCTTGCGCTTGCCAGGCAGGCGCTTTTGCCGCTGAGCTAAATCCCCAGCCCATCACTGTACTTCTTAACAAATTAATCAACAGGGTTGGGACTCAGATGCAGCTCCTGTTCTGCCTGTAGTGACTGTCCCTCCAGTCTGATCATCCTTGAGGTGTTTATGAACCTAGGAGAAAGAGGCAATGAGGCAAGGCTAGCCTTTCACTTGATTCAGCATTGTCCATCACTCTGGTGTCAGTGACCACTATCCCTCACCTATGCAGAGCTTAGTAAGGTGCCCTTTAGGAGCTCCTGCATCCCCCAGTGAGTCCTTCTGAGTGGATAGATGGAAACTTTTGGTTTTTTCCTTGATTGCTTTCCCTTGTTAGTATTCTCTAACAGAAAATTCAGAGGCCTACACAGCACCAGTTGTAACTTTCTGAATGAACTCAGGCAAGGCTCAGCCTCAGTAAGTGTTGGCGAAAAGTACTTATTTTACTTGCTTTACATGTCTAGTATTAAAGCACAAAATTGCACACGGTAGCACATTACAGTAGGATTCTTTATTAGAAACGGAAAAATACAAAACATGCAGAGAGAAGTATTTTTAAGAGTTCCAGGAAGACTGAAATCACATTTAATATTCTCTCCAGAAGGTGAAGAAGTATTCCTGTGTTAACTCACCGGTGGAAGATCATCAGGACCACACTTACTGTCGTCCGAGGAAATTAGGCTGAAAGTACCCGAAAGAACTGTGAGGAGTTGGGAGAAGCTTCTCATAGGGTGCCGGTGCCTGCTGGATGACGCAAGGGGGTGGTCAGGGAAGTGGGAGCCATTCTGGATTGGGTGTTTGGGGAAGAAAGGAGCTTTGCGATGGTGCATCATCATCATGTTTATCTGTGAGCTGGAAGTTCTCCCTGTCGAGGCAGAGGAGCAGCAGTCACTCACGCTGGACAGAAGAGGGGGATGTTTCATCATTTTTGTGGTTGTGGAGTGGCCTTATCTGAGTGTCCTTGCACATGTAGGCACGGAGCAGCCCGGTTAGACAGTGTGTTCTGTGAGTGAGGCTGACATGCAGCTGGGAACCTCATGGGCTGCCTGTCAGCTAGCCTGCTTTTCACTTTCTTATCAGGTTTTGGCACACGTATCTGTCTACTTTTCTGGAAAGCAGAGAAGAAAGTCATGTTCTGAAGCAGGGTCAACACTGAACACTAAGACAGTCTCTAACTGTGTTTTAGGGATTGTGTAATGAACAAGAATTAAGCTATGGAACCCAGATAGGGAACAACCCCAACATCCAAAACCCAAGTGGAGTATCCCAGGAAAGATGGCCGAACAGCAGGCGGCCCGGCCATTCCAGACCTGAGCGCTGCGCCTCCTGCAGCGCGTCTGCACCCTGCGTGCATAAGCAAGGCTGGAGGAGGAGCGCAATTCCTCTTTTCTGACTTCATATCCGGCTGCCTGGGTCCCTCTCCAAAGTTAAGGCAAAGTTATTTTTAAAACTCTCCCTATACCTTCCGGGAATTTCTTCTTAAAGTCCATGTCTTCTTCATAATTCTCACTTTATTTTATTTAGGTAACAACGGGAGGGTTAAATTATTAACACTGGTTACCACTGGGAAGGGATACTTAAAAGAAGTCATCGTTCTTTGCTTTATAGATTGAAGCCAGCACTGAATTCATTATGCAGGCCAGGCTGGCATCAAACTCGCAATCCTCCTGCCTTAGCCTTTCAAGGGCTGGGATTATACCTGTGCGCTACTACACTGGGCTCTGCACTAATTTATTTTTAAAAATTAGATATTACTAAAAAGAAAAATTAAAATGATATAAGAACTGGGAATGGTTGTATTTGCTTGTAATGCACTCTGAAGAATAACTTTAGAATTAGTATTTCCTGTTTTAAGAGGGGAAACTCAAAAAAAAAAAAAAAGAACGGCAACTCAGAATTCACTCTTCTGGAGGGGATGATGTAGGGTTCTTGCATCTATTTAAAAGATAGTTTTGATTATAAGCTAAAAATAATTGTATTCAGTTATATAAAATGGGGGGAGGGAAAGGAGAAAAATTAAGGTATGTTATATATATATATGTGCTAACTCCTCACAAAGAATGTACTCATTATGTACTGAAAACGTATACCAATAATATATATAATAAAAAGTTACTGATTTATTTAATTGATTAAATAATGCAGAATCAGTACGATGTATGAGTAAAACCAGTTGAAGAAAGTTGAAAGAGTAGACACGTATATAGGCAGTGAGGAATGCTGAAGTACACTTGCTAAATAAATGTAAAACTGGCTTCTGGGTGAGTGGGATACGAGTTTGTACCTCTACCTAAAACGTTCCACTTGTAGTCTATGAACAAGAGTCATCTGCATTGTTACCAGTTACCTACATTTACATAAGCACAGAGTAACTCAAAACACTGGCCCAAAGGCAAAGTCCAAAAGTTACGTTGGACCGAACACCTAGTAATGTTATTTGCCTATTTAAAACTTTTCCACATTTTTCCCTGCCAGCTCAGCATAACATTTGTTATAATTCAGATCTTTCTGCTTGAAACCTGTACTTTTGATCATGTATGTTAAAAGGGAAAGGAGTGTCTGTTAAATAAAATAATAAACTGATTAATGGTTGTAGTCTTTTTCTGATGTGCTAGGTGATAAACAACCAACCCAAAATGATTGTAAAAATGTTGACTGACTTCAGGCATATGTTAATGTCGTAATTATAGTGAATAGTATTAAACTTGTTCTATTTTACATTTTGAGGGGGCATGAGACAGCCAAGTATCTATTATAAACAGGCTAATATATTAAAAATTAAACTTAGAAAAGGATGATTTCTTCCCTTATTGCACTGGGCATCCTTTTCAGAGAAAAGTTGGTGTAAAACCCAGTAAAATAAATCAACATTCCTATGTTACTTGATCCATTCAACAATAATTTAATTTCTTCCCTAGATATGAAGATTATCCACATATACTCACTTTGGTTTTAAAGTTGGTGCACACATACAGTCTCCCTCTCTCTCTCTCTCTCTCTCAATGGAAATAAAGTTTAAAAATCTGATGTAATTGTAGTAAAAATTGTGCTTGTGGGGTGGGAATTGGGACTACAGAGGAGAGGCAAGTAGGAGGACGATCGTTTTCTGGTCCTGGGACATGATACCCAGCACACACACAAGTTAGAGGAAAAAAGGTTTGCTCTGGTTCACGGTAACCGTCACAGCTGGCTGTTTCCGAGGCAGAAAGGACACGAGGGAGGAACACCGTGGAAGAAAAGCTGCCGCGGCTGCGGTCAGGAAGCACAGACAGAGAAGCCCTGCTATGAGCACGTGAGGCTTCGGGGGACAGTCTTGATCCAAACCAGGCCAGAAGGGATCACTAAACATTTGTGTTCAACTGATACCTTGAAAAAACCCCGGAGCGTCTGATTTCTCTCATCTGTTTTCTTGCTTCTTTCTTGTTCTTTATTTGCTATTTTTAATGTCACTGCAAGGTGTATTCAGCACTCTAATGTTTGGGTCAATAATGAAAATGAATGGAGCGTTATTTGGAAAAGAAAAAATAAAAACTGGGGGAGAAGATTAGAAAAAGAAAGGCAGAGAAAAAATTTCATGGCTTTTGAGAAGAGCAGTAGCTACCCTTTCCCCACACCAAAGCAAACCAAATACATTACCAAGACATGTTTGGGGAAGGAACCTCACATCTATCCTGATTATAGAAATACAATTAAAATTTAAAACACAATAGGAAGAGCACATTTGAGGTGGTTTCAGATTCTTTAACTGCTGCACCAGGACACTACTAATATGTCCCAGTAGGGGGCGAGGCAGGCACTGACTTGGGAGGGACAGAGCTATGTTCGCCTCCCCAAGTTCCTCCCTTTGATTTGAAAGTCACTTCCCTCATTGCAGAGAACCTTCAGTTATGAGGTAGGATCTTGTCCACATCCCTCAACTGTAGACCCCGTGACACCAAAGAAGCAGGCAGCGTTAATTCTGAAGACGGAGACTCTCCCACATCCCAACCTGGGGAACAGATCTGCCTCTTGTTCTAAATGCTATAAAGTCTCATTAATTTGAGCTTCACACATTCTGAATTGTACAGAAACTAGCTTGAGGTTTGCTCTGCAAACCCATTTCTCATGGTTAGCGAAAATTAATATGATAAAAAGACTGGTAATGTAGGGGAGGTAGTGATTTATATTTATAAAAGCAACTATATTCCAGCATCTTAGAACTATCATTTGGATACTTAGCTAAATTAAACATGTATTCCTTATTCAGACTGCCAAGTTCTAAGAGGAAAAAGAAAAAAAACTGTGCATTTTGGTGTGGGTTACTGAGTTGCAAGTCCAGCTTATCCTGGAGATCTCACAATCATAGTTGAATGAATGAATCAACAAGGCAGGGAATATTGTAGTACAATTCAAGTTACTGTGTGTTTTCTCACTAAATTTAAATTTTCCTTTATGGCAAAAATCTCCACCTAATGGTAGTGTGTAAAGAGTTGCATTGATTCAAAGTAGTTATGTGATAGCATTTTATTATTCAACAAACTTTCATCCAGAGAATAGGACTGTGAGCCAGGTTCACTTTCTTTTCTTTTCTTTCTTTCTTTCTTTCTTTCTTTCTTTCTTTCTTTCTTTCTTTCTTTCTTTCTTTCTTTCTTTCTTTCTTCTTTCTTTCTTTCTTTCTTTCTTTCTTTCTTTCTTTCTTTCTTTCTTTCTTTCTTTCTTTCTTTCTTTCTTTCTTTCCTTTTTGAAGCTTAGACATCATCTTTACTCTACTGCTTTAGAAAAAAAAACTCTCGGACAGCCCCTCACAGTTTTATCAATACCTTAGCACCACTCGAGGAACCCTGCAGGTTTCTTCAGCTCTGGGTCTCCGTGAGGCTCTTTATAAATTGGCTCCCTGAGAACACATGTGATTAGCAATCTGGATGAGCTCACATTTCTTTCTTTCTTTTTCTTTTTCTTTTTTTTTTTTTTTTTTTTTTGTCTTTTTGAGACAAGGTCTTACTATGCAGTCCAAGCTGGACTTGAGCTCAATTTGTAGCCCAGGCTGGTCTCGAACTTGCAAGGATTCTCCTGCCTCAGCCTCCTGAGTACAGGGATTACAGGCGTGTACCACCACTCTCGCCTATTTCTTAGACTACTTCACCGAACTGTGTCTGAACAATAAGGTAAATAAATTTAGCCAGAATTTCAAAGTGTGGTTACCTTTCTTGTGTAGAACGAAATGATTCCCCTGATACTAATCTCCCTGCACATCTGCAGAATGGGAGGCGGAGCAAGCCGAAACAAGATGAGAGCAGCTGTTGAGAAGAAAGACTTTAGTGCACATCACAGTCCCGTGTTCTGGTCCCACTGCATCACACTGATGTACGACATGGACATTGGAAGTCACTGCTGGCAAGCTGTGCAGTAACGTATGTCCCTAAAAAGAAACTAGACAACCTCAAAACAGCACGCTGTACACCTCAAACACACATCTCATACAAAACAGGACAAAATCCCCCAGAAAAACAAACTGACCAGCATAATACTGAGGAACCAGAAGTTCCTTTGAGCTTTGAGTAAATGTCAGTCAGCAGGTTTTGACATTTTTCTCTGCTGGGAATCCCCAGGAGAGTAGGGGAGGGAGCTACTGGTAATAACCTGTATCTTTTGTTCTTAAATATTGATGGGTAGCTGGAATATTTATTTGTATCTCCCATGGGCAGGTCAATAAATAGAAAAGTCATCTGAGCCACTGAAGATTTTTGTGACCTGAGAATTTTGCTTAACTTTTCTGAGCTCCAGGGTTTTCAAGCTTAAAGTGTAAATAGTAATAAAGTAGCACTTACTGCACATAGCTTTTGTAAAGGTTGATGGGTGATGAGTCAAATAAACTGTCAAGTGTATGACTATATTTTTACTGTTAGTACTGTTGTCAATGCTATTAGTACTCTTATTAATTGGTACACTTTGAACTCACAGCTGGGGGCCCTGATGTGAATAAAGAACCGATGCACATGCAAAGCTTTGGAGTGCTTTCATGGATGACTGCATAAAATGCGGATGGTGCAACTCAACATTCTATTTTATATGATCACATTTGCTAATTATTTTACTGATTTCTGTTGATTCTCAACATATAAATGATCATTTCTTGGCAGGAATTGTGTCTTCTGGCATAAATAGCCTTTTTTTTTTTTTTTTTGTACCAGGAATCAAACTCAGGACCTTGTGGTTTCCAGGCAGGAGCTTGTGTCCCTGAGCTATATCCCTGGCCCCATAAATATCCATTCTTGTAATAGAGACTCTAATATGATATGTACATGAAAAAGCTATAAAAATATAAACTAGAGATTAGAAAATTAATCATCAACCAATTCATGAGATAGAGAACTTCTTGAAAATATTGCTCCATAGTATAGGGAAAAGCTGCATGTATGTAAATTAGAAATTAAGAAATCAAACAATCCTATTAAAAATTATACATCTTTTTTCTCTGTATTTTGTTTTTCTTTCTCTCTTTGTTTTGTTTTGTTTTTTGAGACAGGGTCTCACTATGTAGTCGAGGCTGGCCTTGAACTCACTATTAGCCCAGGCTGGCCTCGAACTCATGACAATTCCCTTGCCTCAGCCTCCTGAGTGTTGGGATTACAGGCATGCTGCACCATGCCAGGGTGTATTTTCTTATATTTTTTGTTGCCTTTTTTTTTCATTATTACAAAAATAGACCAGGGATATAGCTCAGTGGCACAGCACCTGCCTGACAAAAACAACGCAGCCTTAAGTTCATTTCAAATGAAAAATGAAAACAAGCAGAAAGAATACCAGGAAGAATACTCATTATCTTATCTATCTTAACAACTTTGTAGATAGCTTTCCAGGTCATTTTTTTTATGCATTAAAAAAAAAAAAAAGACCAAACCACATCTATTCTTTAAACTTACCAGAAATAATGTAACCAATTTTGGCCCATGGATATTTAGGTTGTTTCCAACTAAGCTCTGTTTTTGGACATCCAGGTTGTTTCTTATTTTTTCTGTTGGATAGTAAGTTGTTTCTAACTCATTACTATTCTAGTCTCTGTTGCTCCTCTAATAGATGGCCACAAAGTTAGTGGCTTAACACAACAAAGACTTGTTTCCTTACAGTTCTGGAGATCAGAAGTCTGAAATCGACTTCACTGGGCTGAAGTCTAGGTATCAGCAGAAGTGTATGCCTTTAGGAGGCTCTGAGGGGAGAATCCATTTCTCTGCCCTCATAGTTTTGAGAGGCTGTAGACATTCCAGTCTCTGCTTTCTCCACATTGTCTTCTGTTCTATTTCCCTTATGTCCTGTCCCCCAATTCATGTGACTGCATTATTGGGTCCACTGATTAATCCAAGATAATCTCCTAATTTAAAAGTCCTTAATTACACCTCCAAAGTCCCATCTGTTATAGAATATGGTAATAATTCCCAGGTCCTGGAGATTGATACATGGCTATGCTGGGGGGCCATTACTCATCCTATGAATGCCGTCCAACCACGTTGAGCAGACACAATAGTTTGGGAAAATACTAGGAAGAAAAGAAAAAAAGTATCTTTTGCGAGTCCTGAAAATGTTTTTTTTTTTTTTTCCGGTACCGGGGATCGAACTCACGACCTCACGCTTGCCAGGCAGGCGCTTATGCCACTGAGCTATATCTCCAGCCCCCTGAAAATGTTTTAAAGAGTAATAAAAAATGTGTAAAGACACATAAGCAGTTGTAGAAATGCCTACACTTCTGCTATTGTCTAAAACAGGGACCAGTGGCACTTATTTCAGCCATGGCATTTCAACTAATTTCATGTCAAAACTTCAAGTCTTAGTGTTTTCCATTAAATAACACCAAGTCCACTGCGGAAATATGAAGAGTCAACTAAAGTGGGCTGTGCGAGTTTGTGACTCAGGAAGAGAAAGAGAAGCTGAGGTCTGAAGGAAATGAGGTGAATTAGGCAGGCGGTGAGGAAGTTCCTGGTGCAGGCGGGGTGGCGTGGTGCGTGTGTGAGCCAGGGGACAGCGCCAAGCTTTTCAGAACTAAAGGTTCTGATGTGGCTTGTGCAATGTTTTGAGGGGGCAATGCGAGGGGTGCTACAAAAGAGAAAGCTGGTTCTTTAACTACGGGGTGGATTAAGATTAAAATGGACTTTATAGGACCTATTATGGATGGATTGCACCAGATGCCGATCTCTTGAAAATGGTCTGCATCTTCTGATAGGTGAACTTAATATTGTTAGATGGCAACAATTCCTAAATTGATCTACGAATTTAACACAACACTTGTCAAAACCTAGCCAATTTTTTCTGAAATTGACAAGTTGGTCCTATAATTGACAGGGAAAGAGAAAGGATACAGAATTATTGACACAATTTTGAAAGAGAAGACTACATTTCTTGATTTCAGCTTATGACAATGCTGCAGTACTAAAGGCAGTGTAGGGATGCACTAATGGAATAGAATTGAGATAATAAATACAATTGATTTTTGTCAAGGGTATCACAGTAATTCAGTGGGGAAAAGTTGTTTTCCTGACAAGTTATCCTGGGAAACTTAGTTATTTATAAATTAGAAAAAAGGACATAGTATCCTCAAAAAACCAACTCAAAGTAGATCATAAATCTAAAAGTAACAGTTAAAATTTGTGAATACCTAGGAGATGACATATAACTTTCTTTGAGACATTTCATTTAGTCATTAGGGAAACAAATATAAACCACAGTGAGTAACAAGAGGCCATAAGGATGTAGTAAAGTGAGCTTGCACATTGCTAGTGGGAAGGTAATTGGGCAACCCCTTCAGGAAACAGCTGACAGCTTCTCAAAATGTTAAACATAGAGTCATCACATGACCTTCCAATTCTACTTCTTGGTATGTACTGAAGAGAACTGAAAACTTACGTCCCCACAATGACTGGTGCAAGAATGTTCACAGAGGCATTGCTCATGATACTCAGAGAATAGAAACAACCCAAATGCTATCAACTGACAAATGTATAAATAAAATGTACGGTCCATATAATGGAATACTACCTGGCAATCAAAAAGAGAAAGAAAGAAGATACTGATGCATGTTTAAAAATGCACAAACCTTGAAAATGTTATGCTAAATAAGAGAAAACAGAAAAGATGACCACATAGTATGCTTTCATTTATATAAATGTCCAAAATGGAGAAATATTCAGGGATGGAAAGTAGTTTAGTGGTTGTCTGGGAAAGTGGCTGGTACTGGGGAAAATGTGCAGCGATTGCTAATGGGTTGTGTTTATTTTTGGGTGATGAAAAAGTTCTAAAATTATTTTGTGGTGATGGTTGTAACACTTTAAGTGTACTAAAACACATTCAATTCTGTGTTTTAAATAGATGTTTTAATGGGTTTGAATCTTAATAAAGACATTAAAAAGTGAAGCATAACTGTATACTGCAATGTGGATAAACTTCAAGACAATACACTATGTGGAAAAAGCCAGGCATAAAAACCGCATGTTGTATGATTCCGTTTACAGTAAATGAAATGCCCAGGGCAGGCAAATCTACGGGGACAGAAGTAGATTAAGTGATTGCCCAGGGCTTGGAGTGAGGGAGGAATGGGAAATGAGATTTCCTTTTCAAGATGATGGAAGTGTTCTGAAATTAGATTGGGGTGGTAGCTTACAACTCTGTGTATACCAAGACAGTATCAAGTTATACACCTTAAGTGTGCCTGCTTTGCAGAGTGTAAATTATATCTCAGTAAAGGTGTGAACATTTTAAAAATAATTTTTTGATTGATGTGGTCAACTTTCTCGCAGCGTGGGAAGGCACTAGAGTTGGAGGCAGGCAGGGAGGCATGTTGGAATTTTCAGGTAAGATTTAAATCGAGCCATTTTTCCTTCTTTCAAGTTCTAGTAAAGACAGGTGTTTATCCTCAACAAGGTTGGGATTGTAGCTTTCATCATTTTTGTTCGCAGCTCAGCTGCATGTTCGATTCTGTATGCTAAGCGAGTGCTACCTTTTTGAGGCAGGGATTAATCAGCTTGCCCGTCTGTCTTCCTGAAAATACATGTGCGGAAGAGGTGCTTCGTCAGCTCAGCGAAGCAGCTGTTTAAGAAGTTCAAGCGTGCAGGGCCTGAGTGTCTTTTCCCTTGGCTATAGCTGAAGGTGTCTTCATTTAGACACGCTGACGGTCTCTTCTGTAATACATGGTTAGTGTTGCTGTCCCAACAGATCCTAATTCTTAAGCACCCTGAGGCCTCTCATCAATAACCTGTGTTTCATAATAACAATATACTTAGGAAAACTGAATTAGTTTTATTCTTCCTTCCTTCTCACAGTCAAGAGGCATGTAAACTAATAATATCATAAGATTACAAAATTAAAATTATAGGTAGTGATGTTTTTAAACTGTTGGATACATCCATTAAAACAACTCATATGCATTTTCTAAGTATAAACAGAAATTTGAAGACGTATAAATAAGTGTTCTGTTCACTTCTCTACTGTTCAGAATGATAGCTCTACTCAGGAGATAAGAAGAGGAAAGCAAGTGAGTGTACCCATTCATTTGTTGGTACAGCATGGGCATTGCCTAGGATCCCACATGATTATACTGCTAGTGGATGCCACAGAGAAATGTAAAGGTCAAGTGACCTCTGGCCAGCTGTGCCTGACCTAAGGCCTGCAATGCGGGGTGAGTTTGCTGTGCTGCCCGGGCTTGTCCGAAGCTTGCGGACGTGTTTAGCCACGTGGATTTGAGGCCTGAGCTTTTCTTGGAACCATGTAACCGCCTTTAGATACTCAGCCCTTGTTAATAAGGTGGTTCTCAGAACCTTGACAAGCTCAGGTGTTTCTGTTGCTTGAAGGCAAAGACAAGTCTGGAGAGACTCTATTACTGTTCCCGGAAGGGAGTTGTCAGGGCCTCTGCCAGGGCGCTTAGCGAACTACAGGGATGATCCGTGACTGGGTGAGAGGGGGGAGACGAGCAGTCACCATCTCGGGTCTAGGAGTCTGGGTTTGCACACGTGGATGAAGAACCCGCACCATTTACACAAACATTCATCTTGTGCCTCTCGCCTGAATCATTTTTTTTGTTGTTGTTGTTTTTGGGGGATTGGACACTGAGCTACATCCCCAGCTATTGGTTTTAATTTTATTAGTATGTTTGTAATACATGAAGTTCACATTCATTTTAGAGAGTAGGTACATGTACGTAAACTTATTGATTCTTTTTTATTCTCCTCTCCCTCCCCACTTACCTTTTTCCCTCTGTCTCTACAGTCCCTACCCCCATTTTCATTACTGTTGATGTTATTATTTTTTAGTTCATGTCTATGATATGTATTGCTTACATTCATTCATGCGTGTTTGGCACATGTGCATGACACAAATCTTTTTACGACCCTTCCCCTCCCCTATTCCCTCACCTTTGATCTCTTGGACTCCTTCCCACTTGCAAAAGATCAATGTCCTTGTTTCCTTCTATCAAACTTTATTTTGCTCTTTATTTACACTTTGACTCACCAAATGAGAGACACTATATGGTTTTCAAGCTTGTGTGTCTAATTTATTTCACCTAGCATTACATTTTCCTACAGATATCTCATATTTCTTTCTTTATAGCTAAGCATATTCTTTTATATATAGGTAACACAGTTTCTTTATCCTTTTGTCTGCTGATGGGCATTTAGACTGCTTCTAGGATTTAGCTATTATGAATTGTGTTGCTATGAACATTGGTGTGTATGTATCACTGGAGTGTGATATATTTTGCTCTTTTAGGAAGCTAGCTGGGAGAGGTATAGGCTGGTGAAATGAAATTTCTCATTTTGGTTCTCTGAGAAATCTCCATGTCGATTTCCATAATGATGGTACTAGATTACATTTCCTACCAGCTACTTAGAAAGGTTCCTTTCTCACCAAAACCACGCCAGCATTTGGTATTATTTGATTTTTTGATGATTGCTATTCTTTCTGGTACAAGGTGAAATCTCAGTGTTTTAATTTGCATTTCTCTAATGGCCCAAGTTTTTTTTTTATATGTTTATTGACGCTTGCACATTTTCTTCTGAGAAGTGCCCATTCATTTCACTTGTCCATTTTTTGATTGGATCTTTTTTTTTTTTTCCCCTCTGGTACCGGAAACTGAACTCAGGATCTTGCACATGCCAGGCAGGTGCTTTTTGCCGCTGAGCTAAATCCCCAGCCCCGGATTGGATCTTTTTATCTTGGAGGGGGGCTCATTATTTTGAGTTCATTATATATTCTAGATATCAGTCCTATATCTGAGGAATTACTGGAATTTCCCCCATTCTGCAGGTTCTTTTCATTCTGTTGTTTCTTTTGCTGTGCAGAAACTTCTTAAGCTGATATGATCCCATTTGTTGATTCTTGATCCTATTTCCTGTGCAACTGGTGTTCTGTTCAGAAAGTCCTTGCCTGTGCATACGACTTCAAGACTTTTACCTATCTTATCTTCCAGCAGATTAACAGTTTATGTTATAACATTTAGTTCTTTGATTCATTTTGATTTTAGTTTAGTACATAGTGAGAGATATGGGTCTTCCTTCAATCTTCTGCGTGCCGATAGCCATTTGCTAAAGAGACTATTTTTCCTCCATGTAGTGGATTGACAACTGATGGTCAATTTATAATCCCCAGCTGGTGCTGGGTATAGGAGGCCCACCTGGGGATTGTTGCCAGCCGCATAAGAGGCAGAACTGGAGAAGAAGAAGAGAGGCTGTTGGGAGCTGAAAGGCTGTTGGGAGCTGAGAGGCTGTTGGGAGCTGAGAGAGGCTGTCAGGATCTGGTAGAAGCTGTAAGGAGCTGTTGGCTGCTTTGGAGGAGCTTGTCATGCTAGCTTTCCTGATGGAATTGGCTGATTTCATCCTCCGAGGAGCTTAGGACTTCATTGGCACTGACAGTAGTTTTGGTTCACTTTAGGGGAGCTCTGGTCCTCCCCTTGAGCATCACTTCCTGGCTCTAGAGGGGAAGATGGTGCACAGCTCAGTGTCCTAAGAAGCTTGATGTGTTGACTTCCCTGATGGGAACTCAGCCATCTTTTTTTTTTGGTTTTTCTCCGGTACCGGGAATTGAACTCACGACCTTGCGTTTGCCGGGCAGGCGCTGTGCTGCTGAGCTAAATCCCCAGCCCCCGGAACTCAGCCATCTTGATCACTGGAGGAGCTGGGGACTTCACTGTTACTGAGGATGGCTGTGGTACTTTTTGGGGGACCTCTGGTTCTTACTTTGAGTGTCACTTCCTGGCTCCAGTGCAGATCCCCCAGCCTGCTAGCACAGATTCTTCATCCTGCTGGCACAGACTTTCTAGCTTCCACCACTGACCTTTGGGCCTTCCCAGCTCAGATCCATGAAACAGGCCTGCATGCGATATTGTTATGGGCTCTGAGCCTCCAGTTGAATTCATGGGAAGCATTGGTATGAGCTCTAGGTCTTAAGTTGGACTCATGCAGGACATTATTGCAGGATCCAGGCCCTTAGCTGGATTCTTGATCTATGTTGTGTGGACAGATTTCCTGCACTCTCTTGTATATCATTCTTTGGGTGACTATTATAAATAATATTATAAAATATGTGTCCTGTATTATATTTTCCCCCTTGCAAAAATGTGCCCCAAACCATAACACTTCAGTATGTTTTTGGTCCTCTAATCAAAGATCAAATAGCTGTGTGTGTCCAGGGATGTTTATTTATTTTGTATCCTGTTCTATTGACCCACATGTCTGTTTTTGTGCCAAGACTATACCGTTTTTATCATAGTTGCTTTGTAGCATAACTTGAAATCAGGTGTTGTGATGCCTCCTGTTTTGCTCTGGTTGCCCAAGATTGCTTTTGCTATTCTGGGTATCTTCTGATCCCATATGAATTTTAGGATTGTTTTCCTTAGTTCTATGGGGAATGCTGTTGGCATTTTGATTGATATTGCATTAAATCTCTATGCCATTTTTGAGAGTATGATCATTTTGACAATATCAGATCTGGTTACTTATGAACAGGGGATGTATTTCTATTTTCTGATGTCTTCTTCAATCTCCTTTTGCAGAGTACTGTAGTTTTCACTGTAGAGGTCTTTTACTTCCTACATTAGGTTAATTCCTAGGTATGTATGTATGTATGTATGTATGTATGTATGTATTTGTTTATTTTTGAGGTTGGGGTTGCTTTGTAGTTCAGACTGGCTTTGAGTCACTATGTAGCCCAGGCCAACCTTGATCTCACAGCAACCCTCCGGCCTCAACCTCTCAAGGGCTGGGATTACAAGTGTGTGCCACCATGCCCAGCATTTAATTCTCTTTGATGCTATTATGAATGATATTGTCTTTCAGTTTCTTCCTCATTGTGATCATTATTGGTATACATGAATGCTATTGACTTTTGTGTGTCAATTTCGTATCCTGCTACATTACTGAAAGTGGCTATTAATTCTAAGAGATTTTTGGTGAAATTCTTTGGGTCTTCTATGTAGAGTATCATGTCATCTGCACATAATGATAACTTGACTTCTTTCTTTGCTATATATATTCCTTTTACTTTTTTTTCTTGCCTGATGGCTCTGGCTAATGTTTTGAGTACTATGTTGAGCAAAAGTAGTGATAGCGGGCCTCCTTGTCTTGTTCCTGATTTTAGAGAGAAAGCTTTCAGTTTTTCCCCATTTAGTATGATGTTGGCCATTGCTTTGTTGTAAATTATTTTCATCAAATTTAGTTAAAGTTCCTTAATATCTACTTTCTGCAGGGTTTTTATCATGAAGGGGTGTTGGATTTTGTGAAAAATTCTTTCTACATCTATTGATTGAATCATATGGTTTTTGTCTTTATGTGGTGGGTTACATTTATTGATTTGTGCGTGTTGAATGACCCTTGCAACAGAGGGGATGAAACCTACTTGGTCAAGCTTTTTGATGATATGCTGCACTCAATTTGCAAATGTTAAAGTTTTTTGCATCTTTGTTCATTAAGGAGATTGGCCTGTAGTTTTCCTTTTTTAGTTGGGTGTTTCTCTGCTTTTGGAATTAGGTTAATGTTGTCTTCCAGAAATAAATTCGTGAGCACTCCATGCCTTTCAATTTCATTGAAGAGTTTGAGAAGTATTGGTGATATAATACCCTTAAAAGTTTTATAGAATTCAACAGTGAATGCATCAGGTCCTGGGTTTTTCTTAGTGGGTAGGTTTTCATTACTGCCTCAATTTCATTGCTTGTTATTGGATTAATCACAGTGTTTATGTCTTCTTGATTTAGTTTTGGTAATTTGTATGCATCTAGGAATCTGTCCATTTCTTCAAGATTTTCCAGTTTGTTGGAATATAATTTCTCATAGTAGTTACTGATTATTTTCTGGATTTTAACAGTGTCTGTTGTAATTTTACCTTTTTAATTTCTAATTGCATTGATGAAGACTTTTTCTTTTGGTAAGTTTGATTAAGATTTGTTTTTTATTTTATTGGCTAAGGGTTTATCTATTTTGTTTATTCTTTCAGTCAACTAATTCTTTGATTTGTTGATTCTTTGTATTTTTTTGTTTCAATTTCATTAATTTTCATTTTGATCTTTATGATTTCCCTCTTTAATTTCAATTTCCACTCACGTTACTGTTATATATTGAATGTGTTGAGATTCATCATTAGGTTATTTATTTGAACTTGCTCTATTTTTCTAATGTGAGCATACGTTGTAATAAACTTGCTTCTTCAGACTGCTTTCACTTTGTCCCATAGATTCTGGTGTGTCATCCTGGCATAGTCACTTGCTTTCAGAAATTGTTTAGTTTCTTTCCTAACTTCTTCTGTGACACATTGGGTGCTCATGAGTGTGTTAATTTTTTAGGTATTTTAAAATTTTGTGGTTTCTTCTGTGATTGACTTCTAGTTTCTTTGCACAATGATCTGGTAGTAAACCTAGGGTTATTTTGATTCTTTTATATTTATTTAAGCACACATTGGGAACTAGCATGTGGTCTATTTTGGAGAAAGTTCCATGTGCTGCAGAGAAAAATATGTACCCTGTTATAGTAGTGTAGAATACTGTAGATATCTATTAAGTTGACATGTTCAAGGGTGTGGTTCAGCTCTGATATGTCTTTCTTTTTTTAATAGATATCAAGACCTTTTATTAGTGCTCAGAGCTGTTATTCTTGCACTGAATGAATTATCTGGTGCATCTGTTAACTGCATAGTTATCCTTCTAGTTTTTATTTTCCACATTAAATTTTGCTTAGAAGACAACTGTAGTAAATATTTTTGCAATATGTCAAAAGAAAATGTAAATATCCTTAAAAGGAGACAATATCTATAAAAATGTGAATGCTCACAATTCAGTTTTATATTTTCACAGAGAGATGTAAGTTAGCTAGATAACTAGATGGACACAAATGGAGGTAGATATAGACATTATCACGGCATGGTTCATAAATATGAAAAATTTCTGTGCTCAACTTGTCACTTTGTTTGAAATTTAAAAAATATTTATTATTTATTTATTTATTTTTAGATGCTCAAAGGAAGGCAAATCCAAATGTCTGCTCTGTTTGGAATTTTCCAGCAATCCAAGATTGGGAGGAAAGTGAAGCCCTCCTGGGGTCCGTTTAAATCTCCACTCTCTCCTCCTTTGCTCCTGTTCCTCCTTCACAGTGGTCTACACACCACAAAAGAATTTTTTAAATGAAACTTTTAATTACAAACAGTAAGATCATGTTCAATTCTTTTAAATAAGGAGATTGGTTTAAGTGACTCAAAATGGAAAAGTGATCATGTTTGTTATTGAGTTAAGAGTTAATCCAATTGAAAATATAATACAGAATAGTTCTCATTAAAATATTTAAAAGTTATACACCTTGTGAATTCACTCTAATTTATTTTTCTAGGTTCTTCAACTAATTTCCATGAAATTTAGTCATTCATTTAATGAATAGAGAAAAATAATATCTCCTATCATAGTTTGAATCCTTATACCAATATATTATTAACTTTATAATTACTATGTGACAGAGATTATGACAGCATAAGTAGGCACAAATTTGACAAACCTTCCTTAAAAGTATATTTCAGACAAAACACAAAAACATATTTTTAAAACTTTACATTCCATACTCAGGTTGTGAAAAGAGAATGATATTTGTAATTTATTTCTTTATTTACTTTAAAAAATTAAGTTTATTGGTACAGTGTAGATATACATAATGATCATATTCATCATAGAGAATTTGTACCTGTACATGATATATCTTGATTCCTTTTTTTTCTCAATCCCTTCACCTCACTTCAACCCCTCTTCCCCTCCTTATTTACAAAGCTTTATTATCCTTTTTTTGTCTTTTTTTTCCTTTTGCCTTCCTTCCTTTTCCCCTTCTGCCTCCCTAGATCCTCTTTCCTTTTGAATAATTGCTTCCTATTTCACAGTGTCTATTATACATTTTTGTTCTTATTTACTCTTTCAGTTTCTCACATCAGGGAGACAATGTGATACTTACATGTGTATCTGATTTTGCTTGAGAGTATGGTCTCAGGGTGGATCCATTTACCTAAATGTCTCAAGCTTATCCTTCTTTATGGCTGAGTAGTACTTCATTGTATAAAAAAGCCACATCTTTTTTTAAAAGGATGAGATTCCAATGGTTGATCCTTTGTATTATTTCCCATGCAATCAAGGTTTTGTTCATGAAATTTTTGTCTACACCCATGCCTTCAAGAGTTCTGCCTATTCTCTCTTCCAATAGATTTAGTGTTCCAGCAGATTTACCGTTCTACTATTTAGATCTTCGATTCATTTTGATTTTAGTTTGGTGATAGACATGGGTCTAGTTTTAGTCTTTGGCGTATGAAAAGCCAATTTTTCCAGCATGATTTATCAAAGAGGTGATCTTTCTTTTGATGAATGTGTTTGGACCATTTATCAAAAATAAGGGGGTTCATCTGTTTGGAGTTGTTTCTGCATCTTTAATATATGTTCAATTTATCCTCAGGTCTGTTTTTTTTTTTTGTCAGTACCACATTGTTTTTATCACAATAGCTTTGTAGTATAATTCAAATCAGATATTGTGATGCTCCCCCACCCTGCCTTTGTTGCTGATAATTTCCTTTCCTATGCAAGGTCTCTTCTGGTTTTAAATGAATTTTAGGAGTGTTTTCTGTAGTTCTGTGAGGTATGCTAATGGTACTCTGGTGGGGATTGCATTAAATCTGTATAACAATTTTGGGAATATGGAAATTTTCATTCTGTTGGTTCTTCCTGTCCATGAGCAAAGGATATTTTTCCATTTTCTAACATCCTCTTTGATTTCCTTTTTCAGAGTAATGTAGTTTTCAATGTAGAGGTCCTCTACTTTTTTCATTGCATTGATTCCTAAGTACTTCATTTTTTTGGATGCTATTGTGAAGGGTGTGGTTTCCCTAATTTTCTCTCTTTGAGTTTGTTGTTTGTTTATGGGAATGCAACTGATTTCTGACTGCTAACTTTGTATCCAGTTATACTACTGAATTTGGTTATTAAATCTAGAAGTCTTTTCATGGAGTTTTGGGGGCCTTCTATCATGTCATCTGTGAATAATGATAATTTAACTTTTCCTATCCTTGTTCCTTTTATTTCTTTTTCTTGTCTAATTTGTCTGGCTAATGTTTCCAGAATTATATTGAATAGGAGTGGTGAGAGTGGAGGACATCCTTGTCTTGTTCCTGATTTTAGAGTGAAAGCTTTCAGTTTTTGACCATTTAATATGATGTTGGCTGTTCATTTGTCATAAATGGCTTTGATAGATTGAGGTAAACACTATCAATTCCAATTTTCTGTAAGGTTTTTATCCTGCATGGGTGTTGGACTTTGTCAAATGCCTTTTCTGCATCTATTGAGATGATCATATGATTTTTATCTTTGGCTTTATTGATGTGGTATATAACATTTATTGATTTGCATTTGTTAAACCATCCCTGCATTCCTGGGATGCATCCCACTTGGTCATGGTATATAATCTTGATGATTTGCTGCATTCTGTTTGCTGGTTGAGGATTTTTTTCATCTATGTTCATTAGGTAGATTGGCCTATATTTCTCTTTTTTGTTTGGGTCTTTCTCTAGTTTTGGTATCGGGGTAATACTTGCTTCCAGGAATGAGGTAGGGATAATTGCTTCCCTTTCAATTTCATTAAAGAGTTTGAAGAGTAATGGCATTAGATCTTCACTACATTTCTTGTAGAATTTAGCAGTGAATCAATTAGAACCTGGGCTTTTCTTTGTTGGTAAGGTTTTAATTACATTTCCAATTTCATTAACTGAAATTGGGTTATTTAGAATTTTAATATCTTCTTGATTCAGTTTCAGTAAATCATATGTATCTGGGAATCAGACCATTTGTTCTGTGTTTTACATCTTATGAGAGTACAGGTTCTCATAGTAGGTATTGATGATCCTCTGGATTTCCACAGGGTCTGTTATGATTTCACCAGTTTCATTCCCAACTGCATGAAATTGAGTCTTTTCTTTCCTCTTCTTATAAGGTTGGCTAAAAGTTTATCATTTTATTTAATCTTTCAAAGAATCAACTCTTCGATTCATTGCTTGTATGTATTGTTTTTTTTTTCAGTCTCAGTTTCATTAATTTTTTCTCTTCTGTTTATAATTTCCTCCCTCATATAAGCTGGGTTTGATTTATTCTTCTTTTTCTAGGAGTCTGAGGTTCAACATTAAGTTATTTATTTGAGCTTGTTCTGTTTTCCTGATGTTAGAATTCATTGCTATAAATTTTCTTCTCAGTACTGCTTTCATTACATGCAATGTTTCAGTATGTTGTATCGGCATTAACATTTATTTGTAGGTACTGTTTAATTTCTTCTTTAATTTCCTCTGTGACCCCTTGGTTGCTCATGAGGGTGTCCATGTGTTTATGTAGTTTTTGTGGTTTCTTTTGCTGTTGATTTCCATTTTCACTGCATGATGGTCAGAAAATATACATGTTATAATTTCAGTTCCTCTACATTTACTTAAGCATGTTCTATGGACTAGTACATGGTCTGTTTTGAAGAACGTCCTGTGTGCAATTTTTTATATCTGGTATTTCTGTCTGATGCCTTTTTGTGGATTCTTATCTTTGGTAAATTTGTCCTTCATGTTTTAAACAGTTTTGGTCAGCTCTTCTAATTTTTAAATTTGTTTCCCCCAAGTCCACAGTGGTCATTTTGTACAATAGAGTAGTACCTTGGTTCACAAACTTTATGGATTGTATTTATTTGGAAAAGATGCCCACTTTTGTGTTTGTGTAGAAAAGATGACCACAGCCGTGTTTGTTACTCAGTGAAGAGTTTTCAAGCAAAAATAAAATTATGCCAAATGTTTCTGTTTGCGAACTAAATTATTTGCAAGCAAAAGCGTTCATGAACCGAGGTACTACTGCAATTTCATATACTTTTGGGTCATGTGCTCGTTGAATGTGCCAAGATTCTTTACTCTTCTTTAATCAGGCAGCCACACCTGATTTACCTCTTTTCCTTTGCACTCAAAACCCAAATAAACCCAGCCTGGGGAGTTGTCCCTCCCAGCTCGCAGGTACAATCTGACGCTATGGACGTGGCTCAGGAGACGTCCAGGTGTGTTGGAGGAGGAAGCCAGGTTCCTTCGCAGGCCGGAGTCTACGGAGTCAGGACCTGCTCGAGCTCCTGCGGGGCCGGAGGACTCTGAAGGCACCTTTGCACCCCGGCTGCAGAAATCTGCCACATGTTCACTCGAGGCTTGGAACTGCAGAAGTGAGCATGCATTTCACTCTCAGGCAGGGAGGATGCAGAGTGCGCAGGCAGGAGCGTGGGGACCGTTCATCCGCTCTCTGCCCAGGGGCGTGTGTAGGGGTTTCCCCTCGCCCTCGATGCAGGCTGGCGAGGATGCCCCTGGGCTGCGGCGTCCCCGGTGGTTGGAGGAGAGGTATTGGGGAGAAGGGGCTGGGATGTGCAGAGTCTGATCCTGGAATTCACGCTCCCCAGCGCCCCCGCGTCCCTCCATTCCCTTGGGCTATTTGGAATGCTCTCTCTCTCTCTCTCTCTCTCTCTCTCTCTCTCTCTCTCTCTCTCTCTCTGGCTGCTCCTGGAGGGCCGGGGCTGAGCCGTGTGGACCAGCTGCTGCGGCTTCACTTCTCTCTTCAAAGATCCAGATACTGAGTTTGATCTACGTGGATAATTTTTTTGGATTAATTTTCTAATTTGGGGTTTAAGACCCTCCCTTCAAAGTAACCCTGGCTTCTGTGAATCTTCTCAGAGCTCCCATGTTGGATTCCTTTCTTACTCATTTTTAAATTTTGAAACAGGGACTCAGTCACTAAATTGACCAGGCTGGGCTTGAACTTGCAAGCCTCCTGCCTCAGCCTCCCAGAATGCTGGGTTTATCACCACACCTGGCTTAAGTTGGGGCTTCTTCAGGTCAGAGGTCTGTAGAATTGGTAATTAGGTTCCATCGACTATCAGAGAAAACACTCGCACTTTGATAGGTAACAAAGCATCTTGTCTCTGCTTTCTCAGGCCAACAGATTATTAAACTGTCACAGAATTTAACTGCAAAATCTCACCCCAAACGAGAACACTGCTGACTTGTTATGATCCTCAGACTCTGAGAAAAGACTGCTTAGTTTACAGCTTTCTGTTTTGAGGCTTGAATTCCCAAGAGATGGAAAGAGAGGCAGTAAAGAGGCTGGAGCTAGGACTCACCCTCCTGGACTTGGCTGAAGTTTTTTCTCAGGACAGAGTCAAAGACAGAACGTGAGCTTTGCTGCCTGCACTTTAGCACCTACTTGCTATATGATCACGTGGTTTTTTCATTTGTGAAGTGGACAAACAACAAAACAGTGCCAGAAAGTGACTGTTACGAGGGCAAAATAAGATGCTAAGCTCCCATTGTTGTGTGTCTAGCAAACGCCTTCCTTGTGAGAGCATCAAGGTTGTTTTTCCTATTCTTTGCCTTACCTTTGATGAGTTCTACCTCATTTGGAGGATGTAACCCTGTGGCTCTGGTAGGATGTACTGTCTTCCTGGGGATTTCAAAAACATTGGATACCAGGTACTGCTGCGCAAATCGGGAGCCTCATCAGCAATGGATCTAGTTGACCTGGAGGAAGAATAAGGGCTGTAACAACGATCTGTAATGTATAAAATAATAGTTTTCAATTGATCCATAAAACTTAAAATAATCTGTGTTAGTGATTTTTCATGGTCCGTACCTTGGCATTCCTCCAGAGGATTAAGACAAATCAGCTTTGATGATAAACATACCTTTGCCAAGGGGTAACCTTGGCAACAAAAAAGCTAATTGCTCAGAAACAGCTGCCTTCTGGTAAGAACGGAAGATTAAAATATGAGTGAGGGAGTCTCCCAAGTAGTTCTGAGAAAGGTTGCAGACCAAACACTTTCGGGCTGGTGGTGAGGAGGGATATTCCAGAGCATTGTTTTGTTTGGATGAAGCCAAACTGAAATATATGTAAGATGAATTTCCCCCAGAATCAGTCTCTTCTTTAAGTTTTGTCAGCAACATTTTGACAGCATGAGGTGAAAACCTGTGGACCTTCTACACTCTAGGAATTGAGAACCAGTGGGACATTTGACCACTGAGATGTCATTTGTTCAGAGCCAGGAACTGTGTGATCTGTAAGCTGACATGAGCAGCAGAGCAGGCTATGGAAAGACAGGGTGTCAGACCACCATTTTACCAGTGACCTAGGAACCGGAGAATGTCTGTTGAGATCCCCCGGGTTAGATGGAGATTATACCCAATCAATGCATTGGAAACCCTTCAGTGGGAAGCAGGCAAAGGAAATAACCCTCGCGTGGATTGGAAGGTGCAGTGCAGGTGATTGGTAATGCTGATTGTATCAAGGTGGTGTGTGCGTGGGTGCGTGTGCGTGTGCGTGCGTGCGCGTGCGTGTGTGTGTGTGTGTGTGTGTGTATAGTGTGTGTGTGCAGTTGAATAAATGTGTGGAGGAACTATGAGAGAAAAATGGGAATAATTTCTTTTAGTAGTAGTTTTTATTAAAAGAAAAGTAAGGAATTGTGTGCAAACATAGGAAAGTATAAAGAAGAAAATTGAAATCACACAAAATCTAACACCACAATGTATTGCATGAGTGCTGACTGTAAGGGGAAATGAACAGGGAAGCGTGAGGATGACTGGTTTGTGAATGCAGTGGGAGAGCAGGTTTCCTCCCTTTGTTTTGAGGTCTGGCTTATAGTGGCTTCTACAGAAATAGGTGAAGAGACGAAATATCAGTAAATTTTAGAAATTTAGACCAAAGTTTTCTACGTTGCTTTTTTTTTTTTTTTTCCCCTCCGGTACCGGGAACCGAACTCACGACCTTCCGCTTTCCAGGCAGGTGTTTTTGCCGCTGAGCTAAATCCCCAGCCCCTCTATGTTGCTTTTTTATTTGTTATCTTCACTTTAAGCATATTGTAAGCTTTTCCCTTGTGAATAAATGCTTTTTTACACTGTGATTTAAATGGCTGCTTTGTATTTCACCATGTGAACAGATCATAATTGAGTAAAAATTTCCTATTGTATACTTTTGGTTTATTCTTTTTTTTTTTACTGTTATAAATAAATCTGAACTCAACGTCCTTATACATCAAGTTTGTGTAGATCTCTTTTGTTTCCTTGAGATAAATACTTTGGAGGAAAATTATATAATCAAAGGGTCTTTCTCGGTCCTGGTTCTTTGGTTGGGTAGCATTCTGGACATGCTTTATGGTTTATACTCCAAGGGGAAGTGCTTGAGAAGGGGCAGAAAAGGAGAGTAAGGGTCAGGATAAATTGACCTGTAGAAGGAGACTGGGGGTGTCTCTGAAAAAGGCCCAGAAAGGAAAGGAGGAGCGAGGATTCTCAGGAAAGACCCCAGGGAGAGGTGCCTGGACCAGCAATGTGAGCAGAGGGCAACACTTCATTTAAAAGGGAGGTTGAAGAAAATAATGCATGTGAAGAATATTCATTGAATTATGGGCTTTACAAAATTTTCCCAAGATAGTTTATTATCATCTTAGTCAATGATGAGCAAAATGAGGCACAGAAATTAAGTGACTTTGTAAGGATCACACTAAGAAAAAAGGCAGAACAGAGTCAAAGTGATGTCTTCTAGTCCAAATCCCTTGTTCTTCCATTCAGCTTTTTGTATACCCGTAAGCAAGGAAAGAGCCTGGGCCACTGTTACTTCTCTTGGTACTTCGTGGTGAAACAGGGCGCCCTTCTTCATCTTTAGGACATGAGAAGGTCTCACAAAGGTGGCTGAAGTGAGAATGAATGAAGTTGATTATGATGAACAAAAGAGGGAATTTCCCACAAAATAAAATGGTTCTTTTAATCTCAAAGCCCATTACTGTATCAGTATATATTATTGATAAGCATAAAAGGGATTTTTTAGGAGGCGCTTCTCAAAAGGATTACTCAGCTCCTAATCCAGATCCATAAATTGCAAGTGATTGTGAGGTGCTGTGACTGAGACCTGACAATTATGTAGCAAGTAGCAACAAGCCGAGTCCACGGGGACGAGCCACACACACATATACAGTGCCATGTGCCATCGAGGTGCTTAATTAAAACTTGCAATATTTCAACACCATTTTTTCCAAAGCTCAGCTTGTGAAAATGGCCAACAGAAAGAAATTTTTGGCTCTAGGAATTCTTGCATTTTTATGTGCTGACCTAGGCGTTCAAGGTGAAGAAAAAGAAGAAGAACAGACCTGCAGGTTGCTGGGCAAGTTTGATTTGAACGGCTATGTAGATGCCAAAAACCACACACTTGTTATTGGTGGGCTGTTTCCCATACACTCCAGGACTATCCCAGCAAATGAGTCTATTTTGGAGCCAGTATCAGCAAAATGTGAAGGGTAAGCCATTCTTTTAACATCAATAGTAGGTGGTGAGGGGGAGTGGGATGGTAAACATGGGGGCCAGCACCCTGAACTGGGGTGGGGGTGCCTACTCTGACTCTGACATGCTCCGTTTGACTCAAAACACGTTTCTAGGCCTCGGTTTCTCCAAGGCAGAAATTCTAGAAGTGATTGGAAACTGGGAAAGTTTGGTGTCAAGTGCATCTGTCTATAGCTCAGACAGAAAGAAGAGGGGCTTTGCATGGTGTAGGATGCGGCCCCTCGGAGGGTGGTCTGTGGGCCAGCAGGATCAGCATCCCAGGAGAACCAGTCAGAAACAGAACCAGGGACTCCATCCTTCCAGATCTACATTTTGATAAGACCTCCTATTGACTGATATGCACATTAGGGTTTGAGAACAGGGCTGCAGAATTGTGCAGCGTTGTAGCATTATTATTAACTGTTACGGACTAAAACTTTCTTCATTTGGAACACCTCCTGTGGGACACTGATTTATTTCTAAGCTAATGTTCATGGCAAGATCCCTTCAGCTACTAAAAGACTTCTGGTGCTCCTTCTCTTGCCTCCAAGTTGTCACATCAGATTACCAGGATCCATCCCTGAAAATCTGAATTTGCTAGTAATCTACTGTAAGAAAATCAAAGATGGGATAGGTGTCTGAGCAATACACACACACACACACACACACACACACACACTCCATACAAAAGCATGCTCAAAATTAAAAGAAACAAAGACAATTATCACTATTTTACTGCCAGAACACAGCGCATCTTTACTTGACCCTTTTTCAAGTGCATCTTTTTTTTCAAGTGCATCTTTATTTTTAAAATAATTGTGACCATAGCACAGACACAATTTTATATTGAGTATTTTACATTATATCATAAGCTACCCATGATGCCACATGTAATCATAGCTGTCAGAGTGGCTTGTGAAAATTTTAACAGCTTCTTACGTCATTACATCTTTACCGATCATGATTTCTTTGCTTTCATCATATTTCATGCTCATAGCTGAGATGTCACTAGAGACAGAAATCAATTGCAGTGTTTTTGGCAAAAGGAAAAATGGCCATCAGTCCCTGTTTATTTTTTTCATGGACCTTTAATTGCTTGCCATTTGCAGTTAAGTTCAGGGAAGGAGGAGAAGGGGTTTTGCTTATAGCTACATGGTAGCATCAGTTCATTATCATAGAGTTTTTCAGTTTTTTAATTCTTATATGAAAATGAAAATAGTTCTTATGATGCAATGCACTGTAATATTTCATAAATGAAATCATTTAATTTGTTCTTTACTCGTTGTTGGAACTTCTGAAGGTTATTTTCTAGAACAGTTAGATGGGAAAGCCAACATATATATTTTAATGTAAATTATCTTTCCCTTAAAAATGATTTGGCATAGCCACTGTGGTTGAAACTGGTGAGAATTAAGTACATCACATTTAAAAAATAATTCCCTTCTCAGGTAATTTGGAGATTTGCCTAATCATTGCAATCAAAATCTGAATGACTACTATTTAGCTTTATAAATTTTTAAAAATGTACTTTTTTTCAAAAATGAGAATTGTATATTTTACTTCACCAATAATAGTCAACAATTCCTCCAATATTCTCCAGTCCTCCATGTAATCTAGTGTCTTTCTCATCCTCATAGGAGGCCTGGTCTATGGGGTATTCAGAAGCTGGGCCAAGCTTAATCTGATAGTAGTTTAATTTTGGCATCATTACCCATAGCTTACTCAGAAATTCAATCTGCAGTAGAAGGAATCTCATTCTAAAATCTATAATTTTAACAAGATAATAGTTATTTTTAGCCATGAGCTAAAATGTGCAGAAGAGAAAGTCTTTCTGCTATTTTGTAAATGTTGCATAAGCCAGAGAAATACAATGAAATGGGATAGGAAGGTGGTATTTTAGATTTTATTTGGGTTGTTTTACACAAAGGTGGGGATTAGAGAAATTTCCCCCCTTTCCTTACAGATTTCTTAAAAAGCTAATTTTATTGGTAGATTTTAGATATACATAAATGATCCCATTCACCACAGGGAATTTGTATTACACGACATACTTTGATTCTTCTTTTCCCCTCATTCCTTCCCCTCCCTTCAACCCTTCATTCCCTCCTTATTTACTAAAGTTTTGTTCCCATTTTTTTCTTTTATTCACTTCTCCCATTTCCCTTCCTTTCTTTCCCCCTCACCATTCCTCTTGATTTGGACTTTTTCTTCCTATTTCACAATATCTATTATACATTTTGGTGCTTATTTACCCTTTAGGTTTCTCTCTACAGAGAAGCAATGCAATATTTATACACGTGTGTCCGATTTACTATACTTAAAGAATATGGTCTTAAGGTGCATCCATTTATCTAAAAATGTCTCAAGTTTACCCTTCTTTATGGCAGAGTAGTACTCCACTGTATAAAAAACTCCACATCTTCTTTATCCATTCATCAATTGGTGTGCATTGAGGCTGTTTCCAAGTTATAGCTATTACAAATGATGGTGTTATAATGTGAGTGTGCATATGTCACTATAGTATGTTGCTTTTTTGGGGAGGCTATCAAGAATCAAACTCAGGGTCTTACACTTGCCAGGCAGGCACTACCCTGCTGAGCTACATCCTGGCCCCACTTTTAATTCTTTTAGAGAAATTTTTTTGAGGAAAAGGAGTATACAGTGTATAATGATATTGGAAAACCACAATGGATATCAATGAATGAAAGAAAAATCATACCAAATCCTACCCTTCCAGTAATTATCCTCTGCCATTTAAAACATTTCCTTATTCAGCCTTATCCAAAAATATCCTTATTCATATGATGAACACATAATTATAGAAACAATTTTGCATACTGACTGTTTTACTTAATTTTACATTTGTACTACTGTGCATTTTTTAATTTAAAATTTTTAATGATGGGAAAATGTTTCTACACAGTCATTGTGTTATCACTAGTTATGTAAGTTCCTTCCAATTTTTTGTTATCAGAAATCTATAATAAACAGCTTAGGGCAGATAGCTTTTTCCTTTGGGAAGAACTGTCTGTTTAGATAACTTCTCAGTGGTGGAATTTCTGCAATGTGTAGGTCTTGAAATGTTCTGTTACATTACTTTAAAAGATATTGTTGTTTTTGGATGATTTCCTCTGAGAAACTCCAATGTGAGTCCTTCTTTATTCAGCCATGTTGGATCTCTCCATTATATTGCTACATACATATTTCAAAAATTTATATTGCCATCAGTATAAATTTGGAAACCAAGTATTTAACATGGATAGGACCTTTTGTATTCTGGAAACTTCTAGTTCTCCAGCTTTCTCTCTCATGGTGCTGCACTCACTTCCACCCTGTCTTCTCCAAACACACTGATCTTTCCTTCCTTTAATGTAACATGGGCTCCTGTTATAATTTAGTCCCACAAGGGCTCCTTCTGCCTGCAGTTCTGTCCCCTGGTCTATGTGATATTCAGAAGCTGGGACAAGCCTAATCTGATAGTAATTTACTTTTAGCATCATTAACCTATAGCTTACTCAGAAATTCAATTTGCAGTAGAAGGAATCTCATTCTAAAATCTATAATTTTAACAAGATAATAGTTATTTTTGGCCATGAGCTAAAATATACAGGAGAAGAAGTCTTTCTGCTATTGTGTAAATATTGCATAAGCCAGAGAAGTACAATGAAATGGGATAGGAAGGTGATATTTTAGATTTTATTTGGGTGGATTTACACAAAGGTGGGGATTAGAGAAATTTTCCCGTGTCACCTGTGTATGGGTATCACCTGTGTTAGTTAGCTGTCACTTTGACAAAACACTTGAAAAGAACAACTTAGAGAAGGAAAGGTTGATTTTAACTCACGGTTTCAGTCCATGGTCCCCTGGCTCCTTTGCTTCTGGGCCCATAGTGAAGCAGAGCATCATGGCAGGGAACAAGTACTGGAGGAGAATGGCTCACTTCATGTCAGACAAGAGGCAAGGAGGGAGAGCCTGAGCGGAAGGGACTCAGGACACACTACACCCTTAAAGCCAATCCCACAGTGACCTTCTTCATCCAAGTAGGCTCTGCCTCCTAATAAACCCATTCAGCTAATGAACTGATGAAATGGTTAATCCACTTGATGAAATGAGAGTCCCTGTGATTCAGTCCCTTCCTAGAGTCCATCAAGGGGCCACCAAGCCTTCCACACAGTGAACCTTCTGGGGACATTTTGGACCCCAACCATCACATCATCTTTTAAGCCTCCACATGGCTATTGATTCCTCCAAGGCTGGGAGCTCCTCCTTTGTATTTCATAGAGCCTATCCCTACCATTCTCCAATTATTTTGTGCTGCAATTCTCTGACTATTTTTTTTTTTTTGCCTCAATAATGCTCTGTCTGTTGTGCTCACTGTGTGTTTATAGTGTCTTGCACCATAGGAATTCAATAACTCCATGTTACATTAAAAATAAAAAACCAATTAAAAACCCAGTTAAAGAGATGGAGAAAAATTTCAATCTGTCAACTGGGGTATATGATATTAGATATTTAATTAAAAATATTTATTAAACACAAGACATAGAGTTAAATACTACAGCTACAAAAGCTATTAAGAAAAAATGCTTTGAGAATACTTGCTGTCAAGTAAAATAAAATTTAGTTAAAGCTCAAGAAAGAAAGAAGGGAATAAAATAGTCATTGTTTTAATGGAGAAGGAATTGAAACAATAGTGATGGACTGAAAGAGAAATACTTCCATTTTCAAGGTAGGGGAATGGAGAGGAAGAAGCATTGTGTTTCTAGTTATTTGTGAGAATAGTGAGAAGTAGACATTTTCTTTTTTGTTGTTTGTTTGTTTGTTTTTTGGTGCCAGGATTCAAACTCAAGACCCAAACTCAAGACCTTGCACTTGCCAGGCAGGCACTGTGCCACTGAGCTGTACACCCAGTCCCACAGTAGCCACTTTCAGTTGAACATCTCTCAATATTAACAGTCAAATCATGAAAATAGTTAGGTAACTGGAGTCGTAGCATATAATATGACTTCTATACATAATATAATTTTATATACTCCCATAAATATTTTCATGCATTTAGATAATTATTATTATTATTTTTTTTTTGGTTTTTCTCTGGTACCAGGAACCGAACTCACGACCTTGCGCTTGCCAGGCAGGCGCTTTTGCCGCTGAGCTAAATCCCCAGCCCCACATTTAGATAATTATTGCAATTAGTGTTCAAAAGAAAATAAGAGAGAGAAAAGAAGAAAGGAGAATCATTTGGCATCAGGGACCTTTTTTTTTTTTTTTTTGTCTTTTTTTTGAGACAGGGTCTCACTCTGCAGTTCAGGCTGGCCTTGAGCTCACTTCGTAGCCCAGGCTGGTCTTGAACTTGCAATGATCCTCCTACCTCAACCTCCTGAGTGCTGGGATTACAGGTATGAACCACCACATTCAACCTCAGCATCAGGGACTTTTAATAATGGGGAAAACATGTACTCAGGGGTTATTGGTACCTGGTTTGGTGCAGGGAATTGTGAATAGAAAAATGTTTTTGTGACAACATTGCAGCTTGGAAAGATAGCATGTATAAAATATATACAGGGCAAGAAAACATCCAAAAAATTGCTTCCCAAGATAAACGATCAAGAATGACTGTGACTCATACTTGAATTTTTCAAGATTGTAGTATCATTTATGAAGAATTAACATACTTGGACAAGTGAGGTGCCTATTGATGTTCTGGTAAAGTGTTGCTATCATCCATCCCAACCAGAAGCTCCTTTCCCTTCCAAAGACCTGCCAACCAACTAAGGCCTCACACAAACTATTTCCTTTTCAGGTTTAACTTTCGAGGATTCCGCTGGATGAAAACCATGATTCACACGATCAAAGAAATTAATGAGAGGAAGGATATCTTGCCCAATACCACTCTGGGCTATCAGATCTTTGATACCTGTTTCACCATCTCCAAAGCCATGGAGTCAGCTCTGGTCTTCCTTACAGGGCAGGAAGAGAACAAGCCCAATATTAGAAATAGCACTGGAGCGTATCTAGCAGGAATTGTTGGATCAGGTGGATCGTCCTTATCGATTGCTGCTTCAAGAATTCTAGGGTTGTATTATTTACCTCAGGTATTTCAGAATGTTGTACTGGGCGTTAACTTATAAAGAAACACAAGTTATGGGTGTAGAACTTGCAGCATAGAACAAGGTGCTCGGGGAGGTTGGGCAAAGCTCCGGAGTCTAACAGGGATGGCTGCAGTGCTGCCGCTCCGTGCTCAGTCAGGCCTCAGCAAGTGTGAACCGATGTCTACTTAGAGGCAATTTGAAACTTCTTGTAGCCTTTAGGATCCTGCTTGGATTTTTAATTGAGGTTGTGATCAGTGATTTGCAGGTTGACAGCTCACGAGGCACACTGTTTTAGCATTTGTGGAGCACGATGCAGAGGATCAATAATTACTTGCTGGCTGATCATTAAAGGGGTACATACAGGTACTCGTTTTGGTGGTTGTTCTGTTAATGAGTATTATTCTTGACCCTATTTGTTGATGCACTAATATCTTAAGATGGACCTGGCAGTTTCACAAGATTGATAGAATCTTAGGATGTTCATTTTACAGATTATTTTAAATTCAGAGAGAATTCCACAAAAATATTCATTCATCATTTGAATATAAGGATATATGATAGTAGAAAGAATAGAATATTAAGAAAATGTAAGTAAAGCTCTTCTTGTATTCCTAAGGATGGGTCATTAAAACACCAATAGTAAGGACTTCTTAATGTGAATAGTGATTAGGATTATTTGTTATTGAAGTAAGGGGATACCTTGAGGTAACTGTAAGAAGTATCACTAATATAGTACTGCTTATAAAGTTGCAAGTTCAAATGTAGGAGCACCGAGAAACAACTATGAAGAGATGTTGGGAGACTCATCGATACCTTAACTATGCACTTTGTGTAGTTTAGACAAACTCCTGGTGCCACGAGTTCTGTCTTCCACTAGGCACCATCAGTAATCCAGACATAGGCTCAAGACCTCTGGATAGATTTTCTCCTTAAAGGCCTTGCAGGAAATCTTCAAAGAGGGTAAAAGAAATCTACCATTTCACATTTTGTCATTTTATTTACTGAACTGAGCAAACTTAAAGATCTAGATTATCATATTAATTTCACTAATGAGGAAACCAATGTTCCGAAGGTTTAAGTAAATTGTCCAAGGTCTTCTCTGTCTGGTCAATTATCTAGTCAGAATTAGAAATTAGATGGTTTTGCTTTTTAAATGCTATTTTTCCCTACAAGAAGAATGTCACCTTTAGCCAGTGGAGTAAGAATAAAGCAAAGGTAGAGGAAAGAGAACATAGGAATAATGCTGTGCTCATGAAGGACAGCTATAGAATTGTAGTACAGCAGATCTTATTGGAAGGGATGTATTAATCACATAAGATGGGGTAAGGGAGAATATGATGTGTGATCTTAACAGTAGAGTGGGTGAGGCTGAGGGTAAGCTATGGCAAAAAGGTACGTAAGATGGTCAGGAATTCCTGGTCACCTGACCACCATTCTTAACTTCCCACTGACGGGGAATACCCACAAGGATTACTGAAAAAGTGAGGAAAGAAGTACCTTCATTTATGTAGACATGTGTGTGTAAAATGAGAGCATATAAAGTGAAAATAACATTGTGAAACAACAAAGCTTAGAGCTGATGTTGAAGCGGCACTCATACCATCTTCTGAGCTAAGTCTTAGGACCTACATGCTACATACTCAGAAGTCCTGCGGGAGGGAAACAAAGAAAGAGAAGAAGAGACAAAGAGAGAAACTAATGGAGAAGGAGGGGGGATGGAAGGGAGCAGGAAGGAAAGAAAGGAGGAAAGGAGAGAGAGAGAGTAGAGAGGGAGGGTGAGGGTGAGGATGAGAGAGCAAGGGCGAGAGCCAGAGCTAGATTGAGGAAGAAGGAGGAGGAGGAGAAAGAGGAGAAGAGGAGGAAGAGGTGATGGAGAACAAGAGAGGAGAGCAGAAGAGAGGAAAGACAGAAAGAACTGTAAGGGTGAGACATCAGATCTGCCAGAACAGGGGAGTCACCTTGTCTCAGGGGGGCATAAGGGAAAGGGCAGATGAAAAATAGTGCATTGAATGTAATCATTTTAATAATTAGTCCTCTACCTCCTGGTGGGGTAGGAAAAGAATTGGAAGGATGGCAGCGATCCCTTAACAGTTCCCACCCACTGAGCAGAGAGAAAAAAGTCCTTCTGTCTATGAAAGGATGTAAGAATGAGAGAAGAACCACCACATGACCTCCCTCTCAATAAGCATTTTCAGAAATTGTGTAATTTAAGTTTTGCTGCTGCTTTCGAATAACTGCATGAATGTTTTCAATCGTAGGTGGGCTACTTCTCCACCTGCTCAATTCTTAGTGACAAATTCCAGTTTCCATCTTATATTCGCACAATAGCCAGCGATAAGTTCCAGTCTGAAGCGATGGTAAAACTTATCCAACACTTTGGCTGGGTGTGGGTAGGAACTATTGCGGCTGATGATGATTATGGTAAATACGGAGTAAAAGCTTTTAAAGAACAGATGGAGAGTTCCAATCTCTGTATTGCATTCTCTGAAACCATCCCCAAAGTCTATTCCAATGAGAAAATGCAGAAAGCTGTTAAAGCTGTGCGGAGTTCCACTGCCAGAGTCATTGTGCTTTATGCATCCGATATTGACATCAGTCCTTTTGTGCTGGAAATGGTTTACCATAACATAAGCGACAGAACATGGATAGCGAGCGAAGCATGGATCACCTCAGCCCTCATTGCAAGGCCTGAATATTTCCCATATTTTGGAGGAAGTATTGGATTTGCGATACCAAGAACTGATATACCAGGATTAAAAGAATTTCTTTATGATGTTCATCCCAGCAAGGATCCAAATGATGTCCTGACGATTGAATTCTGGCAAACTGCATTTAACTGTACTTGGCCAAACAGTAGTGTTCCCTACAATGTTGACCATAGAGTGAACATGACTGGGAAAGAAGACAGATTGTACGCCATGTCTGATAAATTCTGTACCGGAGAGGAGAGGTTGGAAGAACTTAGAAATACCTACTTGGATGTGTCTCAGCTCAGAATTACGAACAATGTCAAACAAGCTGTGTACGCCATGGCTTACGCCTTGGATGAACTAAGTAGATGTGAAGAAGGACAGGGGCCGTTCATGCCAGAAAACTCTTGTGCATATTTACCTGATTTTGAACCTTGGCAGGTAAGTTGTTTTACTTCCACCTGACAATTATCAGATATAGCTTCATGAAGTGACATAAATGACAACTGTAAGAATTCATGCTATTAAAACTATTGGTTTGCCTTTGTACTTAGTAGGCATGAGTTCATCACATGCACACTTAAAATAATGGTTTGCTTGTGCGGCTATATGCACATTTTCACGGTTCCCATTTTGCTAACAGCTATTACTAGGTCTGAGGTTAATGATATGGAGCTTTCTAAAATAGGGCCTTAAACAAGCTACATTTCCTTCACATAAATTAGATGTAAAGATAAGCATTCTGAAACTGAAAGAGCGGCAGAGAGATTCAGATTTCTCCTATCTTGTTGCGCCACCATCTACAACATGGGGAACTCACCTTGTACTCTAAAGTGGCCATGTTTGAACTGATAGGAAGGAGAAGGCAAACTCAGGTATGCCCCTCCAAGTAAGGGTTTTTCCCGGAAATTGCATACAATTCTCCTTACCTCCCAGTAGCCAGACTTTTGTCCTTAGTCACATCTACCTTCAAGGGAAATTACCAGATGTAGTCTTTGTGTAGCGTGGGAGGGGACACAGAGCATGAATGCCAGGAGATAAAGATCATGGGGAGCTCTCTTGAAATTTATTCCCATATACCCTGTCCCCGGTCTGACAATGAATAACTCATGTCGGGACATAGTAACCTGAATGGTTGTGCCAAGATGCACACCTACCCAGAGTGCTCCCCTGCTTACAACACTTGGTACCTCCCCTGCTGCCTTGATAAGATGACGTAGGAGCACCCCTGGCCCAGACCTGTCAGCCTTCCTTGACTCTCCGATTCCGTCATCCCTCCCTCCCTGACCCTCACCACTTTACTCTCCTGCAACACTAAATCGTTTATCATGCTCAAGAGTCCACAGTGGCTGGAACCACTGCAGCTTTAGTTTTATTTTCAAATTGGTCACATATTGCATTTAGTTTTGTCTTTCTTTAGTCTATCCAAGTCTGTAATAGCTTCTTCCTTCCTCATTTTTCAGGTTTTCAGAGTACTGGTCACATATTTTTAGAATTTCTAAAATTTGGGTTTGTGTACTTTTTTCATAATTAGATCGAGGTTATGCATTTTGGGCAAAAAAATGGCATAAACGTGATAATATTGTGTCATTTTCTATGCTTCATATAGGGAGGTATATGATATAGCTGTCTAGTTATTGGCGACGTTAACTTTGGCCACTTAATTACAGCAATACCATCATGTTTTTCCAATGTGAATTACTCTCTTTTTCTCTGGGATTAATAATTATCCTGTGCAGCAATATTTTGTGAAAATGCCCTGTTTTCATTACACTTTTGCCCAAAATTTTAGTGTCCATTGATGAATCTTCTTGTCTTGAGCTCCTGTTACCACGTTGTCTGGAAAGTGATGATTTTTTTTTTTTAACCTCATCTCTTCTACATTTATCAACTGCAATTCTACTCCTCTTTCACTGATTTATTTACATCAATTAGGCCCAGATATTTATTTTTATTCTGTGAGGGATAATCTATAATTATCACTTGTTTTGCTGTTCAACATTTCTCACATTTGTCCAACAGGAGACACTTTGAGTTGGCTCTTGCTTCTTTTTGATATATTCTCTTTTTTATATACATTCTTTTTTTTTTTTTTGTACCGGGAATCAAACTCAGGACCTTGTGCTTGCCAGGCAGGCACTTGTGCTGCTGAGCTATATCCCAATTTTTAAGAACTTCTTTAGTTTTGGGAACTTTAATGTTCCAGGCTTCTCTTATAGTTTTTCTGCCCCAGATCTGTAGTCAACCGTTTCTCCAAAGAGCCATTTTCATTTATTGAAAATGGAATTTAGACACCAAAATGTGACTGTTAGGTTTATTTATTGATTCTAAAAGAGTTGTAATAAATTCAAAATTCAAAATTAAATTATATTTTAAATGCCAAAAGAGAGTCTTTTCATTTTAAAGGAAGTTCTCTAGGTATGTCTTTTGCAATAAAGAAGACCTTGTTTTTTGTACGGCAAACAGTCACTCTCTAATTTATTATTTGAACATTGCAATATTAAATTTAAATTAGTGCAAAAAGCAACAATTATGTGTTCGAATACTAGAGAGAAGAGCTTTAGGGATGATTCAGGGAGCACATAATGTCAAGGAGACTGTTGGGCTAGTCTGTGATGTGGTTCATTCTCTTTGATATATTTTTCATAAGTCAGTAAGTCAAGACTGTAAAAGAAAGACCTCTCATTAGAGAATGTTAATACAGGCATTTAAGAAAGCCTCATAAATATGTCAAGATTCAAATCTTCTATTTATTTAAAATAAAAGATTGTACACTTTATACCTCTTCTTTGCTTACTCCGTTAGTAGACTTAGAAAATACATGTTTGGGAAACTCTTTTGATATTATTGTCTTACTGGATATTTATAAATTATATTTCTACACCTAGTGGTAGGGACCTGTGTCCTGCCATCTGACACACTTATGGAAAGGTTGTTCTAGGGAACGTTCAGGAAGGAAAAGCCTTAGCTTCATTCATTTTGGTTTTGTTTGAGAGAGTGTCTCGCTCTGCAGTTTGGGCTGGTCTGGACTCACTATATAACCCAGAATGGCCTTGAACTCATGGCAGTCCTCCTGCCTCAGCTGCCTGACTGCTGGGATTACAGGCATGCACCCCCGCTCCTGGCCTTGCTTTAACTCTTCTGAAGATGAGGAAAGAAGAAGGAAAGCTTCTCCCAAATGATAGTCAGTTTTCTGCTGCTGTGACAAATTACCTAAGAAAAGCAACCTGAAGGAAGAAAGTTCTATTTTGGTTCACAGTTGCAGAGGCTTCAGTTTGTTGGCTCCAATAGTGTGGGCCTGGGGTAAGGTGGAACATCCTGGAACGTGTTGAGGAGGAAGCTGCTAACCTCATAGTGGGCAGGAAACACACACACACACACACACACACACACACACACACACACACAGGCACAGTGAGAGAAAGAATGAGAGAATGAGAGATATCTGGGGACAAGTCTTTATGCCCCCATGACTCACTCACTTCAGTGAGGTCCCACCTCCTAATAAAACCATCAAATTAGGAATCAACCAGTAGATGAATCCACTACACTTGGTCTTAGCCTAAAGGCCAAGAAGTGATAGGTGAATCCACTGATGAAGTTACAAACCCAATCACCTTTTAAACATTGAACATTAAACTCTGAACATTGCTGCTTCGGGATCAAGCCTGCAGCACATGAATCTTGGGGAACATTTAAGATTCAAACCATGACGACAATGGACTCAGTGATAAAAGCCACCCTGTTGTGAACCCTGATGTAGAATTTAATTGGATTGAAGAGAATAAGATTGTTAAAGAGAGGAAAGGAGCTATAAGAGGACAGGTGACTGGAGTAGTCCTAGTGGTAGATGGTGACGGTGGTACTCACCTTGGTATACTCACTTACTAAAGGTGTTGAGGTGTGTTACCTCACTCCCTGTCCCAAACATAGGGAGGAATAATTGTCCTCTTTTTATAGGCCAGGAAGCTAGTGCTTAATTAGTATATCACTTGATATTTAACAGAGCCAAAATCATCAGACACCATGATTCAGCTTATTTCCACTAAGTTTTGTGGCTTTATGGATTTGTGGTCACTGGGTTAGAACTTCTAATTGGGAAATGTAAACCTGGTATGTGGTACTAAAACCAAGGATCTATCCCTGCTAAGATTGGTCATCTCAGCTAAGACTGACTGGGTGAAGCCAGTGTGAGAGAAGTATTCCTGTTGATTTCTACAAATCCTTTTCTAGGAGTAGAACAAGACCCATCACTATTTTTTTTGGAAGAGTAACAGGAGTTAAACTCAGGACCTCACACTTGCCAGGCAGGTGCTGCACCACTAAGCTAAATCCCCAGCCCCTGATCCACTATTGGTATTAGGGAATATTTGGCACCACTGTGCTATCATATAAACTAGTGTTATATAATAAAAACATCAATTTTAATATACCACACAGGTAAATTAAACTTTTTTTAGTGTTCAAATTAAAAAAAAGAAATATAATTAAATTTAATAATCTATTTAACCTGATATATGCAAAATAATACTCTAACATCAGAATTATAATCTAATATGAAATAATGAAGTGAAATTATTATTGAGGTAGTTTATATTTTTATTTAAAAAAATTAAATCATTATAAGCCCAGCCACCTGTCAAGTGTGAATTATCACACATGGCTAGAGTTGTGTTACAGAGCAAAGATGTAGAAGAAGAGGAAAAAAATACAATCCTGTGAATTAAATGAGTTTGAAATTACTTTCTTTAGAGAACAGTTTCTAAACAATTGAGTTTTACAAATTCTTTCTCCCCACCTTGCTTTCTAGCTGATGTACTATGTGAAGACAGTTAAATTCAAAACCCATGATGGAAAGAAAATACAAGTTGATCAAAATGGAGATGTGATTGGATACTATGACATTCTAAATTGGCAGTTAGATGATAATGGAGAAATTGCCTTTGTGAAGGTTGGAGAATATAAATTTGCATCAAATAAGTTTGAACTTGTTTTCAAGAAGAATTCAACGATATTTTGGAACACCGAGTCATCAGGGGTTAGTTGCTCTGACACCTTACTCTGTAGATATATAATTACATTGCTGTATTTTTTTATGTGCTAATGGAATACAAAACACCTAGAGATATTTCTAAATTCCAAATCAATTTTCCCAAGTACAGTACATGCCTTTTCTATATATGGATTCTGATGTTTTTATTTTTTGGAACATTTCCTTGGATTGCAGCATTACATATTAATTTCATTATTTGTTTTGCTTCTTTGAGTACTGCAGTGACACCTACTTGGCCTCCTTCGTCTGTCTTTCATTTCATTCACTTTTCTCAACTGGTTTTTGTCTTTTTCTTTATCATTTTTATTCTCTTTGTATTTCCTGCTTTTATTTCATGACTCTTACTACATTTTCATTGAAATAAATTGTTTTTTGTTTTTTTGAGACAGGATCTCAGTATGCAGCTTAGGCTGGTCTTGAGCTCACTTTGCAGCCCAGGCTGGCCTTGAACTCACAATGGCCTGCCTCAGCCTCCTGACTGCTGGGATTACAGGCATGTGCCACCTCGCCCGGCTAAAATAAATTCTTTTTTGAACCCTTGCTACCACTATCTTAATTTCTGAAATGGATTTTTTGAGTTTCTTTCCTGAGTAAAATAAACTTTTGAAATTTCTTCCCATTTTGTATCATGCATTTCTTACTTTTAAAATTTCTTCCTTTGCTTTTTAATATTTAAATTATTTTCAATTTACATAAAAACATAAAAATTGTGTGTATTTCTGGGGTTCTATGTGGTGTTTCTATATATACATTGTGCAATGTTTGGGTCAGGTTAAACATATCTATTTCATCAAATATTTGTCATTTCCTTATGGTTAAAACATTTAAAACCCTTCTAGCTTTTTTGAAATGTAAAGTACATTATTGTTACCTTGCAACAGAGCACCAGAACTTCTTGCTCATAGCTAAATACGATTTAGTCCCCACTGATCCATCTTTCCTCACCCTTCCGCACGCCCACTCTCTCCTGCTCTGGTAACACTGTCCTACGGCCTCCACTTCTAATGAAATCAAGTCCTTTAGATGCCATACCTGTGTGAGATGCAGTACTTGTCTTCTGTGCCTGGCTTATTTCATTTGACATAATAATATCCAGTTCCAGCTATGCTGTGGCCAATAACAGGACTTCGTTTTTAAAAATTCAATTTTATTAGGATATGTTTACAGTCCATGAAATGTGCATTCATTGTAGGGAGTAGCACACCCGTAACATATTTTGATTCTTTTTGTTCCCCCTCTCCTGTCCAACCACCTCCCTCCTGCCACCTCTAGATTTCCTTTCCTCATTTTCAGTATTATTGTTATTATTCTTTTTTAGTTCACATTTGCAATGTATAATGCTTATATTCACTGCGGGTATTTGGTACATGTACAAGACCCATCTTAAATCTGTTCCTTTCTTTCCCCTCTCCCCTCCCCTCACTCATGATCTCTTGGAAGGGTTCCCATTTGTAAAAGATCTATCTCCCTGATTCCTTTTATCAGTGTTTTATTTTGCTATTTGTAATTTTCATTACTTAAATGAAAGTACCAGATGAACTTATGCTAATGTGATTTATTTCGCTTAACATTGTGTTTTCAAGGTGTATTCATTTTCCTACAAATGTTTTAAAATTTTCCTTCTTTACAGCCCAGTAGAATTGTTACATATAATTTAGCTCGTATGAATTGTGCTGCTATAAACACTGGTATGCATGTATTTTTGTAATATATCTTCAGCTCTTTTGGGAAGACATGTAGAAGGGGAATGGTTGGGTCAAATGGAATTTTTATTTTTAGCTTTTTGAGACATCTCTGTACTGATTTCCATAATGGCTGTACTGGTTTACACTCTGACCAGTAATATATAAATGTTCCTTTTTCACTGCAGCCATGGCAGCATTTGTTATTGTTTGATTTCTTGATGATTACAACTCTTTTTTGTATAAGATGATATTTTAGTGTTGTTTTAATTTTCATTTTTCTAATGGCCAGAGATGTTGAATATTTTTTCATTTATTGGCTGTTTGTTCTTTTAAGAAGTGTTTATTCATTTTATTTGCCCAGTTTTTGATTGGGTCTTTTACTTTGAGAGGTCTAATTTTTAAGTTTTTAATGTATTCTAGATATTAAGACTTTATTATTTTTATGGCCAAATAGTATTTCATCGTGTATCTGTGCCACATTTTCTTAATTATCAGTTGATGGGCATCTAGGTTGTTTCCATGTCATCATTATTATGAGTAGTGCCACAATAAACCTACCAGGGCAGATGTCTCTTCACCATGTTCATTTAATTTTCTTCGGATATATTCAATCGTGGGATTGCTGTATTGTTTTGTGGTTCTATTTTTAATGTTTTGAGGGACCTCAATACAGTTTTCCACAGTGATTGAATGTTTTCTCTTTACTGTAGGTTGTTTCTTTTGATATATAGAAAATTTTTAATTTGATGTAATTCCCTTTGGTCTATTTTAGCTTTTGTTTCCTGTGCTTTCGACTTCCTGTTAAGACAATATCTTGCCTACAGAAACATTTCTTCTGTGTGTGTGTGTGTGTGTGTGTGTGTGTGTGTGTGTGTGTTTGTGTGTTTCTGGCAGGTTCATTGTTTCAGGTTTTAATCCATTTTGAACTGATTTTTGTAACTGGGGAGTGATAGTCCAGTTTCTTTCTTTTGCATGTGGATATCTGTTTTCCTCTGCACCATGTATTGAATACAACTGCCCTCTCTTCAATGAATGCTCTTCGAACCTTTGTAAAAAATCAGCTGTAGGTGCTTGGGTTTACCTATAGGCTTTCTGTTTTGTTCCATTGGTCTGTACCTGTTAATGCCAATACCATACTGTTTGATCCCATAGTTTTGCAGTATATTTTGAAGTCAGGTAGTATTTT
>NW_004955448.1:7076539-7106913 GCF_000276665.1 Chinchilla lanigera
TTCTGGGAATTGAACTCACGACCTCATGCCTGCCAGGCAGGTGCTGTGCCGCTGAACTAAATCCCCAGCCCCAAAGTCAGGTAGTATAATGTCTCTACTTTTTTTTTTCTTTTTTTGCTCAAGATTGCTTTGGTTGTGTGTGTGTGTATGTGTGTGTGTGTGTGTGTGTGTGTGTGTGTGGTTTCATATGATTTTTAAGTCTGTTTTTCTAGTTCTGTGAAGACTGTTATTGGTATTTTGATAGGGATTGCATTGAATCTGTAGAATACTCCAGGTAGTATGGATGTATTGATTCTTTTAGTTCATGAACCCAGAAGTCTATCCATTTGTTATGTCCTTTTAAGTTTCTTTTGTCACTGTTTTATGATTTTTATTGTAGAGAACTTTCATCTCTTTGGTTAAATTTATTTCATGGTTCTTTACTTTCTTGGTAGCTATTATTGTTTATTTATTTATTTATTTTTTCTTGGTAGCTGTTACAAATGGGATTACTTTCTTGATTTAGATTTCAGATAATTGACTATTGGCTTACAGTAGTGCTGTAGGTTTTTGTATATGCAATTTTGCTGAGTTTATTAACTGGTGAAGTCTTTAGTGTTTTCTGTATATAAGATCATATTGTCTGTAGTGGCAGTTTGATTTCATCTTTTCTAGTGAGGGTGTTCGTGGTGTTTTTTTTTTTTTTTTTTCATCTGATAGCTCTATTTAGGACTTCCTGTTCTATGTTGAACAAAAGTGGTGAAAATGGGCACGCTTATCATTTTAGATCTTCCAAAGTTTTCAGTTTTTCACCAAATACTATTTCATGGCCAATAGCATCCTGTTAGCTGTTTGTTGATTATGTATGGCTTTTATTATGTTAAGGTAAATTTCTTTTATGCATAATTTGTCCAGAGTTTTAATCATGAGAGGGTATTGAATTTTATTAAGTGCCTTTCTGGAACTATTGAGATGGTGATATGGTTTTTGTCTTTCATTATGTTGATGTGTTGTATCATGGTTATGATTTGCATATTTATTGAAACTTGCATCCCTGGGATGAATGCCACTTGATTGTGATGAGTAATCTTTTTAATGTGCTGTATTACTTTGCTAGTATTTTGTTGGGTTTGTACATCTGTGTTTGTCAAGTATATCGGCCTGTACCTTTCTTTCTGTGTCTTTGTCTGGTTTTGGTATCAGCCAGTGTTGACCTTGTAGAATGAGTTTGGGAGACTTCATTCCTCTTCAGATATTGGGAATAATTTAAAAAGTATTGGCATTAGCTCTTTAAATGTTTGTATATGTGTTGCTAAAGGGAGTACCAGTTCTTTAAATGTCAGAACTCAGCAGAGAAGCCTTTTGGTATTGAGCTTTTCTTTGATGGGGGGATTTTTTATTACTGTTTTAATTTCATTATTCATTATGGACTTATTCAGTTTTTAAATATTTTTATGATTTGATGTTTGTATCTTATATGTGTGGAAGAATTGATCTATTTCAAATAGGTTATCAAGTTTATTGGAATATAATAGCTTTTAATAATCTTTTATGATCCTTTGCATTTCTGTGCTGTCCCCCTTTTCATCTCTAATTTCATTTAAAACTTCTCTTTCTTAGTCTAGCTAAGGACTTGTCAATTTTTTTTTTGAGACAGGGTCTCACTATGTAGAGGCCCAGAACGACCTTGCATTTACAGTGATCCTCCTGCCTCAGCCTCCTGAGTGCTGGGATTACAGGCCTGTGCCACCACAACTGGCTTAGAACCAGCTTTTCATTTTGTTGATCTTTTGTATTCTTTTAGTTTTATTTATTTCTGTTTTGATCTTCATTAGTTCTCTTTACTAATTTTTGATTTAGTTTGTTCTTGTTTTTCTAGCTTCTTGAGATTCAGTGATAGGCTATTTATTTAATATCTTTCTGCTTCTCGATACACTGCTTTAGACTTCCTTCTTAGTACTGCATTTGCTGTAGCTCAAAATTTTAAAATTTATTTATCTGTTTTCTTCTTCTTCCCCTCTTCCCCTTCTCCCTATTTTTGTGGTGCTGGGAATTGAACCTGGGGTAAATTAGGTAAACATTCTAGGTAAACACTGTATTACTGAGCTATGTCTTCAACTTCTGATTTTTAAATTTCTACTTTAAGATAATTTTGCATCTTTAAGTGCTTTTCTAAACATGTTTAATTGCATTTTAACTATGGTAGTTTACTTTTGCTTAATAGCTATGCATTTGTATGCAATGTGCATGTGTTTTGGAGGGGAATATTAGTCTGCTGGAATGTTTTAACTTTTGCTTTTCTGCCTGCAGTACAGTTGTATAGAAGTATAATTCATTTTTGATCATTTTTATGGATCAGTATTAGGGTTCTGGCTGGTTTACAAGTTCCTTATTTCAAGATGGCCTTCTTGGTCTGGGAACATAGCTCAGCAGCACAGAGCCTGCCTGGCAAGCACAAGGTCCTGAGTTCGATTCCTGGTATGAAAAAAGAGATGACTTTCTTCTCTTAGGATAGTGAATGTAAGTAATTTAAGGAAATGCTTTTTTGTGGTAAGAGAGAGCTTAATGGATCTTTTGACTCTGTGGCTCATGTATATTTCTACAGGATCCTTAACTTCTTCCCTTAACCTTTTCCCTTACACCTATCTCAAAAAGATGCTTCTTCATGTGGCTTTTGGTCAGCCTGAAGCGGTCCTTTTCAGAAATTCATCTTGAGTCCTACTTCCTAGTCCTTTCCCAACAGCCAGGGATGTCCCCACAGAGTTTGAGTTCTGTTTTAAAGTAAGAGGAGCTTTTTGTTCCCTCCTAGAATGCCTTGGTTTGCTCTCCATCGACCTTAGGTGCTCTGCTTCCCCTTCCTCCTTCTGCATCATTCTTTCTAGACTGGCATCATTGCCCAGCATCCAGGATTGAGGAGGATGCTCTAGAGACAGCCTTCCTGGAGTCAGTGATTATGTTTCTGCTTTTGAATGCTTTGATGTTTGTAGCATTTTCAGTCATGCGTCGTGTGTGATTTCATTTTCTTCTCGGTTCCTCAGTTACATCAATCAGGTTAGTGTGTAACAGCCACATGTAGCCAGGGGCTACTATGCGGGGCAATATAGATACAGAAAGCTTCTGTTATTGTGGAAAAAACAGGACTGCTCTAAGCCTGAAGAATAGACGAAAAAGAAAAGAAAAGAAAAAAAGAAAAGAAAAGAAAAGAAAAGAAAGGAAAAGAAAGGAAAAGAAAAGAATAAACTGTCCTCTGTTGTCCAGAGCACTCTCCTTGGTCGGTGAACTACTTAACAAGATTGTCTTGAGACGTCCTTCTGTATTCCTTGTGCTAGATACTGAGCAAGTGTGCAATATTGTCTCCTACAAGAAAAAAAGAAAAAAGAAAAATATTATTCTTTGCCTATACAAGATTTACAGAATGTTTATTCTACTACAAATTGTAAATTTAGTACTAAATTTCCATTTAATAGTGTTTCAGTAGAGTGTAGTAATTTTATTTTTGATAAAAGATAATCTTATCTTTGTGTAACAAAACTGCTTCAAATGTATTTCACCACAAACTTATTAAGTATTCACTGTAAGCAGTACAGAAAGCTTACTGCCCCCAAATCGCCTACAATCTGAGTAATTAATTTACTGAGCAAATATTTATTGAGCCCAGTAGTAGTGTGAATAGCAACTGGGGATACATCAGTGTGCAAACCAGAACAAACATTTTCCTAATGTATTTATCATTTTAGTTGTAGGAAATAGGCATGAAACAAATTAAATACATAAATTACATAGTATGTTAAAGGGTAAGAACATGAGGAAAAATAACAAGGAAAAATAACAAGGATGAGATAAGGCATGCGGGGTACAGTACTGTACTATAACTTCAGTGTGGTCAGGCTGTGGCATAGAGGAAAAGTCCAAAATGAAGGAGCGTGGCCTGGTGGCACTTGCTTGCAGTCCTAGCACCCAAAAAGCTGAGGCAGAATTGTCATGAGTTTGGAGCCAGCCTGAACTACACAGTGAGACTCTGTCTCAAACAAAACAAAAACTACAAAACAAATAAGCAAAATCCCAAGGAAAGTGAATCCATTCATTATCAAGGGAAAACACTGCAGTCAGAGATTCTCCAGCTTCTGAACCCTGAGCCACAGGTGCGCTTGGCATTCTAGACAGATAGTAAGGGATCGGTGTGCCTGGAGAGAGTGTGAGAGAGAGAGCAGGAGAGGGGATGACAGAGGTGAGACAGCATCAGGCCGGGTAGCACCGTGGTGATGACTGGAGGTTGGATCTGGCACTGACTACAAAAGAAAGCCATAGAAGAGTTTGACCGGAGAGAGTCGCAATCTGATGTAGGGGTTTTAAGGATCATGTCTGCCATGTTGCAAATAGAAAGGGCGAAATCTGGAGGAGGGAGAGTAGACCAGGGACGCTGTTAGAAGACCATAAAATTGCACCCCCAAATCATGGTCATTTGGGCTAGAATCGGTGTGAGGGAAGTGGTAAAAGCAGTTAGATTTTGGATACCCTTTAGGTACCAGGCAGACTGGATCTGGAAGTGTCCTGCACCAAACAACTGGAAGACAGTATAGGATGTGGTTGAAACCATGGTGATAACCTCAGGCTGGTGTTTGGGGAGAAGATGGGCCTGTGCGTGTGTGGAGAATACATACAGGCAAGTAAGAGAATAGGAAGCTGGAAATGATGGGTAAGGATGGTGACCTGGTAGACACGGTGGTGTTCATGAACGAAGTGTGGAGTTTGGGAGGAGGAGTAGGGTAGACGATAATTTCGGTCATGCCGAATGTGAGGTGATGGTGGAATCTCAAAGCATACTGGAAGTTCGTAATACGGAACTGGAAATCGGAGAAAAGGTTGGTGTTGGAGATCAAGATTTGCGTGTTCTTCTGGAGATGCTGATTGAAGACAAAAGACTGAACAGATTGTTTCACATCAAAAGATAGAAACAGAAGATCAAGGAACAAAACTAGGAGAAGGCCCAGGGTGACAAGGAAGGTAGGACAAATAGAACCAAGAAAATTAATAAAAGGAGACAGTGGGAGCTAAGGGAACTTGCATTTCAAGGAGGGGTTTATCAAGCATGTTGAGTAGTTAAAGGGGATGAGGGAGAATATGACTAGAGATACAGCTATTAGACATGGCAAGAAGAGTTCTGTGGAGATGAGCAGATTGGAAGCTAGATTATAAAATGAGAATGAAGTGGGTATGGAAAAATGGAGCAAAAGGCATAATTTCATCATCTAGTGATGTCTTTTAAAGAAAGGAATATGAACTTGGAATGGTGGTGCATGTCTGTAATGTCATCACTCTGGAAAGCTGAGGCAGGGCATTGCAAATTTGAGACCCATCTGCAAAACTGAGTAAGACCTTGTCTCAAAAATCAATCAATCAATCAATCAATCAATCATCAATCAATCAAACAAGCAAAAATAGTATATGGAGAGCTCTTTCTAGAAGACTGGATTAAGAAAGAAGTGTGTTTCATTCAGTGATGATTTTGCTATTTATCTTTTAGAATTTGAGAATCCCTGCTCTCACTTCTTCCTGTGATAACTACTCCCTGAAGTACTTTGAAAATGTTCTGCTCTCTCTCCCTCCCTCTCTCTCTCTCAAATTTGTAGGAAGCCTATGTGTCATGCATATTATTTCTGTAATGTTACAGACCATAATCTTCTCAGAGATTTCTAATATCTTCTGATATTTAATTCAGATTTACCCTGAAAAACTCAACATATGACAATTCTGAATTCCAAAAAGGCAACTTCCACATTAGTTTAAGACACAGAATACTTTACAAATATTACGTTTACTTTAGATTTCAAAGTGCCCATCCATGAAGGATATAAAGCAAGACTTGTGTTTTCTACTGAAATTTCATTTCAAATTTAGCAGGAAAATGTTCCAGCACTGTGCCTTGTCCGATTTTTCTTTTTTCTTTTCCAATTTTTCTAATATAAAAGATGTGCCCCTCCTTCTCCTTCCCTCCCTCTCTTCTTTCCTTCCTTCCAATTGTTTATGATACAGCTTTGACGCTGATACTATGTTGAGGTGACCTTGCCGAGGAAAAGTATTTTTTAGGTCCTCCAGATGATTCTCAGGGTCACAGGTCCCACTCAAACAGGCACATGTTTGTCAAATTGACCCACCCCCAGAGCTGCATGGGCATGGAGCCTGGTCTAGCTTCCAAAGGTTGGGAACAACTAGCTCTATAATTTGTTCTAGAATGAACCACAAAACTGTCCTATAGCAAAATTTTCTCTAGGCTGTCCATATCGTTGTTCTCTTTGTCTGTCATCTTTGTCCAGATATTCTGGATGTCCCAGGGTATCACAGAGCTTCCACAGAAAGCCAAGTGGGAACTTTCTCAGCCTCACAAGCGGTGGAGATGAAGGTTTTGCTACAAATTCATTGTGTCTGTCTTTGCTAGCTTCCCCATTCAGTGTGTACTGATGTATGTCCTCCTGGAACGCGGAAGGGGATTCGTCAGGGAGAACCGATATGCTGCTTTGACTGCATCCCATGTGCTGATGGACATGTGTCAGAGAGAGCAGGTAAAAATGATCATTTTCCCATTGAGATCAAAATGCAATTAGATTAAATGTGTTTTGGCAAAGAGGTCCTTGGGAGCCTTCTTTATAAATATGTATGAACAACTTAAAAGTACTTAAAACCTATCCAGTTATTAGATATTATATACAGTATGAAACTGTAATTTTAAAATTTTTATTAGTACATGTTTGCAATATATAGTGAATACATTCATTATGGGAAGTTCGTACATATACATGTTACATCTTAGTCCTTTGAGAAAACTGATTTTGAGTTTCAGTTTTCAGCCTGCTGCACTTGGCAATGACCTCAAATATGAAGTTAAAAAAGAAAATACAGGGGCTGGGGATTTAGCTCAGTGGCACAACGCCTGCCTGGCAAGTGCAAGGTCATGAGTTTGAGTCCTGGTACTGGGGGAAAAAAAAAAAAGAAGAAAATACAAAGCAAGATATGTGAAATGTGAAATATGAGCAATAAAATTCACAAAATTGTTTGTTTCTGAGATAAACTAAACATTAATTATGTTTATTATGGGGAAAAAGGGTGACTTACAGTTCCTTGTCTTCCAGAATTATCTGTAATTTGGAACTATAAGATCTGGAATTCTATCCTTAAAGACAGCTGGTAAAAGCTATAAGTACTCAAAGTCTGTAACACACATGAATTCTGTAAGCACTGCTCATGAGGGCTTCGTGACGGCTTGCTACACTGCTGCTCTTCGTGAGCAGTATTTTAGTTAGGCTTGGTGTACTTAGCCTAGCAAGCAGCTGGAGCAGAGTTATTTTTATTTCTACCTTCTGTTGTAGACAATACGGACTGTACTTATCCTTTGTTCCTCAAAGCAATTCATTTAAAAGAGAATTTTAAAAATGTAAAAATTTCCCTTAGATGTAAAACAAGTGCCGTGAAACCGAACAGCTCCCTGGAGCTCATGGGGCCAGGTCCCTGCGCTGAGTCACCTCGCCAGGGGGTCAGGCTGGCAGTCAGAAGTGATTAGAATGATTAGAAAGGCATTTCAGTTGTTATCTGCATCTTTCAATGAGTATGACAGAGATTCATTTCATAACATACCATAAACTCATCTCAAACAACTTTTTCTTGCATGATAATATTTCCTCTCAGAACCTGCTTCCGGATAAATGCTCCAAACTTTTCTTAGTCTCAGGCAACACAGGTACTGTTTTTGTTTCCCTTCTCAGCGTCCGTCCTCCTCTGCCTCGTCCTAAAACTGGCATCTGAAGGGTGGGGAGGGAAAGCTGACTGGATGAGGCCAAAATTCTCTTCCAAGGGAGTGAAAACACTAGCATTTTAACCAACATTATACAATGCTCCCAACTGTTTCACCCGCTAGTCTTGCTTTTCTCATTTATGGATAACTTTTGCATTGATAAGGATAGAGTAGGTACCTCCTTTCTCGACAGAAGTTGGAAGAGAAAGAAAGAGGCAGGCTATTGGGAAAAGCCATGCAAGAAAGACCGAAATTGAGAAAGGACACTAAATTTCTAAAATGGAAGACAATCACTCTGTATCATTATGATCTACACACTCTGAGGCCATTTTATCACTGCTTTTTAAGTTGTTATCTGTATTCTGGAGTTTTCACTGAGTCCTTACTCTAGCCTTTGACTGCTCTGGGCTATTCACAGTTAAAGGGGACAACTGGATTCTCCTGCAGTCATTTCTCTGTGTTTTGTTCAACAGGTCAGAGGGAGTGCGACCAGTGTGGTGAAGACTACTGGTCAAATGAGCAAAAGAGCATGTGCGTGCTGAAAGAGGTGGAATTCCTTGCTTACGACGAGGCCCTGGGATTCACCCTGGTGATTCTCTCCGTCTTCGGGGCCCTGGTGGTCTTGGCAGTCATAATTGTGTATGTGATACACAGGCAAACTCCTCTGGTGAATGCCAACGACCGGGAGCTGAGCTTTCTCATTCAGGTTTCTCTTCTCATCACGGTGCTGTCATCTATGCTCTTCATTGGCAAGCCGTACAACTGGTCCTGCATGGCCCGTCAGGTCACGCTGGCACTGGGCTTTTCTCTTTGCTTATCTTCCACTCTTGGAAAGACTATATCGTTGTTTTTTGCCTACAGAATTTCCATATCCAAAACCCGGTTCACATCCATGCGTCCCCTTTTTCGAAAAATCATTGTTTTAATCTCTGTTCTAGTTGAGGTTGGCATATGCATAGCCTACTTGGTGTTACAACCCCCGCGGGTATACAAGAACATGGAATCTCAAAGCATAAAGATCATCTTGGAGTGCAATGAAGGCTCTATAGAATTTTTGTGCTCCATGTTTGGTATTGATGCCTTCCTGGCCTTGCTATGCTTTCTCACAACTTTTGTGGCTCGTCAGTTGCCAGATAATTATTATGAAGGAAAATGCATCACTTTTGGGATTCTGGTCCTCTTTATTGTCTGGATTTCTTTTGTCCCTGCCTACCTGAGCACCAAAGGCAAATTCAAAGTGGCTGTGGAGATATTTGCAATCTTGGCATCCAGCTATGGTTTGTTAGGTTGCATATTTGCTCCCAAGTGCTTCATTATTTTGCTGAGGCCAAAGAGGAATACTGATGAAACCGTTGGTGGGAGAGTCCCCACCATAGATAGGAGTATCCAGCTGACGTCAGCATCGGTGAGCAGTGAGCTGAACAATACCACAGTGTCAGCTGTTCTGGATGAATAGTGTTGAGGGTTGCACGTACCCTTGAAATCACAATTGTGACATGGTTCAATGTTCCCTTTCCAGTTGTTCCTACAGCAGGTGTCTGATGCTCTAGGAGTAATAGCAAAGATTTGTGTTCTGGCAGTATAGACTTAGCACAGTACACGATGTCTCATTCTGTAAGATCTACTTAACATGAGTTAGAGTACCTCTTCTTGGAACTGTAAACTAATTTATTCAAACATTTCAGAGTACTTTCATGTAAGGATTGTGTAGTAGAGATAAGCACAATGCATCAAAATATTAGAGCAAACAGAGAAAAATGGCTCTTTATTATGTTTTGTTCTTAACTCATGGGTATCTGACCTAGAATTCTATATTAAATTCTATATTAAAATAAAGACCAAAGAGGCATTTTGTTCTACATTCTGTCAATGACTGTCTGAAATAGACAGTTTTCTCTGACTAGAGCTCATAAAATTGCCCTTGGAGCAGAAAGTTTAGAGAATTCTTGGAAAATAACTATATTTCAAAGGACTCTGGCATATAGACAATCTCAAAGAATTGAAATATTGACAAAACCAAGTTCCTTCTTGAATTTAAATGGGAACATCCAAGTTTTTCCCAGAGGGAAGGCAAAACCTACCCGCTGCAGTCTACCCTGGAGAATAAATGGTAAAGTGTCTGAGTTTCACAATATTCCCCTGCTTGAAAAATAAAAACAAAGGTAATAAGAGGTTGGTACAACAGTTAGAGTATATAGAGAAGATCTGGAAGGGAAAAAAAAAGCAAATATTACTGAGAGCAGGTCTTAGAGTAGAATTTTTAAAAGAATAAATTGAGTGGTTAACATTTGCCCTATGAATACACAGAGTTAAAAGGAATTTAACTCCCATGTAGAATTGTTATAAAAATGTTTCCAATCTTCTAAATATGAAACTTTAAGAATGAATTATATGTGTACATGAATTAAATATCTAGAAAGAAAGGTTTTGTAGAAATGCTGATAAACCAAAAATGTATGTGTTTATTTTGCTCTAGAAATCCAACTGAATCAGAAAGAAATCTCTTCTTAAGAGAACTTAATACAATTTGGGAATCCCATTTAACTAAATTGTGTTTTTTTTTTTTTTGGTTTTTCTCCGGTACCGGGAACCGAACTCACGACTTTGCGCTTGCCAGGCAGGCGCTTTGCCGCTGAGCTAAATCCCCAGCCCCCTAAATTGTGAAGAGATTCGTGCAGCCTTGCGGGAACAGAATCCTGAACCACAATGAATGACTAGGTTAGCGGGGCAAGTCATTCAGGAACCTACTTACTGGTTTCTAAAGAAGTATCATTCTAGATCAGACAAAGGGGATCAGTTTCCTACAATTCAAATAGGAAGTTTATGTCAAGGTTCAGCAAAGCTCCACACATCTGTTGGACAGAAAATTGTACCCCAGTATTCTGAATAAGTATATATTCGCCCCTCTGTCACCAAACACTTTGGACCATAGTCCTTATACTTATTAGATGAGAATCTACATCACAGAATGGAGAGCAGGGAAATTACTTTCTATGTTAATACATAGCATCTGTTTGTTTGGTTTTTTGTTTTGATTTTTTCCGGTACAGGGAATCGAACTTATGACCTTGCGCTTGCCAGGCAGGTGCTGTGCCGCTGAGCTAAATCCCCAGCTACACTTTCTTTGTTAATACATTAATTCATTTTCTCATTTCATTTTTTATTTCTTTGGTCTTTCAATCATAGGGCTATACTTTGGAAAGGGAGCATGATTTATAAAAGTATAGAACAATAGAGAAATGAATATCTGTAACTCACTTCCTTTCTCAATTATGCATGTAGCTTGAGCATTCTCACTGATCCATCTTGAGATTTTAGAAAAGCTGAAAGTTAGCTCATGTCTAGTAACTCTGTTTACTTTTATATTCAAAAGATTTCAATCTCAGTGTAATCAATTTCTTTTCTGAGATGTTGGTTATTGAACATAGTGTCTAAAACAAAATAATTCCGGAAGTCCACACGGTTAATATCAAAGACTTCATTATCTTCTTTTATATCACAATTGCTCAATAATACAGTTTCATTGGACTCATGTTCCTCATAATTGTTTTTCTGATCAGCAACAGGTTTGGAAAATTAGAGAAAATAAATGTTATCAAAAGCAAAATATCAATTGACATTGCATGCTTGACATTAATGCTTACTTATGCAACTTTGCATGTTTAAGGTACAATGTTTATCTAAAATAATGTGAAGTTATTGCTTTTTGATTTGGTACACATACATTTTTACAGAAACTTGCTTATTTCAGTTAAAATAAATAATATTTGACTGTCAAAAGATAATAGTCTAACTTCCAATATTGTCTTATTTTTGGTAATTTATTACTTACTAAGTATTAAGATATTTCTTAAATATCAAATGTTATTTTGTCTATGGATGGATGTGTCATTTAAAAATTATTTATAGGGGGAAAAATGAGAAATCTCTGTTCACATATGTTGCTTTGTAAGAGAATCTTATGTCAAAGTCATTACTGAACTCCCTGCTGTGGGTGAACACTTGCTGGTAACCCATGCTGGGCCTTGGGGAGTTGCCCAGAATTAATTTCAGGGTGTTGCATCAAAATTATGCAGTTGCTGGTTTGGGGAGTGGCATAAAGATTAATTGCTTGAACCCCCAAAATGGCCAAACAACACTTTAATCAGGGCTGAGCTGTACAGAAAGAAAAAAACTGGCCTCTTTTGGTAAAGGAAATGTTGATCAGAACTTCTCAAACCCACATCATAGGATTAATCCCTTGCATTAAGGCAAAGAAAATTCCAGATAAAAAGCAAACATATTATCAAAAAGGGTAAGATATTCCAACTGCAAGCTTAATCTCCTTAAAGCTTAGCTCTGATCTCATTTCTTCCCTACTTCACAGCTCCCAGTGGCTCTTTACTCTCTGTGAAAGCAGCAGTCTTGCTGCCTTAGTCTGACACTAAAGACCAAAACTGTTTTCATCTTTTATTTTCAACAATTGCCACTTATCACCTTCCTACCCATATCCTGTTAATAGCTCAGTTGCACTTATGCGATTCTTTGAATCCACTTCTTGTTTTCTTAGTTCTTTGTTGATCACACTATTATTACCTTGTACCTTAAGCTTTACTAGTACGCCATCTGTCTGTCTATCCATCTGTCCGTCCATTCATCCATCCATCCATCCATCCATCCATCCATCCATCCATCCATCCACCTTTGAGGGATTGATGTGCACCACACTGTCATCCTCCTTCTCCTCTGCCTCCTCCTCCTCCCCCTTCCCTTCCTCTTCCTTCTTTTCCTCATAGGAGATTTTCAGCAACATTGATTAGAATTACTCAAACAAGAAACCACTCACATTTCCAACAACAGAAGAATGAAGGTGTACTCAGTCAATGGAATATTGTAGAGCAATGAGAATAAGTGGGTTACATGGTGAAAAAAAGACTGTAGGGTGACAAGATTGAAACTGGACAGTGATTTGGAATTTGGAAATCATCTAGGCAAGAGATCATGATGACTCAGACCAGGAACAGAACTCTAAACAACAGGGCAAGTTGAACAATGTTACATCAGACTTGTTGGTGTACATTCGACACTTGAATATTTGAGATATGTTCAATAGAAAAGGGAACCCACTAGAATGCTTTAATCACCTAACTAATATTCTTATATTAAACTCATTTTTACTTCCCCTTTGAAATTATGATTACTAACGGGTGTCAGTTCAACTGATGAATGCACCCCCAAGAAAATGATTGTCTCAAAATAGTTGTCAGGGCTCAATAGTGGTTGAAAATCACGAATGGAAAATTTCCTGCTTCTTGTTTCCCACTTAAAAGTTTACATATCTGTAAGTAAATATAGACTTTCTCTTCTTCATGTTTTTATTTTGTGTAGTAACTCTTTTGCAAATGCCGCCAGAGAAGTTGGCCACAGCTGAAGTGAGTCACAGGGGAATAAAAATGAATGTGAGTTACAGACGCCATTTCTACTGATCCATCTTGAGATTTTAGAAAAGCTGAAAGTTGGCTTGTGTCTAGTAACTCTGTTTACTTTTATATTCAAAAGATTTCAATCTCAGTGACTAACACAGCAACCATCACTTGGAGCAAAGTGTGTGAAAGAGAAAGGCACCTAAACATCTGATGGTGTGCAAAAAAAAAAATAGGATTACTGCTTACCTGGCACGCGCATTTCTTCCCCCTCCCAAAGACACCAATGCTGGTTTTTGCGTACTTCCACGCTATCCCACAGAGTGGCCTCAAATACGGTATATTGATTTATAGAAAAAGCATAGCGGTTCCTTAAGGCACAGTGAAAATCACTTTTTAATCATATTTTTTTAAAAAAAACCTTTGCTTTACCAGCTTCAGTTTAAAAGTAAATCACCCCATGGTGCTCAGTAGATTGACAGATTAAGGAGGACCAAGGCACAAAGATTTGCTTTACTGTCTTAGAACTCGCTTGAAGGAACAGAGAAAACTGAATAAAAGCAAGGCTTTGGGAAAACAGTTTGGGATCAATTGCTCTTGCTGTATAATGGTAGGTAGGTTGATTTAGCTCTCTGGGCACAAAGCCTAACACCTAGTCAACATTCAGTAACTGTTAAAGAGTAATACTACTTCTTATACTAAGAAGAATTTAACTGAAAACTGTTAGTATCATTATTTGGTAGTTGCCTCCTGTGTCTGTTTATCCAGCCTCATGGGTTGGATATTTTAAACTCTGGCAGGGCAGCAAACGCTCTTCTATTTCCTCTGACTGTTAGTGACATGTCTGGATTACATGGCCTTTGAAATCAGAAATCTGGGAACCATGGTCAACATTTCCTTTTCTTCTGTTGTCATCTCTCTCTAAGCCCTATCCCTAAGCTGGCACATGTATGCACCAGCCAGTCGATTAGCCACTAAGTCCTATAAATTCCCACCTCAGTATGGTTCAGACTGGTCCTTTCCCGTTTACTCCCAATCCATCAGTGTCTTGCGGTCTCAGCACTCGCTGGCCCTTGCATTGCTTCTCTCTGTAACAGTGCTACCAAACGTACTATATATTTATTTTCTATCTCCACTGCTTACTGCTGTATCTCCATACCTAGAACAGTGCCTGGGGAATATTATATGCATTCAGATAATACCCGTTGAATGACTGAATGAATGGATGAATGAATGAGAGTAAAAGGATGAAATACTATAAGCTCAGGCTACTCCTCTCTTTTAGACCAACATCCCCTTAACGTGTATTGTTGCAGCCTTCTCCTAATGGTTTGCTTCCCTCGCTTTCTACATTTTATTTCTTGCACTGCAGCAAAAATTATCTCTCTGATGTGTGTTAACTAACTGGTTAAATTCTCCAGCAAGGCTATTCATTTTGTCTTTGTTCCCTATTTATCTTCTTGTTTTACCCTGACACTCTTTTCTGACCCTTTGTGGCTTCCCATCCCTCCGTCCAGATTATTTACATTTCCCTGGATTTGTCTCCTTTGAGAAATATTGGCTGCTTTTTCCTGGAACATTCCTCCCATCTCGGTCCCTCATTTATCAGCTGTCTTCCTTCAAGTCTTGAAGACCAATCTAAATAATATATCGCTTCCCCGTTTAAGGGTTCCAGTCAACCTCCATTAACTAAGTCAGCAGTGGGCACTTTCCTGAGAGCTGGTGCAGCACCTTCTCTGATGACAGCATGTACCATCCGTGCAGCACGAACCTTTGGAATGAAGTGCTGTGAGCTTAGGGTGCTCTGTATAGACATTTCTGTTTTTCTTATTCCAGAGCAACCGACACATGATAGGTTCTCAATAAATGTTTTCTGAATATCACTATACAGTGTTAGGTGTCTGCTGAACTCTGAAGTGTTTTGGGTCAGTGTAATCAAGATACAGTGGGAACTGCACTTAATTAGCTTTTGTTCATTTTAGAAATTCCTAAGCAGCACTGGCATCAGGTTTTGTTTTAGTTCATGGCTGTGGCTATAGGGGAGCTTCCAGGAACTCAGCTCTGCTTCCTAATAAGTGCCATATGAAGGGGTACTTTAAACACCTTGACAGAATCAAAGGTGACATGTCTCTGGTAAACAGTCTCAAGTCTATAAACAAAGCCACCATAAGCCACAGTCATGCACCAAGGTCACCTAGCATGCTGCAGGCTTAAAGCCCTATGTCCATTAATCTAGGCCATAGCAGGTAAGGCTGGCTTAATATGAATCTCTACCAACCACCAAGATCAAAATGCTTTGCCTACCCAACATAGTTCAAGGCTCACAACTGCATACCAGATGCTACCTAAGGTACCACTGCATGAATATTTTGCCTTCCCCTATTTTTTTTACTTAATTTTCAGTGTGAGAGTTTTCAGTTCCATACTTACAGAATGCACTAAACAAATTATATCCTTCATCTTTATTGGATTTATAATAGAACAGGACATATGTTAAAGAGTAGCAAGTGGAAGGCGAAAATGTCATCTTCATTATGCTAAATATTGAGTTTGAGATTGTAACTTAGTTGGAGTTAAGTAGGTTTCTTTACTCTGATCCCAAGAAGTAAGTAGATGAGCCCACCAGTCACAGAATGTGTAATAAGCACTGCCCAGGAAAGACTTGAGTCATAGGAAAGCAAGTGAAAACTTACGTCTTGTGGGCAACTCTCCCAAAGAAAATAATGGATAAGATGTGTCTCCCACCTTCCCTGCAGGAATGAGTGAAGCAGTGGAGGCGTGATGCTAATCGGAATCCACTGGAAGAGAAAGCATCAGGTGTAGGCAAGAAGTAGTCCTCCTGAACACCATATGCCATAATAGGGACGCAAATACATATTGTGTTGTAAGCAACCAAACATATACATTAAGGGGTGCTACTGTTTCATATTAACATTTCGCACATTAGTATTTCTGTAGTTGCTTGGTGTACAGGAATATGTATGGATAAGTATGTAGTAATTCTATAATAATAAAGGGAGACTGAATAAATCATTTATGGATGGCTTTCCATGAACTCTAAGGAGGGTCACATAAAATATCTGCCACATTTCTTGCGTGTATTGTCACGCAATCTATCACAACATAATCTGAAGGCGTGTCTAAGCTTTGAAACATGAGAAAAGATAGTCTCGAATTTTTTTCATAAATTGACTTAATTTATTTTCACACTGCAATCTCCTTTCAGTCTTCTAATTTCAAGGCCAGTAACAGATACATAGCTTTGACCTGAGCACATTAATGTTGCATTTTAAAAGTAGAGTAATATGGATCCATGGGCTGCTTGTCAATTTTAGAAAGCTCGATCATTTAATAATGTCATGGTCCCTATCACTATACAGTATCAAGTGGCCTCCTCAACTGGAGGCTGGTGCTTTGGGTCAATGTAACCAAGATACAGAGGGAACTGCTGAGGACATCTGACCTTTCAGAAAGTCTGGGGTTTGTGATATAGAAACTGTTTATGATGAGTGGCTATTTCCCTGGCAGAATGGGATACAAAATCTGGGGTTGAATCGGGTGACTCATAAAGGCTCCTTTGGCTCTTAAAGGCCAGAGTTAGAATTCTACTGATGGGTTTGAAAAATCCCCTGGTACTTGCTAATGTGCTGTGACTCAGCAGTGAACTCTGTTTCCAGTGAGGCAAAAGAAAAATAGAGATAAGAGGAAGCTGTGGAAGAATGAAGACACGCACCTCCTCTTGGAAGACTGACATTCTAGCCAGGAAAGAGGCATGCATAGTCATTGGAAGAGTGCTAAAAGGAGTCACTAAAAAACACAGCTCAAGGACTTACAAAGTAGCTTCTTTTCTCCTTTCTTGCCTCAATCTCCATTTGTTATGCATGCAGGTACTCCTAGAGTTGAGAGAGAGTTATAGTGAGATAACATTTGCACAACGTCTATGCACAATGTCTGCAATAATAATACCTTTATGAATATTGGTTTTAAAATACTACTACTAAATGCCTTGTGTTGTTAGTTAATTGGAAAGCAAGGTGGAGGAAACAATAAAGGGGCATCTGTGGGAGAAATACTTGCTTACCACTGTGGGACACTCTGAGAAAATGTATAGAGCACAATTCAGAATTGACATGCAAGGGAGAAAAGACGCTACGATAGTTATCCACCAACTCTGATCACTCCAAGTGGCCTTCCTTAACCCTGTTCCAAGTTACAGGCTTCCCTACACCAAGTGTTTTCCAGCAAGCTGCCCTGTTCTCTCCTTCATAGCTTCCATATCCTCTGGATTATTTTGTTTACTTCTGTATATTCTCATTTATTTATTGCCTACCTTTCCCCAACCAGAGGGTAAGCTGCAGGAGGGCAGGGTAGTATCCACTGAGTTCACTGGTATTTCCCCAGTATGTAGTGTCTAAATGTCTATCATTTAGAAGGCACTTAATAAATATGTGATGAACGAATGAATTCATTTATTCAGACAGACAGAAAACTGGTACATTTCAAACATGCAAGGTGACTTCCCCCTTATCCATTAATCTCTCTAAAGTACATATTAATCATTCAGTTTTTGCTTAAGAAAATGGAGGCTCAAAAGACTTAAGTAGCTCAAATAACTTACCTAACTTTACCAATCTTACAGAGTTAGGGTTCAGACTCCAGCCCTAATTCCACACCCGCGCTCAAGTCCCTCTGCCCCACAGCAAGGATGATGGTATGAGGGTGAGGAGGAAAGTGGGTGATAAAATACATACATTCTGTGGGCTGGGGATTTAGCTCAGCGGCACAGCTCCTCCCTGGCAAGCACAAGGTTGTGAGTTCAATTCCCGGTACCGGAAAAAAAAAACAAAAAACATACATTCTGATGGTGCACAACGCATAAACGAAGGGCATCTAATTATAAGGTATAAACATTTACTAGAAATAGTGTTATTATAATTTTGAGATGTGTAATAAAAACTCCTGGGAATTGGTGATGAGAGATCCTTATAAATTCTGTGGGGATGATTAAAATTATTTGTTCTAGAGTCAGGAGATACGGGTTCTACTTCAGGCTCTGAGGCTAATTAGCCGTATACTGTTGGGCAGGCCCGGGAAACTCAACATGTTTGGTACAAGGACAAGGAGTTTGTTCCTGAGACTCTAGCTGCACTTACACTCTTGCTTTGAAAGTTGTTAAATTCTATATATGATATAGAAATGAACTAACTCACCCCATCAAGGCAATGGGAACCATCTAATGTAAGTCAGCTAATAAAGAAATGAAATCCCAGACCACAGTTTGTCCATTAAAATGTTTATATTGTCATATATAAAAACATATTCTTATAACTTATGATGAGTGTTTGAAAAAGTAATTTGTGAAACAGTAGGCAATGTAATAGTGTTTTTCTTTTTAAAAGAAAGCTTGAAGGCACAATGATTTCTTAAAGTTTTATTGGTTAGAAAGAATGTTTTCTTCATTGTGTAAAATCAAATAAAAAATTCTATTTTCTTTTTTGTTGCTGGTATCACAAAAGGGCCTATTGGGAAATTTATCCTATTAGGTAAACAAATGAGACTTCTTGTTTATTTGTTTTTGAATTATTCCTAAAAGCAGCTACTAGTATACCTAGATTAATTCTTCTTTCTTTTGTGGCATTGTAGTTTAATTACTCTTTTGAGATACATCAGAAATTTTTAAAAAAGTGACTCAGTTGATTAATAAGAAAAAACAGTTGCACTGCAATTTAAATTCTATGAAATATTTGTCCATTGGTGGAACATTTAGTGGACCCTTGCCATTCTCACAGGGTTAGAAACCCACCCAGACTGTGAGGTAATGAAGATGCTGCCTCCTTGCTCCCAGGAGCGCCACTTCTGCCTCCCACCTCCAAGGGAGACAGTGAAATAGAGAAGGGAAGAATTTCTGCAGAAAGAGCCCTGGACTGGGACTCAGCAGTCCTGAGTTCTATTCTTACCTTTGTCAGGAATTTGCTGTTACTTTGGACAAGGATCATCTTTCTTTGGGCCTTACTGAAAAAAGGCAGACTGGAGTAAAGTATTCCAAGACCTTTTCTGCATCAACTAGTCTATGATGTTAGAGTTAGATTTTGAAGGTTCAGTGGAGACTGGGCAAAGGGCGAGGGGCTACTTAGTGGAGCTGCCTCAATAGAGGGCTACTCTGAGGAAGGAAGAGGTGAAACTGAAAGACAAGGGCCTGCTGTGACAGACTTCTTCTCTGGATGTGCTCGAACCCTGCCCCAGATCTGTCCTGCCGAGTCCCTTCTGGCTGGCTGTGCGTTCTAGGTAGGTAAGGCTATCTGCAGGGATTCTGAGGCCCAACTGCCAGAGAAGTAAGCAGAGGACTTGAATCTGATGCAGGCTATTTGACTAACTGCCCTGTGGAGCTTGTCCTGGGAATAGCAGAACAAGAACCAGTCCCCCAGGAGGAGAGGAACTATTTGTTCAAGCAGTTGCATTTAATAATGCAAGACCTCTCGGGACAGAGGCTGACACAATAAGGTACTACTTATTTTCCCTCCACATCCGAAGTGTCACATGTGTCTAGGTCAAAGCTACACATACTGGTTACATATTTCTACTGTATTTATTTTCAACGTTATCTGTTTATTCATTGTATGTTTTATGTAATTATGTGATATGATGATAATTTGCATGGCTTATGAATCTCTATTTTCTCTGAGAATAGAAAACTTAATCTGGATAATTCTATGTGATTTAATCAGTTTTCATATAAATTCAGGCTGTTAGGGTTTTCTTTTTTGTCTTTTCTTCCACATTGCCTCACATCTGGTTCCCCTGGAAGGTCAGGGATGGCCATAACCTGTGTGTGTGTTGGGGGGGGCATTGACTCCCCTAAGGTACAGCTTGCACAGCTGGTGCTGGGAACTGGCTTTTCTGTCCACAGCCTCTGTCCCAGACAGTGCCTTCTCTGTGAGTGGAGATCTCTCTCTTGGCTTAGCTAAGCTTTGCGTCTAACTTGGGCTGCCCATCAGAAGCCCCGCTATAGGGCACCTGTCTGTAGCAGTAGTGAACTCTCAGCAGCTGATCTGGCCTTTGATTCTCAGTTGCTTTCAGCACATTTCTTAAAAGCCAGTGGAAGACATCCAAATCTCCTTTTCACTCTGTCATTTTGGAGGGTGCTATTCTTAAACCAAATGTGTTCTACTCTTCTGGGGCTGCCTCAAGTGACTCTGGACCCTGCAGGGCTCAACGCTTGGAGAATTTGCCTTTCACAGACGTATGTGAGCTTTTATCCCAATGCAGTGTCCTTGTGATTAGCTCCAAGCTCCTCCTAGGCCAGAGAGGATTTTTATTTCCACTTTCATGAGATCTCACCATGTTTTTCTACTTTCTGGTTCATGGTTTAAAATCTGTGTTTCAGGTCTTCTTGCCTCTTTGGAACTCAAAACTTTTACCTTCCAGAACATGCAGATCTAATAAAAATCTAGAGGATTTTGACTTTAAGATTGCTGTTTTGATAGATCTTTTACAAATGGGAAAGGGACCAAGAGGAAAAGGAGGAGACAGGGACACAGAAAGAATTAAGATGTGTTGCACATGTACCAGCTCCCCGCAGTGAATGTAATCACTATGTACTAAAAGAAATTAAAGGGACTGCAGCTTCCCCTCTGAATTTAGAATGCCAATTTTTGTTCTTAAAGCCAAGAACCTGATTTTTTTTTATCCTTTTGCATTCAAAAAATCATTATTGGTCTGTTTTGGGATCTTCCCTTTCTTGGTGCAAGGAATGTGAATGTGCATTTTTGGTGTTCATAAATAAAATTACATGAAACTTAAAGAACATACAAATAAATTTCAATGTCTGATCTCAGGATGAAAAAGATGTTTCCCTAAATTTAAACCTAATAAAAAAAACCACAAGAAAAATAACAGTAGTTTTGATTACACAAAAATTGAAACTAATTAATATTTTGAAAAGCACACAATACTGAGAAAATCTTACAATGAGAAATTCTTCCCATAAATATAAGATACAAATGATTAGTACCCTTTATAAAAAGAATGCATATTAGTCAATAAAAATATTGATACACCATAAAAATAAATGATCAGAGCATTAAAGTGAAAAGCATATATTAATAACTAAAATCAGAAATCAGATATATGCAAACTAAAAGAATAAATACAATGAAATTGGTAATATTTAGTGCTGGTTAAGTGCATTAATATTACTACAAGGTGTGGAAATTGATATAATTCTTTTTGGGAATCAAACTGAAACCATGACCTTTGAGAAAATTCAAGTCATTTAATTTTATAATTCTATCCTCAGGAAGTAGGCAGTTTTTTAAAAATAAGGACAGATACAAAAGAAAAATTAAGAATATTGTGAGATAATAGTTCATAAATTTTGGAACATTCATTTATAGAAATATTATATAGCCGTTTAAAATTTTTAGAGCTTTAAGTGACTTTGCTTTTTCATAGAGAAAAGAACAGAGTTCGACTGTATGGTACAATCTCAATAATCTATAATACACTATAACTATAATATATAACTATACAATAGTACATAAAGTATATATAATTGTTATAATATATATAGTTGTTATACTATACTATAACAAAGAAAAGATTACAAAGATGTGCCAATGGAGCTTCTGTGGGGAGAATGGGATTATGATGCTTATTATCTTCTTTTCAAATTTCAAAATGACCACATTATTGCTTCTATGATGTAAAGCATTCTTAAGCTAAGGACAGGAAATTGCCTATTAAATAAACCTTGGCAAAGCTCCTATAAAATACCCTTTTCTTTCAATACCCCAGTTATAAGACTGTGTAGTGTCTTCTCAGTAAAAGAAACTTTATGATTTGTAAGTATAGAATAATATAAAGTACCAACAACTCTGCTTAAAGTTATACAAGTGAAGCAATTTCCAACAATTTTAAAAATAAATATCTTTTAGAAGGGAGACACTTTGATATCTCAAATCTTTAGCACGTCATCAAGCAGCATGAGGTACTGATGAAATCGATCAGCATTTGTACTGTGGTTTATTTTTTACAGAGCACCTATCAGGTCCTTACCTGAGTTCCTGGTTAATCCTCACAACTCTCTAGGGCAAGAGTAATTGCTGTCCTTTCTAATTTATTACCAGAGAGCCAAATCAGGGCTTGAGTAACTTGCTGAAGGCCCGACACACATCTTAGATGTTAGAAACATGGTTCTAGGGGGCTGGGGATTTAGCTCAGTGGCAAAAGCACCTGCCTGGCAAGCGCAAAGTCGTGAGTTCGGTTCCCAGTACTGGAGAAAAACCAAAGAAACATGGTTCTAGATCCTCTCACCTTACTTTGCTGCTTATCTGTTTCAGTTTTGAAGCAACCCCTAGAGTCTTGGCAACAACACAGGAACGGTAAAAAGAAAAAAAAAATTACAAGGTTTTTCAGAATCAAAGTTCTGTTTTAACATTTTAAGATGTGATGCCATCTGGAAGTGGAATCCTCTTTTAACGCTGAGAGTGATTCATGATTTCCTGACCCGTATCCACTGTTTACTAGTTTTTCTCTTCCTTCTTCCCAAGATGCTCTCTGTCAGACAGGAGACAGATGGCCAGGACATTGAGACATCCAGAGCTGCATCACTGCACAACTTTAGAGGCTCCATTCCATGGCAGTCTATGACACCTTCTGGAACTGTGCAGCTTATAGCCTATCCAGCTCTACCTGGCTGTAGTGACAGTGGGGAATTCTGCATTTTACTGTAGTACTCAGCCCATGCAGTGTTAGTTCCGATGATGATGACCAGTCCAGAGATCTAAATCCTTGCATCCTAAATTTTGTTCCATGTCCTAGGGCCATAGGACCCTCTCTGAGACACAGACAGAGCAGCACAAAGGACATTCCAAGAAAGTGGGTGTTGATTATCTAAGCTATGACTGCATTTGCCTACCTCAGCGGACATCAATCCCAGGCACTCTGGCAATGTGTAAAGGCATCTTGTTTTGTCACAACTGAGGATCCAGTGCTATTGCAATCTAGTGGAAGATATCAGGGACCCTGCTAAATGCCCCAAAGGGTACAGGAGAACCCTCCACCCCAGTGTAGAATTAGCTGAAGCAAACTGCCATTAGTGAAGAGCCCTAAGTAGATGCCTTTTGTGACGTGTTGAGCTGGCTCATTGTGAACCCTGAGGATTTCTTGGCTCTTTCAGTCAGGTCTGGAGTAGCAGCAGTTTAGGCTATTTTCTTCCAAGTTCACACCTTGTAGTTTCCTCTTGAGAAGTTCCCTTCCCCTAGGGAGAAAAAGAACCATAAGTCCTCCCTGCACAGAGCTTTCCTAAACTATTCACCCAATGCCTGTCTGTTCTGTAAGTTTTGGTGCAGCAAAAGGTGTGTTTTTTCTCGTTGCTGGGACAAAATACCTGACAGCTAAAATTAAGGAAGGAAAGGTTTATTTCCGCTTACAGTTTGTGGAGGTTTCAGTCCGTACTTGGCAGATTATAAGGCAGAGTGGCACATGGCAGAGGGCTATAGCTCATGGCGACAGAGCACAGCAAAAGCAACAAACACAAAAGCCAGGAAATGGCTGCAAGCGCCTCTTGCTCTCCCTTACATATGCAAACTATCCCCCCCAGGGTGGGTGCAGCTCTCACACCCATAATCAATCAAACTCTAAAAGCCTGCCCCATGACTGCATGAAGCTTTGGGGGGACACCCAGACACAAACCATAACCAGGTGTGAAATATTTCTTAGTGGGGCTGGAATCTCCCAAAGAACTAGAAGCAGAAGGTATGGGCTTTACAACATATAATCTCTGCCTTACTCAACCACAGAATTTTTGAAAGCATTTTGTAAGTAATAACCATTTATACATGTTGATATTATTGTTTGATGATATTGCTCACAAGTAGTCTAGAAAGACTTTATAAAATAATGACAAATACACTATGGGGGGGGAATGTTTAATTCAGAAATTTAGAGGCGATCTGCTTTTGCTACTATTGCCCAAAAGAATGAGGTCTTCCTGGTACTTTGGGGTGTACGTGATGGTGCCCTTCAGCCACCCTGCTGTCCTCACTATGGCTATGTCAGTGAAGAAGTAGTTTAGAAAATTAGCTCCTGAATTACATGGACCTTGAGCTCTGCATTCCCCTCAGTGGTGCAGGCTGTGTAAAGTGTATTCTATCTTGACTCCTGCAACATTTCCTCTAGCGTTGGGGTAGGGCTTCTTGGGTCTCCTCTCAGTTGAAGATTGAAACTGATGGCATATGTTGGGTGAGCCCACTTCTTCATTTAAGAAAAAGCCTCTATTGAATCCAGATGACCAGATCTGTTTTTCCCACACAACTGCCTGGCTTGTGGAAAGGTGGGTGGATGGTATTCCTGATCAAAGCTTGAGAATATCTATGGCTCTTCAGGCTTCCTTCTGGAAATGCTAGAGAGCAGACACATGTCTTGTTAATCTTAAATCAGCTGGTATTTTTAAAGCTTTGGGTGGTGAGTGAGTCATTTGCTCACAGGGTATCAATATAAAATGGATTTACAATGGAACATGAACCCATTACTTCTTTGTAGCATAAACTTTCCCAAAGTTTTTATAAGTGGACAGGCTCTTCCATTTGAACACCTCTCTCTTTTAAAAACTCAAATACAGACTAATCTTATGTTGTTTAGCTCATAACATGCCCTTAGAGATTAGTGAGTATGCAGAATGAAGTTTCATTGTACCCAATTTCCAGTCTAGAGCGGAGATCATCAAATTGATCAGAAGACACAGAATTCATTTTGGTGCCTTCTCACTGAAATCCAGTTTAGAGTGATACGAGAGAGCTCATCTGAAATTATACATGACTATGGCTATATTAAGGAGACAAAACCAGCCTGTTCTTTGGAAAAGAGCAAGGAATAAATTAGTCAGGAATTATACTAACACATCAAGGAAGAGACTAAAAATTACTGTGCTTCTCCTTTTGCTTTGCTCCTTTTTCAGGTTTTGCAATCCTTCAATGTCTTTCAGCTTTAGATGCTTAAGATGAAAGGAATAACTTTCCCCTGTAGATTCCTCTCATTCTCTGATGAGCACTTCTCTCAGTCTCACTCCAGGGATTCTTCACTGTCAGAGGAAAATTTGGCACTATCAAAACACAATATCAACAGTTCTATTTATGCATCTCAAGTTACTGAAAATTTCTGTGGATTCAGAGCTGCCTTGTTAAATTTGGCCTCTGAAATCTAATATTAGTCCAGGAAGTCTGAAGCTTACCAGAACTGTGTGCTTCACACATGCAAACACTTTCTTCTTTTTTTAAGTGTGTGCTCTGAAAAGGATCCACATCAATTTCCAGGAGTAGACAGTGGCTGCTGCCCACGCTGGAGCACAGCTCCAGAGTCCGGCTTGCTCACCCTCTTCATTTTGTCTCTCCAGACTCTTGTCTTTCCTCTAGTCCTGCCCAAGTCATCACAGTCTGCCGCAGGCCTTAGGTTTTCAAGTTTGGCATTGTAAACACTGGCTTCGGCTTTCTCCTCTTTCTACTCAATCCATTTAGTGACCAAGACCAGTTTCACTTCTAAAATATCTGTCTAGATAACAGTCATGCCCAGGTCACTATTATGAACAAAAAACCATCAGTGTTCCATGGTGTCTACAGCCTAAAGATTGGACGCCTTACTCTGGCATTGTAGAAGCTCCACGTCTCCACCCAAGCCTACATTTAATTTTACGTTTACTTTACCCAAATATTTATTTTATGCCTCTTGAAAACCAAGTTTCCAGAGATTTCTTGCTTAAAAGCAATGCTAACTTAGGCCAGTTTTTACCATTATCTTGAGTTCATTTAAAAAATTTGTATAACAGCAATCTATGTGTGGCACACAGCTATAATCCCATGTACTTGGGAGGCTGAGGTGGGAGGATCACAAGTTTTGAGTCATCCTGGGGAATTTAGCGAGAACCTATCGCAAAGTGAAAAGGATTGGGATGTCAGTCAGTCATAGAGCACTTGCCTAGCATGTGTTGAGGCCCTGGTTTCAATCCTCAGCGCTGCAAATGGAAACAAAAACAAAAACAAACAACAACAACAATAACATCAAAAAACCCACAATAATTACATAGCACCACATGGTGAGTTTAGAAAGCAAACAAAATACAGATGAGCAAAATGAAAATATAATGCACACTCCCAGAAATTACTACTGACAACACTTTCCTATATTTTCTTGCAGGTTTTATCTATATATATTTATAGGTATGCAGTTTTTTTATCTTAAAGAGAAAATAACAATAAAACAATGATACAGAATTTCAAAACAAGATAATAGGAAATTAACAATGGTTAATATATTGTGTATTGTATCTTCAAAGTAGTTGCTCAGTTTACAAGATACAGGCATGAAAATTGATCAGATAATACAAGAACAAACTGTTCTTTTCAATGAACTAATAGAAATTAGTAGTAAAATTATGTTAGCTATTATATATGTATATATATATATATACACATATATATATATATATAATTTTCCCTTCCTTCTTTTCTCCTTTCCCCCATTCAGTTGTTTCTTCTTCGTGAGCAGCTTCTTTCTCTTCTACAGTATCTATTGTACATTTTGGATCTTATTTAGCCTTTCAATTTCTTACACTAGGGAGACAGTATGATGTTTACACATGTGATTTTGATTTACTTCACTTATGAGTATGGTCTCAAGTTACATCCACTTACCTATAAAAGCCTCAAGTTTATCCTTCTTTATGGCTGAGTAGTACTCCATTGTAGAAAAAGAGCACATCTTTCTTACCCATTCCTCTGTTGATGGACATTTGGGTTCTTTCCAAGATTTAGCTATTGCAAATTTTGCTGCTATAAACATGGGTGCACATATGTATCTGTGGTATGATGTTTTTAATTCTTCCAGGAAGATATCCAGAAAGGAAATAGCTGAGTCAAATGGGACCTCTAAGCCTAGTTTTTTGAGGTATCCACACTGATTTCCACAGTAGTTAAACTGGTCTACACTCCCACCAACAGTAGAGAAGGGCTCCTTTTTCCCTACAGCCCCACCAGCATTTGTTATTGGTTGACTTCTTGATAAAAACCATTCTTTCTGGAGATGGAATCTCAGCGTTATTTTAATTTGTATCTCTCAAATGACCAATGATGTTGAGCATTTTTTCATGTATTTATTTGCCATTTGTATTTCATCATCTGAGAAGCCCATTTCTTCATCTCAGATGACCATTTTTAGATTGGTTCTTTGAATTTGGGGGACCTGATTTTTTCAATTCTTTGTATATTCTAGATAGAAGTCTTTGTCTGAGGGGCAGTTGACTAAAATTTTTTCTCACTCTGTGGGTTTTCTTTTCACTCTGTTGGTGATTTCTTTTGATGTGCAATAACTTTTTAATGAGTTGAGATCCCAGTTGTTGACTCTTTGAAGTATTTCCTGTGCAGTTTGGTTTTTGTTCATGAACTCTCTACCTACCTCTATGTCTTTAAGATTTCTACCTACTTTCTCTTTCAGTAGATTTAGTGTTTCTGTTTCAATATTTAGATCTTTGATCTATTTTGACTTTAGTTTAGTGCATGGTGATAGACATGGGTTTAGTTCTAGTCTTTGGCATATGGAAAGCCAGCTTTTCTAGCTCCATTTATTAAAGAGGCTATCTTTCTTCCAATGAATGTGTTTGACCCCTTTGTCAAAGATAAGGTGGCTGAGTGTGTTTGGAGTTGTGTCTACATCTTCTGATCTGTTTCGTTGATCCTCAGGTCTGGTTTTTGCCAGTACCATGCTAATTTTATCACAGTAGCTTTGTAGTATAATTTCAAGTCAAAGATTGTGATGCCTCTTGCCTTGCCTTTATTACCCAAAATTGCCTTTGCTAGTCTAAGTCTCTTCTTTTTTTTTTTTTTTAGGTTTTATTTATTTATTTTTTCTAGATCTCTTCTGTTTCCAAGTGAATTTTAAGAATGTTTTCTATAGTTCTGTGATATATGCTAATGGAATTTTAATGGAGATTGTATTAAATCTGTATAACAGTTTTGGGAAGTATGGCCATTTTCACTATGTTTGTTCTTCCTATGCTTGAGTAACGAATATCTTTCCATTTTCTGATATCCTCTTTGGTCTCCTTTTTCAGAGTACTCTAATTTTCACTGTACAGATCTTTTACTTCTTTTATTTGATTGATTCCTAGGTATTTCATTTTTTTGGATGCTATTGTGATGGGTGTGATTTCCTTAATTTTCTCTCAGTGAGTTTATTTTTTGTATATAGGGATGCTATTGATTTTTGAGTATTGACTTTGTATCCAGCTACACTACCAAATTTGGTTATTAAATCTACAAGTCTTTTGGTGGAGTTTGGGGGGTCTTCTATGTAGAGTCATCTGTGAATAATGATAATATAACTTCTTTCTTTCTTATCCTTATTTCTTTTATTTCTTTTTCTTATCTAATTGCTCTGGCTAATGTTTCCAGAATTATATTGAATAGTAGTGATGATAGTGGATATTCTTGTCTTGTTCTTGATTTTAGAGTGAAAGCTTTCAGCTTTTGTCCCTTTAGTATGACGTTGGCTGTTGGTTTGTCATTGATGGTTTTTATCTGATTGAAGTAAAGACCATCTATTCCAATTCTGTAGAGGTTTTTTTTTATCATGTACGAGTGTTGGACTTTATCAAAATCTTTCTCTGCATCTATTGAGATGATCATGTGATTTTTGTCTTTGCCTCTGCTGATATGATATATTACGTTTATTGATTTGCATATGTTGAGCCATCCCTGCATTCCTGGAATCAGCCCCACTTGGTCATGATGATTCTTGATGATTTACTGCATTCTGTTTGCTAGTATTTTACTGAAGATTTTTGCATCTATGTTCATTAGGGAGATTGGCCTTCTCCCTTCTCTGTACTTGCATCTCTATCATTTCTTTCCTTTCCTTTTTTTATTGGGTCTTTCTCTGGTGTTGGTATCAGGGTAATACTTGCTTCCAGGAATGAGTTAGGGAGAATTGCTTCCCTTATAGTTTCATTAGAGTTTGAGGTATATCGGCATTAAATCTTCTCTAAATTTCTTGTAGAGTTCAGCCATGAATCCATCAGGACCTGGGCTTTACTTTGTTGGTAAGTTTTTAATTGCATTTTTAATTTCATTAACTGATGTTAGGTTATTCAGAATTGTTGTACCTTCTTTATTCTGCTTTGGTAATTCATATCTTTCTAAGAATCTCTCCATTTCCTCTGTGTTTTCCATCCTATGCAGGTAAAGATTTTCAAGGTAGGTGTTGATAATCTGAATTTCCACAGGATCTGTAGTGATTTCACCCTTTTCATTCCCCATTGCATGAATTTGAGTTTTTTTCTCTCTCTGTTTGGAAAAGGTTGGCTAGGGGTTTGTCAATTTTCAATTGTCAATTCTTCTTCCAAAGAATCAAACTCTTCTGTTCATTAATTCTTTGTATTGTTTTCTTATTCTCAATTGTATTAATTTCTGCTCTGATCTTTACAATTTCCTCCTTTCTTTAGGCTTTGGGATTAACTTGTTCTTCTTTTTCTAGAAGGTTTAGATGCAGCATTAGGTTGTTTATTTGTGCTCATTCCATTTTCCTGATGTGAGAATTCAGCACTATAATTTTCCCTCGTAGGACTGCTTTCATTGTGTCCCACAGGTTCTGGTAAGTTGTATTTATCATTATCATTTGATTGTAGATATTGTTTATTTCTTCTTTAATTTCATCTATAATCCACTTGGTTGTTCAGGAAAGTGTTAATTTCCATGTATTTATGGACATTTGTGGTTTCTTTTGTCATTAATTTTCAATTTCATTGCACTATGGTCAGATGATACACTTAGGATAATTTCAATTCCTTTGCATTTACTTAAGCATGTTGTATGGGCTAGAATATGGTCTACTTTAGAAAATATCCTATGTGGAACAGTGTAAGTATCTACTAAGTCCACTTGTTCACAGGTCTGGTTCAGTTCTGTTATTTCATTGATAATTTTTTTTGTCTAATTGATCTATCCCTTTGTGGCAATTGGATATTAGTGTCTCCTATTACAATTGTGTTATTGTTTATTTGATTTTTCATGTCTATTAATATTTGTCTTATATAGTTGGGTGCTTGAGTATTTGGTGCATATATATTTATGATTGCTATCTCTTCCTCTTGAATTTTTCCCTTAAGAAGTATGTAGTGGAATTATTTCTTTTGATCATTCTTGGTTTGAAGTTCACATTGT
>NW_004955448.1:7108318-7152265 GCF_000276665.1 Chinchilla lanigera
GAGATTCTTGTCTTGTCCCAAGCTCCTACTGTTCCAATTAATTAAGAGTGGGATGTTAATATGTATTTGGTTCAGTCCCCAATCCTTTCGTAGGGCTGTGGTGAAGTTATTACACCAGAGCTTCCCAGTATTGTTACAGAAGGGAGATCAGTTGACTACAACAGATATGACATCCTAGCTAGAGTAGTACATCTAGCAATAACAATAGCACCGAGCACAATTTAGAAACTGACAAACTGTGGTAACTATTGATTTTGTACTTTAGACTATAGGAGCAAAGTCTATAATTATATAACACAACAAAGTGTAAATTAGGAGTTTGTATGCAAAGTGTTTCCCCTTGTAGACTGGTTTTTTCCTGTGGTGGGGAAATTTAGGGAGGATGGCGTATAAAACAAATATAACTGGAGAGGCAGTAGAGGCAAGCCTGGGGGACAAAAGATGGTCATGCAAGGTTTGGGAAACTAGAAAAGAGGGTAGAAAAGAAAGAATGAAGTGGTATTTGTGGGTTTACCTCAACTTGGTCTCTCAACTTGGGTTTGGAGGGGTGGGATTAGTTTTCTGTGGCTAGAGTTTTCTCCAGCCTTCAGAAAAGAGGAAAAAAAAAGAAAAGGAAGAAAGAAACAAACAAAAAAGAGAAGAAAATAGAAAAAGCAAAGAAGAAAAGGACAAAAGAAAACAATCAAGAAAAAAGAAAAGAAAAACAGAAAAGGAAAAAAAATAAGATAAAAAAGATAAAATAAAATTATACTTCAAAAAGAGGGTGGCTCCACCCACCTGCTTCTATTCCATGTCTTTGTCCTTGATCACAATGCTGTATCACCTAACTTGCCACCTGTTGGCTTGTATTTCTAACTTTCCATCTCACTAGTCTCACTTGTCCATCCTGTGTGCCCTAGTCAAGGTCCTACTATATGGCTGGCATTACCCAGATGGCCTGGTCCCATGAGGCAGGGGGAGGGGCCATACACCCTAATTCCTCAGGTGGACTGGTTGCCAAGTCCTTGATTCTCCCCAGGCTGGTTGCTGGTTCTGTGTTGTAAGGGGAGGGCTCAGGTACCTGAATTCCTCTGGCAGAGCCAGTTGCTGAGTCCTGGATCTAGATAAGTAGTTCTATAAAAATTGAATTTTACTACATCTGTTTTAATTCACCATTTCAATGTTTGTATCATTGAACAGAATTCCATGTTTATTGTTCTATATTTTGCACATCAAATGTGTTGATGTTTAATTATTTAAACTTTTATCTGGCCCTTTATTATTTGACTCTTTAACCACTTAAGTTGGTGGATTAGTCAGATTTTTGTTGCTGTGACCAAATACTTGAGAAAGTTAGAGTAGAAAATGGTTCATGGTTTTAGAGGTTCAGTCTATAGTCAGCTGGCTCCATTGCTCAAGGTCTGGGATGAGGCAGAAACATCATGGTGGGAGGGCATGGTGGAGGAAAGCTGCTCACCTCATGGCAGCAAGGAAACAGAAAGACAGGGAAAGAGCCAATGAGGAAAGGCCAGATACAATCCCCAAGGTCACACTCCTGTTACCCACTAAGACACACCCCAAAGTGTGCTTTACTAATCTCCTAGGTGTCTCTTAAGCCAATCAACTTGACAATCAAGATTAACTAGCACGATTGGTTTTAAATTTTTTTCTTTTACAATTTTAAACAAATATTCCTACAAACTTGGTGAAGCTAACACTTCACATACACTTCTAATTTCTTAGGATAATTCTTACAAGAGAAATTATTTCTCTAATGTTTTTAATGTCCGTATCATTTTCATTTTTAAATCTTAATAATTTTCATTTTTCTCCTTTGGACCCAGTTTAACTTCTTTCTGTTTTCATTAAAGTTTGAAGATTAAATTCAGCGGCAGTTATCTAGGCAGGATCTGACCTGAGTTAAGGAGCAGATTTAGGGGTACTTCTGGCTCTTTAGAGTCATAATGCTTGCTAATGCCAACCAGAATTATGATGCTAGTAAAACAAAGCTTGTTCACCAAATTGTGTTTGATCTATTTCCTCATCTCTTCTGATTAAATTAGCCAGGTCACTTCTCAAAGAGCTGCTGATCAAGTTTAAGTTTTGGTACCGATATACACTTTATAAAATTAGATTTGCCTGTTTTGCTTCCAAAGGCCATTTTTTAAAGATACATTTGATCTGTCATTCAGGTAATTTACCACTGAACTGTCTATTTTGTCCCATTTAATCAAAGACAGTCATTTATCAGGGACTTGGCCTAGCCTTCAATCTCTTAAAATGAAATACGGTGAAGGCTTAATTAAAAGAGACAATGTAATATGCTTTTTTGGGAAGTCCAGAAAGGTCAGATCTTTCTCTAGGAGCTAAGACCATGATTTCTCTGGAACACCCATACTCACTGGGTTTTAGACAAGTTTGGGGAGTGCAGGAAATGGAGGGCACATCTGAGGCAAAAGCCCACAAAAATGAACAGGCCTTGGGAAGTTAGAACAAAGGCAGTAAGTCTTGCCAGTTAAGAGAACTATTTGATCTCTAAGGTTGGCAGTTTTACTGCTCTGGAATAGGGAGTGTCAGCAGCCTGCAGCTCAGCTGTAGTGTGATCTTGTCTTTTGAGACTGTATTTACGAGCTTTTCCAACATGGCCAGAGGTCCCTTCATGGTCAACAATTTAACCCTTACATGGCCTGGTCCCCACCACTTATTGAGTGTCTTTGGTGTAGATAGCTCTGTGCTAGGTAAATGGAATGTCCCCCCAACTACCCCAGGAGCTGGTGGTTTAGCAGAGGTGGCAAACTTGTAAATACCTAGACTCCTTCACTGTGAAGTATGTAGCAGCAGAAGCACATGCATGGGAGAGCAGCTAGCAACCCTGGAGAAATTAGGAGACTGTTAGAAGAGGTAACAGCTGAGCTACATTTTGTAGGGGAAGCAAGAGTTTCTTAGGAGATTGAATGAGAAGAAGTATGGAGAAGAAAGAAAGCAGTATTCTCAAAAACAATGGGACTTATAACAACATGGTGCATTTAGGAAACCACATGCAGGGTAAGTTACTGAGATATTTGCTATGGGGAGAGGACAAGATAGGTGATAAAGCTCTTGAGAAAAGTACTGGTTGGCTCTTAGCCTTGTGTTATCATTCATTTGACTGTGGTAAACCCCTGAGTTCATATTGGTTTTATAGAAAGATGAATCAGCAGCATGGTGCCTGCATTTCAAGTTGGATACATTGGAAACATGAAGACCAGTTAAAGACTATTACAATTACCTGTGTGAAGAATGAGTTTGGGATGAGACAGTGATAATGGCTGAAGCAAGGCAGGAGTTATGAGGGCTTGAATGGCACAAAACTGAGACAGGACCTAAAAAACCAGGGCTCCTTTCCATTATTACGGTAGTTGAGTAGCTGGAATTCTTTGACATGTAGGTGAAAGACTCCTAAAGTATGTCTGTCAGAGCTTGAGAAAGCCAGGAAGGGGCTGTAGTGCCTTTCCTTAATTATCTCCGAAGACAATAAATATCTCTTTTGCTACATTCAAATGATCAGAAACAAATCACAACATCAATCTAGGGGAGGGAAATTAGATCCTACCTTCTGTGGAAGGAGTACCAAATTCTTTGTGGGTTTTTTTTTTTTTTAGGACTGGGAATCAAACTCATAATGTTGTGCTTGCCAGGCATGTGCTATGTCACTGAGCTAAATCTCCAGTCCCCCAAATTCTTTGTTTTAAAACTACAGCAGTCTGGATGAGGGACAGTTTGCAGGAGAGGGGAGAATGACCATGATAGCCCTAGTTTGGTTGTAGATCCTTTTTTTAAAGATTCCTACCAGGGTTCTTGGTCGGCTCTTTCTTATACACTACTGGTTAGGTTCCACCTAACCCAACCTTCCCAAGTTCAGGTCTCCATCACTCCTGATGGTTTCCTCAGCTCCAGCCTACTACTCACTTGTTGCGATTGCCTTGTAATTCAAACTTCCCACAGTAAGTGGGGGTGGTCAGTTCAGACCACAAATAACATAGATTTTCCCTTTCATTAAAAAATGTATTTGTGGACCAATTAGCAAGCATTATTAAGCTTTTCCTACATGCAAAGTGCTATGCTTGGCTTTATGGAAGCTACAAAGACTAGCCTAAGAGGAGAGGATGGTTCTAAGCAACAAACTAGGAAGGTTTGCGTGTAGCCACAACCAACCGACCTTAGACTTAGGAGGCAGAGCTTTCACCCTAGAGCCTGTGCCATCCACTGAGCCTCTCATCCCCTTGGGCTCAGAATTTTAATTCCTAGAAAACTTTCAGGCGATGTTGATGCTTCTGGTTCTGGAAACATTTTGAGAACCAATGAACTTGTGTGAAACTATATGTCTTGGGAGTGAACAATGTTATATTCTTTATAATCCTTTGAAACCATTTGTTCTCGTACTCTGAAGTACTCTATGTACTGTGCTGGTAAAGTGCATGCTAAGTACTTAACATAACGCACGGCATGTGGGTAGTGATTAATAAGTGTTAATCATCATTAATAATATTAGAAATAGAGACACTTAGGATGTTGTTGGGTTACTGGAATCAGAGAAGCAATGTGCCTGCTTTTAGGCTTTGGTCCTTGGCGTCCCTTCAGTGCTGAGTTGGGGAAGGCCCATCAGGCCCAGGAGAGCTTGGGGCCCCAGGATGACACAGGGGCTGTTTGCTATTTCCTGTGCATGTCATACAGCTCTTGGCAAGGAGATGGCAGGATTCTCCTTCAAATAAAATGGAATTTTGCAGTTCTCGGGAAAAGGGTTTTCTCATCTGCTGCTGAATTGAGTTTCCAAAGGGCTTGGTGCAGAAGCAGAGAACGAAATGCCTGACTTTTCACAATACTTCTGATTTAATAATTAGACATTCCAGGAATAACTGCTTTGGTAGAAATCAGCTACATTTTGTTTTGACAGTGACAGAGTCTTTTGTTTTCTTTATTCTTCCTATTCTATTGTGTTAATGGAAGAAGCTATTTGGAAGCTTGGAGTTCTTTCTTTTTGTTTGTTTGGGTTTTTTCCCAATACCAGGAATCGAACTTATGACCTTGCACTTGTCAGGCAGGCGCTGTGCCTCTGAGCTAAATCCCCAGCCCCAGGAAGCTTGGAGTTCTTGTAACACCTTCACTGTTTATCATGTGTGCCAAGATTTGTCTTCAAAGATCACAGCAATGGTGGACTGACTACCCAAAAGGCCAGCTTCCAGTATAACCCAGACAACCTCTAGCTGAGATACTTTCAAATGAAAGCTGCCTTATACTGCTTCGGATTTTCATCTCTCTTTGCAATAGAGAGATTGAAACAGGTAGGGAGACTTCAGGGCAGAGAGAGCGAGGTGTGCATTAAAGTTCAGCCATTAAGTTGTCTCTGGCAAGTTGTTGGAAACCTGTAATCCTCAGGTTTCTCATTTCATGTGTTATTTCTGTCCCTTTTTTTTCAATTCCTCATTTAGAAACCTGACATACCCTTGTCTATCACTGATATTTTTCAGTGTCAACTTTCTTCCTCCCGCTGTGCTTCCATCCTTTCTGCTGGCAAAACCTCAGCTCTAGGTCAGTCCGTCCATTCTGATTCTCCATGCTTACACTCCGACTGCTGAGCACCCTTGGAGAGAGTCCCAGATTCACACAGATAGGTGTTGCCCTCAAATCATGGGCTCCAACCTCAGGAACGCCCTACTTCTAGGCAGCTTTTTCATCCGTTTTACTGCACTGTGGAGACGACTGCCATTTTCAAACAGTCTCCGCTTACTAGTTATTCTCTCTTTCTCCTGCAGATCAGTTCTCCACCTGTGTCTTTTCCATGCCTTTTTTTTTTCTGGGCTCTACAGACCATAGCATCTGGCACTTTTGTCCTCTGGTTGCTGTTGGGTTTGGCTAAGGGAGGCACTGGCAGAAGAATCTGAGAGTAAAAACTAGCTTCTTATTTTCCTGCTTCCTCCTGGCCTTACTTTGGGTCTGAGTCCTCTGACTAATGTCCCTGTTGGGCAACTCCACTTGCAAATGTGCAAACCTCACTACCTGCCACTGCTCCTCTTTCCCACTGCTGGATTTCCTGTGTGCTTCATGCTCACATGTTTGCTCCTTAACAGCGCACATCTCCTTGTCTCCCACCTATTTCCTGTTGGAACCTGACTGAGCACGTCCACTTTCCTCAAACAGCGGGCCTTTCCAGTGCCTCTGGGAAGTGACGTCTTCATTACTACTCCTCAGAAAGAATAGACGATATTAGAGAGGAACCCTTCAACTTTCCTTCTTAAGCTTACATTCCCTTCCGCTCTGCACACTCCTTCTTCAGCTTCTCTCTGTCATACTACCGACATGTCCAACCTCTGCCAGAAACCAATCTTCTTGTGCTCTGCGTCCAAGACCCAATCTATCCAGAGATCTTGTTCTAGCTGTTGTATCTCTCTCTCGAACTTTCAGCCTTTCTCTCACCCTCTCCTTTCCCAGAGCCAAAGTTGCTTAGGGCTTTCTCACCTTTAAAATACTCTCTTAATGCCTACTTCTCTTTAGCTACCACCCTATTTCTGGAACACCATAGCAATATACTTGGCCTGGTGTGAGTTTTAGCTTCATCTTTTCCCTTATCCCCCCACTCAAGGGATCTGGGAAATCTACGAATCCTGGTAATCACTGGTTGGTACAATTTGTCAATAGAAAATTTTATATATGTGTTCTTTAAGAGGCATCCAGCCCATAATTATGAAATAATAAGGAAGGACTATGGATTTGGGCATTATACAGGGATACATTATACAGGGATACACCTATTAGAGCTATTAAACCTCTATAGTTATGTTTCCTCTGTGTTTCTCAAAAATTGTGCGTTTGTCTCCCTGTTCAACCCATCTATATACACAGGCTCCCGGTCAGTGCAGACTAATGCTTCTTGCACCTCAGTGTTCAGAGGACCATCCTCAAATGCAGATCTCGGTACAGTAGGCCTGGGTAATTCTGTATTTCTAATTACAATAAATAGCAAGCTGTTTTACTGATCACTATTATATTGATTTCTGTGTCTCAGGTCCTTTATATTCAACATCTGCAATTCTCATAAAAACACTGTAATCTGATTTTTCTTTCTTGTTAACAAGGCATGGAAAGGATAAATAGCTTGCCCCGGCCACTGCTCGCGTGCGGCAGGGTTCGCTCCACCCACGTCTGTCCTATGCCCACTAAAGTGCTTCTGCCTCAGACTTGAGTGCTCTTTCAGTTCCCTTTCCGGTGCACATCACTTCTTTAAAACCACATTGTTTTACTGTTGCCGTTTATCTTCTCATTCATAATATTTGTGGATTTTATTAGTGAGGTTCCCCTTGAGGAGATGTGATCACTCTATTAGAAAATGTCTGTGAAAGTAATATTTAAAGGATTTCAACAAAATGATATTTCTCTTTGTTAGGAATAAGAAATGGGGTCACTTTTTTCCCCCTATCGTATAACAAGGCAGTGTCTGCATATGTATTTTTTTTAATTTTAAAGAGAATAAAAAAATAACAAAAGAGACAAAATATTTATATAAAAATATTTAGACAAAATATTTTTTATCTAACAACATAGACAAAAATAAAACAAAGCAAAAACAATAAAATGATAAAGTGTTTCAAAACAAAATGATAGGCATTAACAGTGATTGTTATATTACACATTGTTATTTTCAATGAAGTTGCTCAGATTACCGGATGTAAGAATGCAAGATTGATCAAAGAGAATAAAAAATAATAAAAAAATTAGAAATGATACAGAGCTTCACTAAACAAGATGGTAGCAATTCATCAATGGCTGTTATACTGCATATTGTTGTCTTCAAATCAGTTGCTCAGATTACCAGATATAAGCATGCAAAATTGGTCAAAATAAAAAAAGTAAGTATTAACTATTCCTTTTAATAAACCACCAAACATCAGCGGCACAATTATCCCAGCTATTCTTCTAAAATATGATGTTTACACATGTGGGTCCGATTTATTTCACTTATGAGTATGGTCTCTAGTTGCATCCATTTGCCTATAAAAGCCCTGAATTTATCTTTTTTAATAGCTGAGTAATACTCCATTGTATTAAAATACTACATCTTTTTTGTTTATTCCTCAGTTGATGGGCATTCAGGTTGTTTCCAGGGTTTAGCTACAACAAATTGTGCTGCTATAAACATGGGTGCACATGTATCACTGTGGTATGATGTCTTTAATTCTTCTGGGAAAATACCCAGGAGGGGAATGGCTGGATTAAGGGGGACTTCTAATCCTAGTTTTGTGAGGAACCTCAAAGCTGATTTCCATAGTGGCTTCACCAGTCCACACACCCATCAGCTGTGGAGAAGGGTTCCTTTTTTCCCCACAGCCTCTCCAGCGTTTGTTATTGTTTGATTTCTTGATGACAACCTTTTTTTTCTGGGCTGGGCTGGAATCTCAATGTTGTTTTAATTTGCATTTCTCATATGTAGAGTGAGAATAATGCACAATAAATTTTGGCTGCTCTTTGTTTTGCTTGGTGTAAGACTGAAGGAATCTTTCAATTCACACTGGATCACACAACTTTGCTGCATTATTTTTATTGTGAGTGATTGAACTGGAATCTGCCTGAGGACTGGAACCAAGGCAATGACTATAAACAGGAACTGAACTGAAATCGTCCAAACTGTGACACAGGAGGAATAGCTGTAGATACTGGATCCTCAAAACAGTTGTTATGATCTGTAAATGTTCTTCAAGTCTACTAATAAGTGGTCTTTAAAATTTTAAAGCAAGAATAGTTTTTTTTTTTTTTTTTTGGTTTTTTTCCGGTACCGGGAACCAAACTCACGACCTTGCGCTCGCCAGGCAGGCGCTTTGCCGCTGAGCTAAATCCCCAGCCCCGCAAGAATAGTTTTTTAAAAAAAGAACCTTATGCAAATTACAGCAATCAAGGGCACGGGTTGGGCAAGGCTTATTGTTGACCTGATATCCCAAGTGTTCTTTATAAAATCACAATGTCATTGCTCCTGGTTCCCTGATCATTCTCAGAACTTGCTCAGCTGAGAGAAAGACAAAGAAAAAAATTACCCCCACATTTCCTTTTAAGGATCGTGTTTAGTTCTTCTCCTTCAAAGGAGAGCGAATAGAGAAGAAATAGCCAATGTCTTGAGTTTCTAAATTTCTGGAACAGGGTCTTAAAGGCTCATCCAGGATACTGATTTTCTCAATCGTTTTTAAAAGCAGTGGTACCAGGATGGCATATGCTTTAGCACACATTGATGGCTTTGATGAGTTTTCCTTGTTTACCAAACACTTAAATATTTTTAGAGAGGATTGCTCCATGCTTTATAAGTAGTCATATTCCAAAACCTACCAGGATGAACCGTATTTTTTCACTGACAATGTTTTAAAAATGTGTCTCATAAGTCACTGTGTACTGCAAACATGTACTAATAAAAATTTAAAATAAAAATGTATAGCATATTAATGCAGCAGAAATGCTTGAGGAATATAGTGACTCCCTATATATATTTTAAAGAAAATACAGATGATGAATAGTAATTCAAAGTTAGCAAATTAACAGGAAAGAAGGCACTAGCCTTGCACCAGGCAGGTAATAAAAAAAAATATCCAAGATGTTAATGGGCCAAATAGCCAGTGTGCTATTCATTAACACAGTAGTCCTTCCTATCCCAGGGATATGTTCTAAGATCCCAGTGTTTACTGGAAAATTTGGATAGTACTGACCAGTCTATATACTATGTTTTTTCCTATAAGTACATACCTTTGGAAAAATTTAATTTATACATTAGACACATTAGGTGATAATCACAACCAAGACAGAACAATTGTAACAACATATTGTAAAAACAGGTTATGTGAACGTCAAAATATCTTATCATACTGTGGTGCTTGTCTTATGATGCTGTGGGAAGAGACAGTATCTGTTTGGTGGGCGGAAGTGAGTGAATGACAGAGGCACTGATACAGAGCTGTAGGCTACTGCTGACCTTCTGAGCAAACAGCAGGAGCTCACTGGGCTTGTCCATGCCAGCTGACTGCAGGTAACCAAACCTGTGGAGCATGATGCTGTGGATAGAAGGGACCACTGCATCACCAAGTGACAGCAAAAGAAATTGGCCTTGTAAGAGAGTCAGTGCCCAGAGTTCACTTGGGGCTAAAGAGAACCCTACTGCTTGTGTGGAAAAGACCCTTTCGCATGGCCCTTGGTGGTGGCCCTGAATCAGTATCTGATGGTGAGGGAGAAATATCGCACAGAAACAGCATCTGGCTGAGTCTGTCAGAGTTGCTCCTAGTGAAGTGAGTCATGAAAGTTCTCTGGGTCTCCCTTCCTTCATCTAAAAATGGAGAATGAAATGAGAATGTATGTTAAAATGGTTGAGATTAGTTACTACACGGGTATTAGTAATTGTGATGATGATGATGATAATAATAATAATATTTTCTATGACAGGGACTGAACCTAGGGCCTTCACTCTGAGGTACATCCCCAGCCCGGTGTTTTTTTGTTTTGTTTGCATATTTTCTTCTTTAATTTTAAATTTTGTGATTTTAAATAATGTGATGGGATCACATTAAGTAATTAAATTGCCCTGGCTTGGCTTGAACTTGGGATCCTCCTGCCTAAATCTCCCGGAATGCTGGGATTACAGGCATGTGCCACCACGCCCAGCTGCTCTTATTTAACTGGAGGCAGTGGTTCACGTGGAAGCGGCTTTGAGGCAAACTTCCTGCGGCTGGGATGTTGTCCTGATGGCGTCCCTCCAGGCTCCCTCAGCTCAGCCAAACAGGAGCCCCTGCTCATCTGCGGAAGTGTGTGGCTCACTTATCTGGGACTGGTCCGCAGAGTCCGAGGCTCTAACAGGTTTAGAGGGGTGTGGGGGGCATGGAAAAGGATAATGCAGGTCGTTTTAGAATGAGGATTAAAATAATGTAGACATTTACAGTTATGAGAGTCAGAAATCTAAAAACATCATTCTTTCCCGTGTCTAGTTTCCAAAAACTTTCATTTCTACTGAGTGAACAAAAAGTTTGCCAACTTGAAATAGTTTCATTTGAATATGCATTAGGTCTGTTTCACTTCCCTTCTCTGAGGGGCGGTCCAAGTTCCTAGGGGTCTTATATATTCTTACCCTGACCGTGGGAAGAGCCCAGGTCACTCCTGTTCCTTGTAGGGCCACACTTCAGAACTGCTCATCTATTATAGAGAGCCCTTCCCAGTCCTCATCATGGCCCAGGAAGTTTATATTTGTAATCCCATGGAAAAGTTATTGGTATCCTAGTGAGTTAATTCCAGTCTATCACTTCCAGTGCAAGCCAGGGCGAGAATAAAGACAGTAAGGCATATCTGTAATTACGGGGAGGCAAGGGGTCCTAAGTCTAGCCATGATGATGACTATCTGGAGCAAAGGCCTTGACCCAGGGCCGAACCCAGGTTTTATTAATTCACAAAGAAAGGAGTGGCTTGAGGATGAGTAACTGTGAGAATGGTGGGAAATAGGTGAGTACCATGAGCTGGGCTCGGTAGGGGCCTGAAATCACCTCTGCAAATGCAGAGAGAGGCATATGCAGAAAGAGTAATCTGCACAATTCCACTGAGGTAGTAGCTAATGTTTTGGGGTCGCTGCTCCAGTTCTGATGAGTAATCTTTCAAGCCCTAGGATGTCATAGCCTCTATCTTGAGGCTTAATCCCAGCTGACAGCGTGTAGCATTGACTCTTCATCCCACCTTGTCCCAGATCACACAAGGGAACAATGGGGGCTCCAGGGAAACACGCCTGCCATCTTCAAAGACTCCATCAGCACCTCGGCCGGACCGATGTGCATTGCTTAAAGCCAACTGAAGGGATAAGGAAAAGTCCTAGCCAGCTCTGCACACATCAATACATGGAAATAGGGTCAGGTTCGGCCAAAATGGAGACAACTGCTCCTCCACCAAGGAGAGTTACCCGGGTAGTCCTCTACAATCTGTCCTCTTGACATGAGACCCCATCCCCAACATCCATGAGCTTCCAGGGCCCACATCAGTTTTCCTGGGTACTACGTCCCACACTCATGACTGCGTGGCTTTTGATGGCAGGCAGCACTGCCACAGAAATGTTTTGGATGTTGCCTTACTTCATGCCGGAGGTATGCGTAGGATGATCATATGTTCTGGTTTGCAGGGTCATTGCCAGTTTTCACTGTTGTCTCTATGTAACTATTAATAGTACTCGCAAAGTGTCCCAGTTTTACAGTACAGTCCTCACCTTAGTGTGCGTGACTCAAGGAGGCTCCTCCAGGTCAGGCTTTTCCCTCAGCCACTGCCTTCCTCCCCCAGCTGCCTCCTTGGATACAGGACAGGCAGGGCCTAGTGGCTTCAAAATTCCAATCCAACTATTCCAGTCCTCTATCACGCCTCAGGTTTCTTTGTGGTCTGAGGGAAGGAAGAGGAGGAAAATTACGCATGTGTCAGCCAGCAGTATTCCCCACTCCATGCCTGTGTGCCTAAAGCTGTCTCTTTCATTATTTAAGTGGAAGTTTCCAGAAAATAAACAAAACTAAACCTTTGTTTTTTGGGTTCCTGGCCCTGGCATTGGTGTGGAGATGAAAAGAGCCTGGTGAGTGCTGCTTCAGGGAGCTGAGGATGTGTGAGAGACAGTGTCTTCGAGGGATGCAGAGGACATAGACAAAGAGCTGGTGGAAGGAGCTGGTGTGCACTAAAGCAGCAAGAGACTGCGAAGCAGCAGGAAGTTGCCCCGCAGCCGCGTGCCGACTGTGCCCGTCAGTACAGACTGCAGCAAAGAGCAGTGACAGAATGCTCCCTTCAGACTGTGGGTCAGGGGAGGCTTTGTGACAGACTGGAAATTCCATGAGAAATGTGGGAACTGGGGAAGTAGGAAAGCACTCTTGCTGGGGAGAAAGGAAGAGGAGAACTAACAGGCACTTAAAGGGTGCAGTGAATAAACCAGTCATCAGTCAAAATACTTAGCACCTGCTCTGTGCAGAATGACAGACAACCGGGCATGAAGTTGAAAAGGCAGCAGGGACACACAATGGGCTTTCACACCAGGTTTCTGAGTTTAAACATCATCTCTGGTACAAAGGAACAACGGAAGGATTTTGAGCAAAAGAGAAACAATGAAAGCAAGTTTCTCTTATTTCCCCGATACATTTGTGAGGTACGTAGAGCAGGTAGAATTGTAGAATGACTAGAGAGAATGACCAGATCATGGTTTTAAGCTAACTACCGTAATTACACTCAGTGAAGTAGGAATGAAAGATAAGACATGTCTTCTAAGTCATAGAAACCTTAGAAAACAATCAAATGGAAATTCCAGAACTGAAAAATACAGCATCTGAAATTCAAAAAGTATTACTAGATGCACTTCGCATAATGATGGCAGAGCAAGCTTGGAGACAGAGCATTAAATTAGCCAATCTAAAGAGGAGGGGAACAAGAAGGCAACAGATGCATGGAGCATAAAGAACACAGGAACAACAGCAAAAGGTCTGATGCATGCGTTATAGAGCCATAGAGCAGAGGAAATTCTGTAAACACAATGCCAAACCCTTCCTAAATTTGGTGAAAGACAGAAATTTATGGGTTCAAGAAGCTCAGTTGTTCCTCTATCTTGCTGTTATTTTGTTATTTTTTTTTAGTCTCTTTAAAATAGAAAGAAGCTCAGCAATTCCCCCCCAAACCAATTATAAATACAAGGAGAACCCCCTCTCAGCACATTGTAATCAATCTAGTCAGAGCCAGAGATAAAGGGAAAGTAATGAAAATAGCTAGCAAAGAAATCAACATATTGCATACAACTTCAGAAAGTTAGGAGAAGCAAAATGGACTCATGTATGTTAAACTGTATAAACAAAAACAATAGTAAAAAATTCTGAAGTTGAGAAGTCACGATAGGAGTGGTCCTCGTAGATATCTGTCTGATAACAAGAACTATTGCAGAAGGCTATTCGAGTCACACACCACAAAAGTCTATTGCGACCTGGCCAAAAAACATTTTTATGAGGACATCAACCTGGCACCTCAGAACGGTGCCACCCTTAGTTTTGATCCTTGTAGCCAAGAGCAGTTGTTTCAGAATAATGCATACAGCCTTCCTTTTGCCTTCCTTCTTGGTGATGCCCATGGTCCACGATGGCACCATATCACTGATTGCAAATCTGTCATTTCTGAATGAAATCTTTGCTTAGCAGAGTGGGGTCCTCTGCTGTTCATTTGAGGTTGACGGGTAAAATGCCTTAATTGATCAGTTCATCAGAAATGATGGAGGCTACAAGGCAACTTTAAAAATCTTTGCACTTCTGAAAGAAAAAACAAAACAAACACCAAACCCAGAAGAAATATTTAAGAATGAAGGTGAAATACAGGATTTTCAGTTAAGATAAATTGTTGCTAATAGATATATGTTGTTAAGGGAAGTTATTTACATTGTAGGAAGATAATGGAAAGAAACTTGGATGATCAAGCAAACATGAAGAACATCAAAAATAATGAATCTGCAAGGAAATATAAAACAAACCTTTTGCCTACACCCACACCCATCCAGCGAACTGGGTACTCCTCTAATTCCCTAGTCTCAGGTGTGGCTGAAGTCAAAATCCTTCAAGTACTGCTCGTCTCCTCTTATTTTATTTTTTTTAATATTGCTTGCACTGTACCAGTTCACTGGGAAATTTTAATCTTTTAATCTTCAAAACGTATACATAGAGTTCAACCATTTCACCTCCACTATTAGCCACCTTGGTCTAAGCTCCTGTCATTCCTCACCTAGATATTGTCATTCCCCACCTAGATATAGCCTCCAAATTACCTTCCATTCTTCTTCCTGTGACCCCTACAGTTTGTCTGCAGAACAGTATCCGGAGTTATCCTCTTCACAGGTAAATCCAGTCCTTTCTTGTCTCTGTCATGGCCTCCTCAGAGCCCCCATCTCAGAGTGGATGGTGAATGCATCCTCAGTTACCATTAAAATAAATGAAATGGCACTGCAATTCTTAAGTATGTAACAGAGAGGAAATTTAAAGAATTAAATGATTTTATTAAAATAAAATGCTTGTACCCAATTTATTTACAAAATAAGATCCTAGTGTATAAAAAAAATAGTACTGTTGATGCTGATTCCTGTCTCAGTCTACCAATAAATAATATTCCTCTATGGACACATGACCTGATTCAGAAAGACATGCTCCCTATATCTGTGTCACAAGAGGATAAATTACCAGTGAAACTTTAATTTTTATTTTAAGCAGAAATTTATCAAAATTTATCAAATCCTATTTTAATCAATCATTCCCAATAATTATCATGGTAACTCAAACCCTAAAATATTATAAAATGCAATAGATAAAAAATTAAAAATTTTTATTCATATTTTTGTTGCAGAGAATCATTTGGCAGGGTCATCTACAAAATACTTTCAAGTATATAAATATCCAGGGTGAGAAATGGACTGGGAAAACTAGTTCAGGGAGAAAAAGGAAGAAAGTACAATTTCCAACTGCCAGCCAGCTCATGAATTTTTTAAAAGGATGATGATGGATATCAAATAGCTATCGGATTTAAATTCCATTGTACACACTTGAGATCTTGATGTAGCAACTTTATTTAAAATAATAATACAGTATTCTGGACATTGAATTCTTCCCAGGTACTTAATTTATGCTGAAAAGAATTGTGTGCTTAAAATTGTTTAAGCTGATACTTAGATTTTCACATTTTTAAATGGAAAGCTTAAATTCCACTGCTGTAGTAGTATCTAATCCACAGTATAAATATTCATACCAAATGAATATTGATATATGATAAACAGTGTTCTAAATATTTGACATAGTATACTGTTAAAGGCTTATAGAAAGAGTGTAAGTTGTGCTGTGTTAAAGGCTTATAATAAGAACACTGATTGTCAACAGCGTTCTGGTTGCTAGTATTATACAATTAATAACCCCAAAACCTAATGGTGGCAGTTAAGCTTGGTTTTATTTAGCTAACAATCTTGTGGGGCTGGAAAATGGGCAGGGTTCTGGGAGGCACTCTTATTTGGTTTGTTTGTTTTGTTTTTTGGTTTTTCTCCAGTACCGGGAACCGAACTCACGACTTTGCCCTTGCCAGGCAGGCGCTTTGCCGCTGAGCTAAATCCCCAGGCCCGAGGCACTCTTATTTGGAATGTCACAGTTGTCATCCTAGCGCTTGCTGTTGTCTGGGAACTTGGCTACTGATCCAGCTTATAGCCAGCTAACCAGTGCTAAGGTAGTCAGATTCCTTGCATGACATCCGGCTTCTCCTGGGCTGAGCATCCCAAGAAGTGGGTGAAAGTGTGACTTTTTTGACTTAACCTTGGATGTCACATATCATTTCCACAGTATTTTACTGATCAGGGCAGTCAAAGGCACATCTAAGGGGAAGGGAGAACATTCTACCTGTCAGTGTCAGGGATGTGGAAGAATTAGCGGGCCATGTTTTAAAACTGCTATAGGTTTGTAATTATCCTTATTTTATAGATGAGAAAACTAAAATATAGAAATTGAAGCAATTTATTTAAGAGCACTGGTAAGTGATAGAGTTAGCATTCAACTCAAGCAGCCTGACTCCAGAGCAGAGAGAGAAGATACAGCAGTACTACTTCCTGTGGAAAGTGCGTGGAGGGCATTGTGAACCCTCTGCCCCGTGGATGAGTGAGCATAGATCCCCTGGGTTCATTGTAAAGACCCCTACTGACATATCTCTAAGAATGACAAACTAGGGCACTTGCTCCCAGAGTCTATGCCTTGGGAAGCCTGGTTGCTGTGGATACCACTCTGCAGGAAGTTCTTTGTGACTCAAGGAAGGGAGCAAGGGAAGGCATGGAAGTGGCTGCAGCTGAAAGTTCCTGACACCCCGCAGCCTTATGTGGGGTGGACCTCAGTAGTTGGTATCAACTTGAATTTTTGCCCTTTGATATACCCTTTAAGATTGATTAGTGCTCAGTTCAAATCTTAGACTAACCTGAATATTAAACAGCTTTTCCTTGAATATAGGAAAGTCCATGCAAGGTGATTGCTGTCCTGTAATCCTTGGCTTTGCTTAAGTGACAGCCATAACAATCATTAAGCACATCAGCATGCTTCCAGAAGAGCTTATTTATGCAGTTTATATCTCTTTAGGATGAGTTCTTTCTTCTTTCTTTCTTTCTTTCTTTCTTTCTTTCTTTCTTTCTTTCTTTCTTTCTTTCTTTCTTTCTCTCTTTCTTTCTCTCTTTCTTTCTCTCTTTCTTTCTCTCTTTCTTTCTATACAAGGTCCCTCTATATAGCCCAGGTTGGCCTCAAACTCTCAGTGATCCTCCTGCCTCAGCCTCCTGAGTGCTGGGATTGAGCTCATCTTTTTTCTCTGAATCCTAGAGGGACTTGGGTTGATGGGGGCAGGGGCTGGAATGTGGTGGTTACCAAACAACTTTGTGGTAGATACCTTAGGTAGGTGCTGATATCAGTATCCCCTGAGCTGGGGCAGAGGTCATATTCATGGCATGTTTGGAGCACTCCTAAACCTCCTAACTGCAAGGCCTTTAACTGAACTCTATTTTCATCTTTAGTGCTAGATTTCATGTGACTGAGCACACATACACACACACACACACACACACACACACACACACACCACCGAGGCTCCCACCACCGTTTTTTTGCTTCAGTTTTGACCTTAGATGCCCCACTTATAATAAGATCCTCATGCCATCTGTCCATCCATCAGTAACTTTCAGAGAGTTCACTACTGAGTTATGCAGTGGGCTGACCATTCTTACAGTAGGAATCATAGAGAACTTGAGGTATGTTACGTGCTTCACTGACATTCAGAGAACCTTTGTTCCCAAAGGAACATGAAATTGATTTAACATTTTATTTTTAGGCTTACATAAGATGAATAACCCTCCCTGGCACTGATATTGTTAAACTTATTTGAGGAAATTCACATTAAAGCTTTCAAAACTCCAAGGACTCTAATTAAGGAGGGCGAGCCAGTCTCCAGAGAGCATCTGTTATAACTCTCACACGATGATCAAATATAATTTACCAAAACTTAGTGCCCTCAGATTCAGCTTCCATGAAGCAAAAGTCCTAACTTTGGAGAAGAAACAGCACTGCAAACCTTCAGTGTGACAAAGTTGTTTTGAAAATTTCCACTTTCCGAGACATCACAGGTAGTGGCTGCTTTACCTCTTCCTCGGAGAGGTCAGAGATACCCTTTCATCTCCCGCAGCCCGGCTCAGTTACAGCTCTGTGGCAGGAGAAGGTTAAGTGGGGAGCCGGGCTATGGGGACAGGGAAGCAGAGGGAGGCAGAAGCAGAAAAATCAATTCAAATTACTCGATGACAGTGACTTAGTCTTCTCGCAAAGAGGGATAGGAGCGTCCACGATGCTGGCAGCCCGGACAGGGGCAGCGGGGAGTCAGAACTCGGAAGAGAATCCCAAGTTAAGGAAGCAGTCTGGATTTTCCGCAGGGGGAAGAGACAAATCTCCCAAGAAAGCCTCAGAAAATGTTAAAGATAGCAGCCTCAGCCCCTCAGGGCAAAGCCTGGTGAGGGCGAGGCAGCTGGCTCTGCTGCGCGAAGTGGAGATGAACTGGTACCTAAAGCTCTGCGACCTGTCCAACGAGCACACCACCGCCTACACCACGGGCATGCCGCACAGGTAAGCGCGCAGGTGGGCACGCGGGGCGAGGCTGCTGCCCGTGCTCTGCAAAGCGGATGCTTTGATTTCTTTTCCCGTGCTGTGAAATTGTAATAGCCCGGATTGCCTGGCAGATGATTGAGTTGTACCTCAGCGTGGGTAAACTCGAAGGGCAGGAGCTGGCAATAATGCTCTGTAGTGTTCCCCAGAAAACACCGCCCTGGAAAGAGACGGGGAGATCAAAGGCCGACAGTAAGAAAGAGAATCAGCTTTCATAGAGTTTAGCAAAATTCTGCCTTCCCAAAGAATAAAACAAAACAAAACAGGATGAACACAACCCCTTGGCAGTCTGTACTTCCTTTACCTGGAGAACTTGGGGCGAGGGAAGTATGTGCTTTGCTGTTTGGGATACGTGAACTTGTTGAATGAGGGTTCAGGCTGGAATAGGCACGCAGAGTGGAGCACACGGCTGCCAGTACAGGGGTCTGAGCCCGGTGTCTAAGGCAGATAAAGTCAGGAGAAAAAGCACTGTTAAAACGAGTGTAAATGTAAAGCAACTCCCTGCAGATTTTCCTTCTGTTCTTTTGTCAGCCTGGGTTTCAAATAATATAGAGGAAAGATAATTTCACAAAACCCAAAGGTGATAAAGCAATAGCTACTAAAGTAAAGTGTCTGATGCTTAGGATACTTATTTCCTGTAAATTTGTACCAAAAAACTCTTAGAAATTAAAGATAATTTTGCAAGGACAATTTTTGGGAAAGTAAAGCCTAGTGTAGCTGTTTTCATTAAGTGGCAATAAAAATCTGTTAGAAATGAAAAATAGTTTCACTGAAATGGCCTCTTGTAGAGACTGTGGTAGCAGAGAAACCAGTGTGCTCTGAGAAGCTACTTTTATATTTTTAATACCAAAAAGGCATTCCAGGAAAACTTATACAGTCATCGAATTAAATTATGTGCATACACTAAAAACTTGCTAGACAATACACTTCAAAATGCCTCAGCTTACTTTCATTTTCCCTTTTTCAAGGCAGTAAGAAAATAAACATTTCCACATCTAAGCCTTTATCCAAAAATCAACATTTAAAAAAATGGAACAAATAAAACTTCTGGAAATGTTCTGAGAAGTACATTTGGTATTCGTGGTCAGAGTAACTTCTCTGAAGCTTTGTTGAAGCTGTTATGTCTGCATCCGGGTACATGGAAGAAGGATGCCAGGAGGATAGTCTCATTCAAAGAAGGCTCGAAGAAACTTGTCAGTATTGGGAATGTATTTCATTACCTGTCTCATGTATCAAATCATCATGGATCCCTCATCTCTATAAATCGTGGAGCTATATTACAGAGCTTCTGGAAATAAAAGGGTTAAGTGGCAAAGGAAAGCTTTAATAATGATTTCCTTCCAGAACATATTTCTCAACTTACTATAGACCAGAAATTTCAATTTAAAGAGTCTAATATTGGATAATAAAACTCTTGCTCTATTTTCTGATATTGAAATAGCATTTGTCAGGTCAAAATGGAATATTAGTTAAGATAACCAGGTTTAGTGAGAAACTTTTGGGGAAAAATAAATCTTTGCTCTTTTCTGCTTTACTTAGAAGAGAGCTTGTTTTGTAGCTGAAAAGACTGGGTGAGACATGATCTGGAGTTTATATCTTCCATGGTAATCGGAGGGACAATCAGTGACTGACCGTTGTCTTGTGTGCTTCTTGCTTTTTGAGTGTGTTAGGAAGCAGTGAAGGTACTGTCTACCTTACAGCATAAAAAATAAAAAGTCCTATCCTCTGTTTTTGTGACATAATTGTTTTCAGAAGGCAACTAGTGTAGGTAGTTAGAAATGAGTTCATTTATAAATTAGATAAATCTCCTGCATAGGTCTGTGTTTGGATAGCTCAAAAACTAAGGTAATTCTTCTCATTGCCAGCTCCCCTCTTCTCTGTCCCATGTTGGAACTACCCTCCTCTGTTGAGTCCTTGAGATCACTGAACAATGACAATGATCCAGGCCACAATCTTTTTGAAGTTTAGTGTCAAAAATAGAATATGTGATTCCCACAGCCACTGAAGTTTGTAGGCTGGTTGCCCATAAGTTACAGAAAGTTTTTCTGGACTTCTGTTTGTGTTTTCTTTCAACGACATGGCAGGAGAGTTGTATCTCCATTAGAGACCTGTGTGTCAAAGATAAATATTATTATAAAATATTAAAGTACTTATTCATTTGTGAAACACTATTTATAAACAGAACACAATATAAAGCTTATGGAGGAGTCCTTAGACATTTCAGGTTTGTGAGTGGCAAGAATTCTGTGAGTCTAGTTAATGGTCATCAATAAGGAATTGCTGAAGGACTGATTCCAATTTCCTTTCTGGGAAGATGGAGTGAAAGTATTTTACAACAGGCTAATTCCTACATGGCTTTTGAAGATTGCTTTATGTCTAGAAGCTATGATAACCTACCTTTGAAATAAAGGGCATTAAATATTGGGAGTAAGCATTGGAGGTGAGGGGTGACTGCAGCACTGGTGTGTCTAAGAAATAAAATGGCAGGAAGCAGGGCAGGGAATGCCTGTGTCTTTGAAGCAAGTAGTTCCAATCCCTTTTCTGGGATGTGTCTATGTAGAGTTCTATGGTGAAGCATGATTTGTTTCATATTGATCTATTGTCTGTTTCAGACTTGTCTGATGACTGTGGAATGGATGTGCAGGGCAGCTCATTTTCTTACACACCAGGGAGAGCGTTGCAGGGGCCAGAGCTGGAGGTGGGGGTGGAAAGTTGGCTTTTTCCCTTAGTGCCAGTATAACTGTAGATATGATCTTTTAAAAAAATCTGTTGTTTTCAGTAACATCTTTTTGATTGCTAAAGTAGCATTTGAACTTTGCAGAACATTTTGAAAATGGAAAAATACAAAGAAAAAAATGGCAACTATTGTTAATATTTTGGTGTGATTTCCCTGACCTTTAAATTGGAATCATGCTATATCGTCTGCTTATGACCTTTCCCCCCATTTAATATTATACCTGTCTATTTTATTATCAGTATTATTATCTTGAGACAGGGTCTCGCTGCATAGTTTAGGTTGACCTTGAGTTCACAGTGTGGCCCAGGTTGGCCTTGAACTTGGGGTGATCCTCCTGCCTCAGCCTCCCCAGTGGTGGGATTATAGGAGTATGCCACCACACCAGGCTGTCTATTTTATTATTTAAAAAACCATATAAAATTTTCTCTCTAAGTACTCTATCTATTACTGCATTATTGCTTAACCACTATTCTTTTGATTATTATTTAACATTATCATAAATAAGCATCTTTGTGCTAGATTTTTAAAAACCATATGTTTGATTATTTTTAGACTATTTCTAGAAATGGATTTAATGGGATATACATCTATCTATCTATCTATTTTTTAAATCATTCATTCATTCTTAATACATATCATGCAGCTGCTTTCTGGAAATGTTTTTCTCAAGAAACTTCCCACTGGCAGTATCCCAGGGTACCCCTTTCATTGGCTTCTCTGTACCAGATGGCATTTATATGGAACCTTTAAGATTGAGTCTTAGGTTTAAGTACCTTGTGGATAAGCTCATTAACTTTTCTCAATGTTAATTTCTTCAACTACAAAAGGAGATTAGTGCCATTGTGTAGAACTATGATAAAAATTAAATGAAGAAATATACAAGTGATGTGAAGGATGAATGTGCTTTTCTTCGTACTTTCTCCAGTAAGAGCTGAGGTCTAACCCATATCATGCATGGGTATATTAAAAGCTAATGAAGAGAATTATGATGAGTGACTGTAAAGATGTCTGGCAAAAATACATACCTCACTCAGCACATGAGAATGGAGCAGCCTGCAGGGAACAATTAATGTTTATGAGCGGCCATTTTTACTAAACATTTTTCCAGGATCATGTGATCAACATGCTCTTGAGGGAAAAGTGAGTTGGGGACATTATACAAAGAGTTTTAAAGTCTATTGGTATTAACCTTCCCAATGAAACTGACTGCAACTACTACCTTGAAATCACTGGGAACATTTAGTAGGGTAAATAAGCTCATGAGTGAAAATTCAGCTATAGCATGAAGATAGGGACTCTACCATCTTAGCAAATGCTCCTTGTGATCTGAGGCAATGGTTATGGTGAGCTACATTCTAGTATTTTCTTTTTCTGTTATCAAAACTGACTTTCTGGAAAGTGTTCCCTTCAGTTGACTTCTGGAAGCCGGATGTGTTCCTTTGAAGGACAGGCAGTTCTCCAAGGACAGTTTTGATGGAACCAGTTCCTGCCAACAGGGCAAAAGCTGATCCATGAGCTTTGTACACTCTGGCTGAGTTTATGTAAGATTTGAATTTATGGAAGAAGATAGTGTCTTTAAGTTTCATCTCTGAGATTAGTAAACAAGCCTTCAACAACCATGGATCATCTTGCTTATATGGCGCCTGTAGTTGGCCCAAAAATGAATTTGCAGTGAATCTTGCTGCATACAGCCTAAGAAAGAGAAGAAATGTTATAGAAAAGAGATCCATAAGGTCCAAAGGAAGGAGTAGGTGTTCCCAGGAGGAGTGATTGGACGTGGTGGGTGTGCAGAGTTGGACCAGAGGGACATGGGGAGCCAGGGGAGTCATTCATGTGGGGGTGGGGAGCAAAGGCACAGAGATCTGGGAGTCTGAGACTGGCTTGCATTCATGAGCCTCCATAAACATCACAGACGGTTCTTGCAGGATAGAGGTGCTGGGGCGGCCAGAAGAGCAGGAGGTGAGGAAATCATCTCAGAGCCTGGAGTGGGACTGAGACCAGGCCTGGAGAGGAGGCAGTTTTAGAGTTATGCTCTAAGAAGAAGCGATGAAGGGAAGGTGACCAAATGGTAGTTAAGATGGAAGCAGGGTCTGCTTGCATGTCACTCAACTGCAAGTTCAGAGGAGAAAGCTGATCTGTAGATGTTTTTTGCAGAGGTGAGGAATCCAGGGTTGATAATAAAGAATAGAAAGCAAAATCTCCAGGTCCCCCAAATGGTAGAACCTTTTAGATCTCAAATGCTGTTGTTATCTTTGGCAAGAGGGTTTGGTGGGGCCCTGGGATGAGGAGCAAGCCTCTGGAGTCCTGTGATCTTCGCGCTGCACTCCTGAAGGTGAAACACAAATGACTATTTCATCTCCTTCGTGGTCACTGAGCACCCATGGGGCACCCTGCCTTCTGTGCTGGGTGCTTCGTGTTCACGCTGTCCAATCCATACAATGACCCCTGTGACTCGTTCACACAGCCCAACCCTTCAGTGTGGAGTACGGTCCTGACTGTTCATTTTTGGTCTGCTGCTAATTGTTTTTCCCTTTTCTCATTCAGGGGATGGAATACTCCATGAGCCACCGCTCTGCTGAATATGCTCAAGTATATTCCAGGTTACCTCTGCTATCCTTTGCCTTGTGCAAGTTCTGCTTTTCTAGTGCTGCCTCTATGTACCGAATATTCTGCCTCTCAGGAATGGGTGACTTCATACTGTGATTTTAAAATTTACCTTTGTAGAGCTTAGTTTTACTTTTACACAGCTCAGTTATTTTTTTGTATAATTTATTCATGTTTCACATTTGCCCTTCAGACTGTTATGCAGCTCTTGTATTAGCCAACTGGAGATCTTGTGCGTCTTGCCTCTTCAATCAGTCCCTGAATCAAATTCAATGGTTAGTTTCAGTGTTGACCTTATGGGGAGATTTGATTTGGTTTTGTGACAAATTCAGTTTGTGACCAGAATCATGGAAAGAATTAAATTCTTGAACTGAGGTGCCACTCTATCTTTTTTTTTTGTCTTTTTTGGGATGGTCTCACTATGCAGTTCAGGCTGACCTTGAGCTCACTTTGTAGCCCAGGCTGATCTTGAACTCGCAAGGATCCTCCTGCTTCAGCCTTCCAAGTGCTGGGATTACAGGCGTGAGCCACCATGCTTGGCACCACTGTATTTTAATCATTAGCTCTAAAGTATCTGTGAAAACACTCTATGGTAAACCACTCCCTCTGTTTGCCACTATATAGTTTTTATTGCCTTCTGCCTTGGGACATTGGCTCCCGTTCAGCCTAGGACGTGGCTTGAGAGCACTGTTATTCTTAAACTGCCTTTCTGGTGAACCTAAAGGTAGGCACAACCATACTTCATTTAGATCTGGACAGAGCTTCTTGGCTGAGTTGACTGTAGATTGTGACATCTGTCTTTTTTCCTCCTGGTATCAGTAACTATTAATTGAATATTTATTGGGCACTGGCCCAGCCCTGTATTAATTTAACCGAATTCTTCCAAATGACCCATGTGCATAGGTGCCTATTTTTCTTTCCTCTACTTTACAAAAGGATACTGAGTCTCACAAAAGACCCTGCTGAAGGTCAGCCAGAAATTAAGTGCCAGAGCTGGTCTCTGAAGAGTCACTCTAGAATCTGGGCAGTCAGGTGCAGATGCCACCTCTGAGCCACACAGAAGGCCTCTCCCCTGTTTGGGTTGCTTTCACTTCCCTGATGAGTAGTTTAGGCATTTCACGCTCACTTTGCACAGCCCTGTAAGGGTCCGGAATGTGGGCGGTGGGAGTCCTGCCTTCCCCTCTTAACTACAGCTTTGGCTTCTTGCTCTGCTTATGGCTAGCAGGGGGCTGGAGGCATTGGGAGGCAGCTCCGATGAGGAAGAAGCCACTCAGATGGATAGGGAGGGACTGTGCCATGGAGTGAGCTGTGATTTTAATATTTCTTTAGCTTCTCTTCCTCAGTTTTTCCTGTCAAAGAGGTGCTATTAACACAGAGGCTGTCTGTTAGATGACTTTAATTCAATTTAGAAGTTGGATTTGAGCCAGTCTTGGGCCATTGTCCTCTCACCCAAGCTCTGAAAGGACCCAAAGTTTAGACAGCAGTGGTTGCCCTGGCCTTTCCTTTCCAGCTGGTTGTTGTCAATAAGTAGCCTGTGGTAAGGTCCTGCCAGAGTTTTGCTGTTGTATTATGTGTGTTTGCTCTGCGGGAGAAAGAAATAGAATAGTTTTGAGGGGAGCTTGCTCACATTCCTGTCTGGATGACAGTGGACACAATGCTTCCTCCTCCAGGTATGTGAAATGTCATGAGAAGTCAATCTCCCAGTTTTAGAGAAAGATGTCTGCTTTAAGACAAGAGAAACGGGAGTTTTGTGCACACTGATATACACATTGGAGCCTAATATCAAAGAGAATCTTTCCAAACATTTTTTCAGTCACCAGAATATTAAACTGGGCTCCTCTCCAGGTAGTAGGCCCTTGTTCCCAGTGCAGGGAGGGCTCCTGCATGCTGACCATGGGTAGGCTGTAGGGAAATTGCCTTTACAAAAGGAAGCCTATTGATTTTCTTAAAGGTAGTCCTAGCTGCTAAATCTCAACACCTCAGAAACTTGACATAAGAAATTTTATTTCTTACTCATACAAATCTGATCAGGAGTAGAAAAAGTCCACTCAGGTGGGTCCCTGGCTGATGGAAGTTCTGTCATTTTCCTATTTTGTTAACTAAACTAGATCCTAGTTGAGCACTAACATCAATCCAAAAGACAGGGGAGGGAGGGAGGGAGGGGGAGGGGGGGGGTTTGGAGGATCACATGGAGGGTCATTTTATGGGCCAGGTCTATAAATGGCATCTGCGGGTAGAAGTGATATTGGCTTGAATTCACTCACATGATCACACTTTACTTCAAGGGAGACTGGGAACTGTAGTCCATGTGAGTGTCCAGGAAGAGAAATGGGCATGATGAACATCTGGCCAGTCGTTGCTGCCAGGCAGTGGGTGGAACATGGCAAAGGTAGCCCTAAGGTGATGTGGCTATTTCCTGTAACAGAGAGGCCAAGACATTCCCTAGTTTTGGTGTTATTTCTTCCCTTCATCCCAGGCTTGACCTGCTAACCGGTCTTTCCTTAGTCAGGGGGTGGGTCATTCTCTTTTGGCTTCTCTACTTGTATCTCAATTTTCCTGTTTCATTGAGAAGCCTGATGACACTTCAGAAGCCTGTCCTTGGTGACCTGATACCAGCCTGGCAGGGATGTGGGACACTGACGAACTAAACAGCCTTCCCATGTCACTCTACAGACACTCAGCTCTTATTTGCAATTTCGCAAAGTTTTCCCCATTACCCTAATAATTGCTCCAGGCTGGATGAGGCTTCCTGCAGCTCACATGACCTTCCTCCTCCTCCAGCTGTGAGAGGGAGCCACCACAGTGCTGCAGGTCATCCTTTCCATGATAACGGCCACAAGCCCTGGCGCCAGGACGGGAGCTGATATCTCTTAAGGCAGGATCAGGCACATGGAAACATAGGTCAGACGGCACCTGTTGACAGCTGGGAGAGCTCACCAGTCCAGCCTGTTATTTCAGAACTGGTAAGCTGTGTTTTTAAGAGGCACTTCTAAGCCAGGAACAATGGTGTTCACTGTAGTCCCAGCTACTGATTGGGCAGTATGTTCGCTCGAGACCAGCCTGGCCTATATAGCAAGATCTTGTCTCAAAGAAATAAAATAAAAGAGGAGCTTCTACAACAGTGTATTCATCCAAATGATGTTCATTATCTCTGTTTTTAAATAATGTACCTACAGGGTTCTTGATGACAGACAGGTCAGCTACTTTGTTCCCAGAGGCAGCATACAGCCTGGTTTTGCATGTAACATCATGAAGTAAAAGTGCATATCCTTAGTGAGGTTCCCATCCCTCCTGTGGCCACTACCCTCAGTCAAGACATGCGCACAATTTTGTGCGGAACAGTAAAGAATTTGGGGAATAACTGGCTAACAAAATTAGAATTTGTGTGTGAGGGGCCTTGTATTATTATACAAATATCTCCCAGTTGAAATACTTCACTTAAAAAAACTCAAAATCCAAGTGCATTTTGTAGCTTAAGATTCATAATTAATTTTATTACAGCAGTGAACACTGAGGATGGAACAAGCTGTCCAAAATAGTTGCTGAATTATTTCATCACCTCTGGGGTTAAAGAGTTGTCAGTCAGCATAAGCAACTCCACAAGCAAGATGTGTCAGAAAGAGCATCTTGCAGTATCCAAGCTTAGTGATTTAAGAGACGTGACTAATCAAACACCAGTTGCTTGTTGAACAACATTTTAAAAGCTTAAAACTGTTTGGAATATTTTACATTACAGATGGTCATTTATCCAAAAGAAATGACAAATAAGTTTAAATGTGTTTTTAAAGTATTTTCAGTTAACATCCAATGAAGTCACCATTCAGAATTAGTTAAGAAAAAAAAAGGAAAAATGCATTTAAATTTAAGGATACTCTTTTACTGCCATAATATTGAAATATTTTCTGGCAACCAAACTAGAAAATTAAACAGAATTCATTGAAGAGGTTTATCATTGTCTATCATGTTCTAGTTCTAGGAATATCGGATTACATAGCCAGGGCTTCTTGCCCTAAATAATCTTAGAGCCTTTTCAGGGAAGATGACGCTATATAACAGGGATACTGGTGGGGTATTAGAAATGTGAATAACGTGAATGGAAATGCGAATGGAAATATGGGGTAATTGTTGGTGGCAGGAGGCGGAGTCACAGGGAAGTGTGAGAAAAAATACACACAAGACACATCTTTCTAAGTGGACTTCCACAGGGATATGGGAATGCAGGTAGGACGGTGAGGGAGCGGAGGGGGTCTGCGGCCCAAGGACAAAGTTGGTCTTTTTTTAGGCTAAGACTTTGCTAAGCCACCAAGTTGCCGCTAACTGGGTTAAAGTTAATGAGGATGAGTATTGTATATTTCTAAATGTAGAAAACACTCACAATTAGTCCCCATTCATCTGACATTGTCACCCAAATGATTTTTCCCAATACCTGAAACTTTCTAAGTGTCAAGGCTTTATTTTAACCTTTTAAACCTGAAGGAACACTTGACAATTCTAGTTTATCTTATTAAATGTCAACCATTGTGCTATGTTAAGATGTCTTCGGGGACTATTAAGGCATATGCAATGATCTGCCTTGGAAAACAAAGGCCTACTTAGAAAATTGTTTTTGGCTTCCATATCCCCCATTATTCTCTCTGTATGTTCACTGGCAACAAGGTTTTCTTGCTGCTGCCAGGATGCTTGATTCTAATAGGTCTTTTCATCTAATTTGCTATCTTTACTCAGGTGAAGAATAGAAAATAAGAAAATCAGCCTTGCTCAAAATCTAACCAAGAAAGACCAATTGGTTAGGGTTGAGTTGCTCTCCCAAGAGGTATGAAATACGGGCTTTGTGAAATATCTTGTTTGCTCATTTGTTGATTCTTGGTTGTGTTCTGTCTAGCAAGGCTGCTAAAAAGACCTTTGCAAAATTTAGTTGTTACTTTATTTGACCTAACCTTTGAATCTGTTTGGGGAGATGGCAGATGTTGGAATTGCTTTAAGTGGATGTTTATCTTGTGATAATCCTTAGGGACTTTAGGAAAGCAAACCATGTAGAATGCAATTTTTTGAAATGTTGATGGGAGACTGGTATTTTAGATTTTATAGCTTTCTGAGCCAACGAGAATACTCCATCACAGTTAGCAAAGGAGACTGTTCATTTGTGTTCCGTAGCAGAATGCTGGCCTTTCAGCAGATCACATCTTCGACAGTGTTGCCTGCAACTTTGGTCTGTGTATATTTATAAAATTACACACAGAAATGGCATTTCAGAGGCAGCCTGGTGTATCTGGGGTTATAAAACCTACAAACTGATTTAGCTTTATGGAATAGCCCTGTTTACCACACTGTTCCCACAGAGGAAAAAACTAAGAATTCAAAAAGCCCTCAAGTCGCACAAATAGAATATTGTTGGGCAAGGATGGAAGCGCAGATGCACCTCTGACCTCTGAGCTCTCGGTCCTGAAAACTTGTATTTCATCCCAGCCCTGGCAACAACAAACGGCCTGCTATTGCCAATTTACCTAGATTTTTTTTCATACCTGCAAAGCAAACGAATTGAATCAGTTCATCTCTATGATTTCTTTTCCTCCTAGATTTTTTAGATTTGTCTTCAGGGTCCAGAAGATGACAAAGTAGCAGATTGGTCTGGATGGACTAATTCCAATGAGACCTCTCTACCAGTGCAGTGGATCACAAAACTAAAACTATACATTTTAAGGCTTTGCTTTTATAGCTGAGATTTTCTTTTCTGTTGCTACTCTGCATTCCAGACTCCTGGTCTTGTCTCTGACATGTTCCAGACCCTGGAAGGATAATGTGTGGAAGAAGATAGGTGAGCTCGTGAAGCCAGTGACCATGGAGCTGTGGAGTTCTTTGCAGTTTCCAAGCCTGCTCTCTGATATGCACTTAAAGAGTGATGGAAGTATTTCTTGTCAAATGAAGAACAAGTCAACCTCATTAAGAGAATCCTTCACTTTAGAAAGGAGAAAGTCATATTTAAAAGCCATTCACATCCATTGTGTAGACAAGCAGCCCATAGCTCTGAAGTCCCCTGAAAACTGCTGATCGCTTTGGTATGTCTGTACTGGTCTGCCACACACAGTTGCACATGCTGTGCACTGCACAATGTCAGGGGCACAATCCACATAGATTACAGTCTGGGTGACAATCCTAGGAGATGTACAAAGCAGTGACTCTGGCAGTATTGTGGGTTTTCTAACAATCACTATTTATTTATATTGTGCTAGGTACATGAAATACACCATATTTTTAGAAATTTACAATGACTGTATTAGGTAACATGGTGAAGTATACCACCCAGAGGGAGAAACTGGGACTTGGAACATTCTCGGTAACTCACTACGGTGGAGTAGGACAGGATTTGAGCCCACATCTTCCTGATCTCATGACTCATGCTCCTTCTACCGTATTCCACTCCTTCTCTGGGAAAGTCCTGAGCCAGACCAGGACAAACCAGAATTGAGAAGGACTGTGCCCTCAGCACCCTGGAAGCATCACTGAGGTACTGATTTCACAGGTGTCATGTCACAGCTCCATCCCCCAAAAGAAACTCTAAAACTGAAGTAGAGGATCTGAGATCTCCTCTCCCAACCTTCATTTCCTTCCCACCAACCTCTTCTCCACCGCACTCTGTGCTCCAGCAGCTGCATTTGAGAAGCTCTTCTGCTCACGTGGTGCAGTTTGCACACTGGTCCCCTTGGTCATTTCTTTGCCTTACCTTTAGATTACAGGTTGCATTTTGACATCTTTGGGCAGTTTTTGCAGAAAGACCAAAAGAGGTCTCAAGTTGTGAAGAGCATTTTTAACTACCAAAGCTGTACTCAGAGATTTTTCTGGTGGTGGGTGTGGGTCAGTGAGGGACAAAGCAGACCACCAGTGGGATCCTCTTTGCTGGTCCTGTCCTTCAGTTCTTCATGATACTAGGAAGAGACCTAGGCACCCATAAGCATGCCCTGTTTTCTCTATAGCAAGACTATAATGTATCTATTTATATATTAAAATATGACACATCAGGCTGGGCATGGTGGTACACTCACGCCTGCGACACCAGCACTTAGCAGGCAGAGGCAGGACTGCTGTGAGTTCAAGGCCAGCCTGAGCTACAAAGTGTGTTCAAGGCCAGCCTGAATTGCATAGTGAGACCCCAGCTCCAAATGACAAAAATAAAAATAAACATGACATATCACACGTTGGGAACAGGTTATTTTTTGCTGTCATGCAACATGGTATAATATGTAAGCAGTAGGCAAAAGAAAAATAGATAAAATGAGGCTGAAGATACTACCTTAAGGAGTCAGAGAGGAGCTGAGTCTGGTTTAACACAGGGGTATTTGTCTCAGGCCATAATCCATGCACTGTACTATTTTCCCTCTCCTTCCTAAGGAGACTCTTTCATCCTCTTCCCAGAAGAAATGTGACCTAAAAGGGGGTGAGGAGGATTACATAGAAAAGTGCTCATGAACAGTAAAGGGAGATTGTAATGGTTGATATATTGTGTCAATTTAAGAAGTTTAGAAGGTTAACTAAGTGACTCAGCAGGGAGCCAGGGTCCTTACTTTGTAAATATCCAGAGCTCGTGCAAGAAGAAGGCTAGGTGACCATGATGGTGATGGCGTCGGCGGGCGACCTCCGTAAAATATAAGGAAGAAAAAGAGGCTTTCTTCTCCCCGCTTTTGCTATGGTTGCTTTTGCTGTCTTCTGCTGCCTTGAACTGTTGCCCCTTTTCCATGTGCCACCCTGCCTTGCAGCCAGCTGATTATGAACTGAAACCTCCACCAACTGTGAGCTAAATAAACCTTTCCTACCTTAATTCTGGGTATCAGGTATTTTGTTTCAGCAATGAGAGAAAAGTAGCTAAGACAGAGGTGTTCAAGTTTGGACTTTGTGCTTGATTGCAAACTTCTGAAAGAGCTGCTCTGCACCTGCCACCCTGTCTTAGTTACTTTTCTCATCACTGAGCTAAAATACCTCAAGCCCAAGGTTAAAGGGGGAGAGATTTATTTAGCTCACTGTTTATAGAGGTTTCAGTCCATAATTGGCTGGCTCTGAGGCAGGGTGTCTTCGCAAAGAACAGCTCATGACAGGCAAAAAACAGCAAAAGTGACAAAGGACCTCAACATCATCTTTCTGCCACTTTTGTGTTATCCAGGCTACTTAGGATGGGTACACTCACACCCTGAATCCTAGAGCCCTTGATCCTAGCATTGCACCATGAATCAATTCCAGAGCCACACACTATGGATCCAACACCTCCAAAAAAACCCTACCTATGACTACATGAGACTTTGAGGGCACATCTAGGCATAAGCCGTAACAGACGCCTTGCCTCTCCTGCTGACAGTGTTGCTATTTTCCTGCATGGCCTGCTCCTCTCCACCCTGGGTTTGGGATGTCTCCTCCCTGCCGGCCTTTTTTTTTTTCTTTTTTTCTTTTTCTTTTAAAGAGAGTAGTAAATGAGAAACAAAGACATAGAACAGTAGCAGCATGCCAGTATCACAAACATAAACAAATCAAAGCAACAATGTTCCAAGTCTGGCTCACGTTGCATTGCTTTGTAATCTTTACAGGTCTCTCTTGTCTCCTCTACCAAACGGCAACTTCAAAAACAAAAGCAAATGTTTTATTCCCTGTGCTTTGTTGATGGGACATAGACACTCTTAACTGCAATTTCAGTGCACTCAATTAGACCCCAGTGCAGCTGGCAGGGGCAGGAGGAACAGTCCTTCTGGATCATTCCCCACGGGGTGGACACAGCTGCCTCCCGGCATCATCTGCATAGCACCAGTGAGCAAAAGGATGAAAAACAGCAGGAAGACAAGGTTCCCATCAATAACCAGGATAAAAAAATATGGGCTGAACTGTGGTCTGGGTCCCCTGGTCCAATTTCCCTTGAGTGGTCCCGGAACACCTCTAGCCCCACAGGGAGGCACAGCCCCATCCTGCTAGCCCCAGCAGTTCCAGCCTCAGCTTTCAGGTCCAGACAAGATCATTTTTAGATGATTGGAGCATGCTCCCAAGTCTAGGGTACTGTGCTTCACAAGCGATTTCTTTCGCCAAGAAAAATATAGAACTATGCTATAAATGTGTTTGGTATATTCCAAAAATAACAGTCTCATGAGGCTAGTAACTTAGACAACTAGCTAATAATTCATGGAATCCAAATCTTGCCATCCAACAAATTAGACAGATACTGACTTTTTCATCCCTCTCTCCTCTCCTGGATTACATTCCACATTCAGGAGAAGAGAAGCAGAGGCCACATAGGACAGGGTTCCTATCTCATGTTGTGTGAACAGCTTTCCAAGTTCACCTCTGATCCTTCCCACAGCCTCACCCTCCACCTTCAGAGCTCCCGCAGTGGATTTGCCTAGCAGCTGCTGTGAGTGATGGAATCACAAGACCTCACCCCGGAGAGCAAGTTTATCTTTAACTCCCTCTTGCTGTATGCTTCCTTTCCTGGCTTTTCATTACTTCTTCCTAGAGGCTCAGGGCTTTGGCTAGTAGAGTGGAACTAGAAATAGATTGATAGGGGAAAGGTAGGAGCTGGAAGATTAAAATTAAAAGAAGCAAACCATTAATACCTATGAAATGTTGACTGTACACAAAACATGCTAATTATTATGGAAGTTACAAGGTTGTATCAGATATAGTCCTCCTTCTCATAGAGTTTATAATCTAGATAGAGTTAAGGTGCATACCTACAGAAATAGGAAACATACTCTCTGTCTATTACCTGCTACCCAAATTAGGTTTAAATACCCATGGTGGACAAGGAAATGAATTTAGTGAGTGTACAAATGGACATTAAATAACTTTGGTTCAGATAAAAAGCTAGTATGCTCCCATTTCAATTTATTTTTCAGTTCTTTTATTATTTAAAAAAGAAAGTTCCAGATTTGTACTAAAATATGTAATATCTCAAATGCACCTTTTAGTACCTTTTTTGGTTTTTATTTCTTTCTTGTGGTACTAGTACTGAACTGAGGGCCTTGCACAAGCTAGAAAAGCACTTTACCAGTGAGCTACCTCTATAGCCTTTTAAAATTTTTTTATTTTGCAAGATCTTGCTATTGTCCAGCCTGACTTCAAGCTTGGTAACTTCCTACCTCAACCTCTAGAGTAACTGGGTTATAGGTCTGCATTATGGTGCCTGTCTCTCTAACACTTTTAATCTCAATAAAAATAAAAAAGAGATAGGACTCTGGTTCAGAGCCTTTGGATATCAACAGTGTCCAGCTTCAATTTAATAAGCATTTTAAAAATAGATTACACCCAGTTTTATTGTAAGTGAAAAGTATTTTGTTCAGTTTATGATAGTAATGACATCATTGTTCCTTTACTGAGTGTGTTATTTGGGGTAATATAATAAATTCTCATAGATGGGGCAGTTTAAACAACAGATAGTCATTTCTCACAGTTCTGGAGGTTGGCAGCCTGGCAGCAGCATGAGGACCTTCTTCTGGATGTCCGGGCTGCTATGTTGTTGCAGTGTCAGTGGGAAAAGTGCCAGCGACTTGCTCCTGGCCTCTGCTGATCCTGTCCTGAGGGCTCTACCTTCAGGATTTACTCATGTCCCACAAGCAACACTTCCTGCCATGAGCTCATTGGAGATTAAGATTTCAACAAATAAATGTTGGGAGCTGTCACATGTAGTGTGTAAAACACTGAGTAAATTCACTTAGGTGAAAAGGGAATTTAATTCAAATAGTAAAGGAATAATGGTATAGGAGATACAAAAACATGGCAAAAATCCTAAGAGCTGTGTAAATGCGTATGAAACAATGTGGAAGAGTTGGGTGAGTGCTATAGATCTGGACTATACGTGGAAGGTTAAGGGGGATGGTGTGCTGGTTGCTGAATGCTAAGGGAAGAATTCCGGAGGAAGTGAGCTTTCCAAGATAAACATGTGAGTGAAAGGGTGCAGGGGAAGCCAGGAGGGCAAAGGAGTGGGGGCTGGAGGTGGCAGTGGAGGTCAGTTCATGTCCATGGACTCCCAGTTGGAGGGGAGTCACAGGCAGAACCACACAGTGAGAAGATCCCCTGACCCCCACCCAAACATTTCATTTTGAGATGCTTGTCGGCTCACATGTAATTGTCATACCAGACATTCCACATACCCTGCACCCAGTTTCCCCAAATAATGGCACGACTTCCCTCAAATGTTGACATAGCTATGGCTCATGACATAAAACACAGATCTTATTTAGATTTTATGAGAATTTACACACTTATTTGTGTGCATGCGTATACTTGTTTCTATGCAGTTTTACCCCATGTACAGTATATATTGGTGTGGCCACTGCCAAAATCAAGACACAATACTTCTACCACAACAATCCCTCATTTACTCTCTCATACTGCAGGCACTTTCCTCCCTTTTCCTTTTTGTAACCCTTGGCAACTACTAATCTGCCTTTTATTCCTATAATTTTATCAATTCAAGAATGTTACATAAGCCTGGCACCATCCCACACTACTGTCATCCCAGCACTCTGGAAGGATGAGGCAGGAGGATCTCAAGATCCAGTCTAACCCGGACAAACTGAGCAACTCAGTGAGACACTGTCTTCAAATAAAATAATGAAAAAGTAATTTTAAAAAGCCCTGGGGATGTAGCTCAATGCTCATGTCCTAATTCAATCTCCAGTACTGAGCAAAATATTATATAAATGAATCATATAATACATAGCCTTTGAGTATTGGCTTTTTTCACACACCATTAAGTTCTATCCAAGTTTTTGCTCTTATCAATAGTTTATTCATTTAAAAAATTCCAAGTAGTCTTCTGTGGGATGGATGTACCATAGTTTAGATATTCACCTACTGGTAAAAATTTAAATAGTGTCTGATTTTGTGCTCTTACGGGTAAAGAGGCTATGTGTGCAGATTGTTGTATAAATATCATTTTTAATTTCTCTGGAATAAAAATCAGAATGTGCAATTGCTATGGCATGTGTAAGCCTGACAACTTCAGTTTTATAAGAAACTGCCATACTCTTTTCTGGAGTAACTGTACCGTTACACATTACTAGCAGCAATGTGTGAGTAATCATGCTCCCCTGAGCCTATGCCAGCATGTATAGTTATCACTATTTTTATTTTAGCCACCTTTATAGGTGATTATGCATTTAATTTGCATTTTCCTGTTGGCAAACGATATTTTCATATTGCCATTTGTTTATCCTTCATAGTGAAATATCTTTAGATATCTTTTTCTCATGAAATTGAGTTTTGAGAGTCCTTTATATGTTTTAAAAATAATCCTTTGCTTATATGTGGTTTGCAAATATTTTCTTCCATTCTATAGTTTGTTTGCTCTCCTTTCCACAAGGTCTTTCATAGAATAAAAGTATTTATAGGATCCAATCTATTAAAACTTCCTCTTATAGATTGTGCTTTTCATGTCCAGTCTAAGAATTCTATACTTAGCTCCACATTCTGAAGATTTTCTTCTGTTTTTACCTAGATATTTTATAGTTTTACATTTTACTTTTAGATTCATGATACATTTTGAGTTAATTTTTGTATAAACATAGAGTTTAAGTGAAGAATTCACTTATTTTGTGTTTTTGTTTTGCTGTTGATGAGTATCTGTTTGTTCTAGCACACCATTTGTTGAAATATTTCCCCTTCCTCCATAGACTTGCTCTTACATTTTTATGAAAAATCAGCTGGCCTTATTTGTGTAGGGCTTTTGCTCTTTACAACTACCTCTTTGATTTTTCCCACCATTTGACAGCAACATGTGAAAAAGAAAAAGGTTAATGGAATTTTCACCCAATGAATCATATCATGAGTAGAAACTGCTATTTGATTATAAAATAATGTTTTAATTTAGAGCAGTCACATTACACACTCATAAATCACCCCTTGGCCCATGGTCTCTAAGAAGACAGGGCATTTGGCTCATCTCCTACCAAAATATTTCCTTTTACCTAAATAGAAAGATGTGGGAAAGTATCCATAGTTTTTCCCCAGGGCTCATACGTCGTTGCATACATTTAACTTTGGGAAGTTTAAACAGACTCTATCAGGCTCCTTTTGAGTGCCCTGGCAGAGACATGTGATCAACAGCTCTGCCTGGAACTTAGGAGCCTGCTCACAGACAGAAAAATAGTAACGGGAATCTAAAGAAAACAAGCTGATCCCACTTACGAACACACCGAGCAGCTAATCACAGCCAGTCTTAGTGTGAAGTGCTGTGAAACTAGCTTTGTCTCCTTGGGTTTTGAAACATGCATCTCTATAAACCTGCCTGTGCAGCTATTCCCAGCCCGAAGCTGGGTCTGCCCAAATCCAGCGAATCGGCTCTAAAGTGCAGACGGCCTGTAACAGTGACCAAGACTCAACCTCAGGCAACCTGCTGGCCTGCTAGGCCCAGTGAAACTGCAGAGCGGAAATACCTGGAGAAGTTTTTACGTGTCCATGGGATTTCATTGCAGGAGACCACCAAGGCACAGACGGGTATGGTGTACAGGTATGGTGGGTTCCAACAGCGTCCAACTGGGATATTGCACTGAAGACAGAGGTTGTTGCTATTGGAGAAATAAGGTTTGAACTAGGAAAACAAAATGTTACAAGGAGAAGAAATAAAGCAGTGAGCTCTCTTCTGAGAGAGCTCTTAGAGAGCTTTTCCCAAAGAACTCTCTTCTTAGAGAGTTCTTTTTTTTTGAGCTTTAAATTATCTTTCGCTTTGCTCAAAGGATTACACAAAAGATGATCAAGCTCTGCTCTTGAAAGTCCTAACCATGTGCTGCCAGTAGAAATATCTTTGGCTCTGGGTAGGTAGGTGATTTAGCAGGTAAAAATAAAGGGGATCCCATTCTGCCCAAGGCAGTTTATAAGCTGAGTAGAGCTTTTTTCTAATGCTTCCTGGGATACAAGACTTATTTTCTTCTAAACCTGAATCTGTGCTAAGAGCTAATAAAGTAGTTCAAGCTCTTCTTGAAATGACAGCACCTTTTATCAATGTAGCCCAAGATAAATTACTGGGTTGCGTGCTAACTTTCCAGGACCATTATTTATTCTGTGCAAGGCTAACAAAAGGAGGAGTTTTTTTCCTGGTATGAAGCTGAGTGTGTAAACTTTCTGAGTTGCTCTGAGTTGAGAAGTATTGTGCTCTTTCAGAGCGGTTACTGTCCCAGCATTCTGTAAGGTATGCCTGTGCTCAGCTAAGTCACCCAGTAGCATCTGCGCAAGAGCTTCTTTCATGCATGCCTGGGTTTTAAACCTCCTGCAGAAGGACAAGGAAACTGAAAGCAGAAACAGTAGTTTAGCATTAGGACAGTTGTCCTAGCTGAAGTCAGATGTTCTCCTTCACAGGACAAGATTGTTTTCATGTACAAGATGTTCCTAATGACTTCATTTTTCCATAATATAGAGGTTTATTTTAGTATACTAGCTACTGCTCTAATTTATTAGCTAATTTTATTAATACAGCAATTTGCAATGATATGACTCCTCTCTGGAGAGCAAAATATTTTACACAGATTCTTTATTTACTAAAGGGCTCATACAGAAAAAGAATGAGCTCTTTTAGATTCACAGGGAACCCAGGACAGTCTACCCCATCACAACTGAGAAGCAGAGCCCAAGAAGAATCAGACCACCCTTCCAAGAAAACTTGAGCTTCACACAGTGGGGTGCAGGAGGTGCTGCTATCCCCTTGCTTGACTCTGTCGGCTACTGGCAGGACACTTCTTTTCCCTCAAGCCCTTCGTGTTCTCTAACTCTTCCACAGCTCTCTCTGGCCCTCAGTGTGGTTGTAATGGTGGTGTGTGAACATGGATCAGGTGAGGGGAAAAATGCACGGCTTTATTAAAAAACCAAACAAAGCAAAACTCTCCATGTCTTTTTTGTTTTGTTTTGTTTTGTTTTCCAGTACCAGGAATTGAACTCACAACCTTGCGCTTGCCAGGCAGGCGCTGTGCCACTGAGCTAAATCCCTAGCCCCTGACTCTCCGTGTCTTCACACAAATAGGTGGTACTGCGGTGAACAATCGCATAAACTTTCAGAGGTATCCCTCTTCTCTCACATGTTCTAGTTCAAGCATCACTTCCACATCTTGTGCTGGGTGGCAGTGGTCAGACATAGACACAGTTCAGAAGGATGCTTTTGAAAGGATTATGGGGCACAGAAACACTTTCTTCAAACAAATGAAAGCAAAGCTGCTTCAGTTGAAAGTTGGGCCTGAAGCCCATCTGCTTGTGAGGTGGGAGGCAGTCAGCCTCCACCGGGTGCTGAGGTGTCTTTGTGGATTGCCTGTGCCCTGTGGTTGGGGGATAGGTATACATCCGGGACATCTCTTCATGACGCCCTGGTGGGGAGACTCTGAGCTGGGGATGCCGGATCTTACTCACGGACAAGCGTAGGTAGTGCTAGATTGCACTCTGCTAAGAAGTGGGACTTGGGAAAATCTTGTCCCTAAGTCAGAGATTTAAGAGAGAAAAGTTCAATTGATCATTTATCCCAAGAAATAGCCAAGGCTTTGGATTCTAGTACAATGAACTCACTGAGCTCTCTCTCGTCTTCCTGATAATACTCCTTTATCGTCTCCTCCCCAAATGTCCTTAGCACTATGTTTATTCTTCTTTCAAGACACCTATTCATTGCCCCTGTTCAAGGCATTCTTCTTTAAAACTCTGGCAGAGATTCTTAGGAAAGAGGACCAGGGCTCTTTTCGTTCCTCCTCAGTTTGGGTTTTGACCTTGTTTTCTTACGAACATAGTTGGGAGAAGGTATCTTTCACATTGTCCTTTATTCTGACTTTTCTCCTAGGGAAAAAGATTATTGGGGAGAGGTCCATGGCTGTATTCAGAGACCTCTGTTCACGCTTGCCTTTTCTATTTCTTCCTTTTAAAGATAGTATTTTACATGTAGTGGGCAGAGAATAAATTTTGGAGTTGCGCAGACCAGCGTTGAAATCTCAGCTGTGCTGGTTTTAGAACTCTGACATTGATGCAGCTATGACAGATAATGCCTCCCACACAGTAGGCACTCACCAGATGTAGGTTATCTTCCCATTTATTCTATAGCATTGTCTACCCCTATACGGGAGGGGGAAGACAAAGTCCCTTACCTGAAGCATACAAATTGCTAAGATTATTCCAGGAAAAAAAATAAAGACTAAAACAACCTGATATAATTCACAGTCCGTGTAGGTTTCCACACTAAGCTTCAGAGATCTGAGGTCTAGAAGAGCCGGGTAAGCTGTTTTCTCTTCCTAATTTGGTCAAAAGCCATTGCAGCCCAATACCAGCTGCTTGGGTCCCTTGATTTTCTGTGAGCGAGCATTATGTTGTGTTTCTATGGAGATTGGTTTTATTTCTAACTAAGGTTGACCAGGAGAGGGAAAGAAATCAGCAAATATGCAAACACATGTATCAACTGAAAAGAAACCAGAGGAAAATGTTTGAGAATGGTGTAAAATGTGCCAGCTTAGTACAAAGAGCCTTCTGTTGGCTTAGAATTCTCAGCAAAAATAGAAATTTTAAAATTCATTTTATTCGGGACTATAACATAGTTGCCCAAGAGGGTCTTTTAGTCATCTCAAAGATGCTGAAAGTTAATTATCTTTATTACACAGCACTGAACTCAAGAAGACAGTAAATATGCACCTGAGTCAAGGTTAAGGTACACCGCGGGGGTAGTTTAATGAATGGTGCACAAAAAAAAATCTAGGCCAAAGATGCAAAAAATATCTAGCTTTGGAGCATTTTTATACTACTCACATTGGCAGGAGGAACATAAAAAGATGTAAAATGAATCCCTAATCTAGAAGTCAGCAAGGTTTCCCTCTAGAGAGCTAGGCTGCAAAAAATATCCTAGGTTCAAGGAGCACTTTGCCTTCCTCATGGCTACTACATTCTGCTATTGTATGGTGACGGCAGCCATTGACAGACGGGCCGTGGTCCAGTATAGCTGCTTGTGAACACCAAAGTTTGAATTTCATATGACTTTTGCAAGTCACAAATCTTCTCTTTTTTCTTTCTTCTTTTTTGGTACTGGGAATTCGAACTCAGGACCTTACAGGTGCTTGTGCTGCTAAGTTACATCCTCACTCCGCTTTTTTCTTTCTAAATCATTAAAAAATGTAAAAACCATTCTTATCTGTGGACCATCCGAAAACATGTTGGGTTTGGCCAGTGGGCTAGCATTTGTTGATTCTGGTCTAGAAAACAAAGCTTTAAAGTGATTTTGTGTGTATCTTTAAACCTCCTTGTTTCCGGGGGCATTTAAGGAACCAAATGCATATAATTCAGGAAGATAAAAAGAAATGAAAAAGATGAAGAAAAAAATGAGGCCAAGAAAGAGTAACAGAGCAGGGAGACAGAGCAGGAGAGGTAGACGCAATGGCCAGGCTAGAGCAGTTGTGAGTTTGACTTGGACCTGGCTCTTCATTTTTCCAGCAATGCTGAGTTAGAGGGAGCGAGGGCATTGCCCACGACAGGGCCCTGGAGGCAGAGTTGAGCCACTTGCTCAGCAGTAGAGTGCCTCTGGGTGCTCTGGAGACGGCGTGGGGTGCGATGGTGGGAGTGGGGGCTTGGGATGCTCCCCTGTTTCTTCTTTGTGTGACGCAGAACATTCCCAACTACATCCTGACAGCAGATGCAGCTTGTAGGTTGCTGGGCCCCTTGCTGTGGAGCCCTTAATATGACTGGGTGGGCTCACATCAGAGAAGAAGTCAGCAAAGCAAGTAAGCAAATGGTAGAAGAACTGATATGGCTTTAATCAAAACCATATTGGTCAGTTTGGGTTTGTGCTTTAAAAGTTCTCCAATAATGATTCAGATTTCTCTATTCTTTCCCTCTTTTTTGCTATGGCAGGACTTATCTGGTTTCATGGGATAAAACAGCTGTTTCCCCAAAACAAAACAAAACAAAAATAAAGTAAAACAAAATAAAAAGCTGTGTTATTTGCCAACCAAAGATAAATTTTTCTATCGCCTTGAGCTGAAGGTGGGGAAAGGACAGTGAAAAGGAAGGGGAGAGATGAGGAGGGCTTGGAGTTCCTGAGACTGGGACAGGGCTGGAAATGATCTGGCCCAGGGTCTGGCCCTGTGGCTGAAGGGACTGAGGCTCAGAGATGTGGGATGAGCAGTTCGAAGCTGCAGTTCCAGCTAGCAACACAGCTGGGACTGGAACCCCTGCCTCTTGGGCTTTAGACCAGGGAACCTCCACATCCCCATACTTAGGGGGAATACTAAGTATTCCGCCCCTCCACTCTGATCCTGCTCCTTGCCAACATATACACACACTCGCACCCCCTGCACAGACAGACACACCCCCGACATGCACACTGACACTACCTGATGCTGACGCTGCAGTGATTGCACACACTGTCCTCTGTCCTCCTTCCGAGGCTTTCTTATTGTTACTCTGCTCCGCACCCTGCATCAGTTCTGTTGCGCTACATAGTAACCTTGCTCCCCCTGCCTTGGACCACCGAGTTTCTACTCAGCATTACTTCCCCTACCTACGATATACACACTCATCCTTTCTGCCTTGGCAGATTAAACCCATGGGCTCTCCCTTCTCTCTCACAGCGGGGACCAATCTTGCTCCATATATGGTACATGTTGTTATTTGTATGAGTGTGTATCTTATCAAGATTATGCTGTTACCACCGCAAAGATGGGGATCAGTGCTTGTAATATTTTGTGGTCCTGTAATGCTTTTAAACATTGAAGGTGCTCAATATGTGTGTGTTGCTTAGCTGAGGTACATCCAGCCAGAAGCTGGGGAGCAAAACAAAAGACATAAGAAAAGAGCAAGGAGGAACTTCCTTTCCCCACAGACAGTAGTCTCTCCCCCTATTTCTTCCTCTATCTTAGAAGTTATGGTTTTATTACTTAACCAGGTAGAGTGTCAGCCTCCCCTCCTATAAAATGGGCCTAACTCAACTGACATGGCAACGGTATTGCAAGGATGACAGGGTCACACATGTGGCAGTGCTGGGCTTATTGCCCTTCAGAGTTCCCTTGCTCCAACCTCCTTTCTTTTAAAATTAAATTTATTGGTGTATTTATTGGCTATTGGATATCATAGTCATGGTAGGGAATTTGTATCCACACATGATATATTTTGATTCCTCTTTCTTCCCTAGTCCCCTCTCTTCAACCCGGCTTCCCCTTCCTATATACAAAGCTTTCTTTCCATTTTATCTGTTTTTATTATTGATTTTTTTCCTTTTCCTTTCCTTCCTTTCCTTCTTCCCTTTCTCTTTCCCTTTGAGCAATGTCTTCCTATTTCACAATATCTATTGCATATTTTTGTCCTTGTTTACTCTGTCAGTTTCTCACACCAGGGAGACAATTTGATGTTTACATGTGAGTCTGATTTATTTCACTTAAGAGCGTGTTCTCAAGGTATATCCATTTACCTAGAAATATCTCAAGTTTATCTGTCTTTATGGCTGAGTAGTACACCATTGTATTAAAAAAAAATAAAAACCATATCTTTTTTATCCATTCCTTGGTTGATAGGCATTTGAGTAGTTACCAAGATTTAGCTATTACAAACTGTGCTGCTATAAACACAGGTGTGTATATAATGCTGTGGTATAATGTTTTAAATTCTTCTGGAAAGATACCCAGAAGGGGAATAGCCAGGTCAAATGGTACCTCTAAATCCTAGTTTTTTGAGGAATCTCCACACTGATGTTCACAGTGGTTGCACCAGTCTACACTCCCACCAATAATGGAAAAGGGTTTCTTTTTCCTCCAGCATTTATTATAGGTTGATTTCTTTCTTTAAAAGAAAATAAAGTTTCAAAACAAGATAATAGGAGACTAACAATGGTTAATACATTGTGTATTGTTATCTTTAAATTAGTTACTCAGAGCATAAGATATAGGTATTTAATTATTCAAATAAATCTTTCTTTTCAATGAACTAAGAGAATTTAGGAATATGACTATCTTGCATATA
>NW_004955448.1:7153059-7160515 GCF_000276665.1 Chinchilla lanigera
TTTTTTTTTTTTTTTTTTTTTAGTTCTTTATATGTCCTCCATAGCACTCTTTACATGAGGATAAGTTGGCAAACATTTTTTATCACATTGTGGGTTGTTTCTTCATTCTGTTGGTGATTTCTTTTGCTGTGCAAAAGCTTTTTAATAAGATGAGATCCCAGTTGTTGATTCTTTGTGATACTTTCTGTGAGATTGGGGTTTTATTCATAAAGTCTTGGCCTACACCAATGTCTTGAAGAGTTTTATCTATTCCATTTTCCAGCAGATTTCATGTCCCTGTTTTAATATTTAGATTTTTGGTCCAGTTTGAATTTATTTTAGTGCATGGCAAAGATATGGGTCCAATTTTAATCTTTGGCATGTACAGAGCCAGTTTTTCCAGCACCATTTATTAAAGAGGCTATCCTTCTTCCAGTGAATGTGTTTAACACCTTTTTTCAAAGAAGGTGGTTAAGTATGTCAAGAGTTGTTTTGACATGTTCTAACCTGTTCCATTGACCTTAGGGCCTTCTTTGTTTTGTTTTGTTTTTTACCAGTACCACACTGTTTTATCACAGTAGCTTTGTAGTATAATTTTAGGTCAGGGGTTGTGATACCCCCGTCTTACATTTGTTGCTCAGAATTGTCTTTGCTATTCTAGGTCTCTACTTGTTCCAAATGAATTTTAGGACTGTTTTCTCTATTTCTTTGAGATATGCTATTGGTATTTTGATCAGGATTGCATTAATCTGTATAACAGTTTGGGAAGTATGGCCATTTTCACTATACTGGCTCTTCCTACCCAAGAGCAAGTGATATCTTTCCATTTTCTGACACCCTCTTCAATCTCCTTTTTCAGAGTACCGTAGTTTTCAATGTCGAGATCTTTTACATCCTTCATTAGACTGATTCCTAGGTATTTCATTTTTTGGATGCTATTGTGTAAGGTGTTTTCCTAATTTCCCTCTCAGTGAATTTGTTATTTGTGTACAGGAAGACTGTTAATTTTTGAGTGTTGACTTCATATTCAGCTATGTTACTGAATTTGCTTAAATATAGCAGTTCTTTAGTAGAGTTTCTGGGGTCTTCAATACAGAGTATGATGTCATCTGCAAATAATGATAATTTAAGTTTTTCCTTGCCTATCCTTATTCCTTTTATTTCTTTCTCTTTTCTAATTACTCTGGCTAAAGTTTCCAGGACTACAGTGAGTAAGAGTGGAGTCAGTGGGCATCCTTGTCTTATTTTTTAAGATTTTATTATAAAGGGAAAAAAAACCCAACCTCTCCAAAATAAACATAAACTCAAAAACAAAACAACAACAAAAAACCCCCAATAATAATGATACAGAATTTCAAAACAAAATGATAGGAATTAACAATAGTTGTTATATTACATATTGTCATCTTCAAAGTAGTTGCTCAGATCACCAGACATAGGCATGCAAGATCAATAAAACAATTAAGCATTAACTGTTCATTTGTCTTGTTCCTGATTTTAGGGTGAAATCTTTCAGTTTTTGTCCATTTAGTATGATATTGGCTGTTGGTTTGTTATAGATCGCTTCTATCAGGTTGCGATAAAGACCCTCTATTCCAATTTTCTGTAGGATTTTCATCATGAATGAATGCTGGACTTTGTCAAAAACTTTTTCTGCATCTGTTGAGATGATCATATGTTTTTTGTCCTTGGCTCTGTTAAATATGGTGTATTACATTTGTTGATTTACATATGTTGAACCATCCCTGCCTCCCTGGTATGAATCGAACTTGATCATGGTGTATAATTTTCTTGATGATTTGCTGCATTCTGTTTGCCAGTATCTTACTGAGGATTTTTGCATGTTTGTTCTTTAGGGAGATTGGCCTGTAGTTCTCTTTCTTATTTGGGTCCTTCTCTGGTTTCGGTATCAAAGTAATGCTTGCTTCCAGGAATGAATTTGGGACTATTGCTTTCCTTTCAATTTCATTAGACTTTAAGAAGCATTGGTAATAGGTCTTTTTCTAAATTTCCTACAGAATTTAGCAGTGAATCCTTCAGGTCCTGGGCTTTTCTTTTTTGTTAGGTGTTTAATTACATCTTCAATTTCATTGATTGATATTGGTTTATTTAGGATTTTTATATCTTCTTGATTCAGCTTTGGTAACATATGGATCTAGGAATCTGTCCATTTTTTCTGCATTTTCCATTTTATTAAAATACAAGTTTTCAAAGGAGGTGTAGATGATCCTGTAGATTTCTGCAGGGTCCATTGTGATTTCACCTTTTTCATTCCTAATTGCATAGATTTGAATCTTTTCTTTCCCTTTTTGATAAGGTTGGCTAAGGGTTTGTTGATTTTATTTAATCTTTTAAAAAACCAACTCTTGACTTGTTGATTCTTTGTATTGTTTTCTTAGTCTCCCTGGCATTAATTTCTGCTCTGATCTTTATAATTCCTTCCCTCATAGGAGTTTTTGGCTTAGCCTGCCTGCTCTTCTTTTTCTAGAAGTTTGAGGTTCACCATTAAGTTACTTATTTGCACTTGCTCTGTTTTCCTGATATGGGTATTCACTGCTATAAATTTCCCTCTTAGGACTGCGCTCATTGTGTCCCATAAGTTCTAGTATGTTGTATTGTCATTATCTTTTAATTGTAGAATCTGTCTAATTTCTTCTTTAATTTCATCTGTGACCCATTGATTGTTCAAAAGGGTGATATTTAATTGCCATTGATTTCCAATTTCATTGCACTATGGTCTGATAATATGCATGGGATAATTTCAATTCATTTGCTTTTATTTAAGCATGTTCTATGAGCTAGTATGTGGTCTATTTTGAAGAACATCCCACATGCAGCTGAGAACAATGTGTATTCTGATGTGGGGTGGAACACTGTGCAGATATCTACTAAGTCCATTTGTTCAAAAGTTTGGCTCAGTTCTAATATTTTTTGTTGATTTTTTTGTCTAGTATCTTCCTTTTTGTGACAGTATTCAGGTTTCCCCAATACAATTGTGTTAGTGCTTATTTGATTTTACATGTCCATTGATATTTGTTTTATATAGTTCGGTGCACCGGTATTTATTGCATATATTTATGATTATTATCTCTTCCTCTTGGATCATTCCCTTTATAAGGATGTAGTGACCTTCTTTGTCTCTCAATTAGTCTTGGCTTGAAATTCACCTTGTCTGTAAATAGAATAGCTACCTCTGCGTTTTTCTGTGTTCCTGTCACATGGAGTATTGTTATCCATCCTTTGACTTTCAGTCTATGAATTTCTTTTTGAATCAAATATATTCCTTGTATGCAGTATATGGTTGGATCTTGCTTCTTGACCCATTCTGCTAGTCTATTTCTTTTGATTGGTGAATTGAGATCATTAACATTGATAGTTATAACTGATATATGTTGGCTTATCCTTTTCATGTTATTTTCCTGTTGTTGGCTCCCCTCCTGTTTTTTCCTTCCCTCTGTTTAATTGTTTTCCTTGCCTAGTAAATTCCTTTTGTTGGGATTCACGGAGTTGTAGTCTTTATTATCTCATTCAAGAATGTCTTTCCAAACATTTTGGAGTGCTGGTTTGGTGGTCATAGATTTCCTCAGATGTTCTTTATCATGAAGCATCTTATTTTTCCATCAGTCTTGAAAGATAGTTTTGTGGGGTACATCAGTCCGAGCTGGAGGTTGTTCTCACTTAGAATTTGAAATCCTTCATTCCAAGCTCTCCTTGACTTGAGAGTTTGTGCTGAGAAGTCAGGTTCTATTTTGATGGGCTTTCCTTTATAGGTGATTTATTTCTTTTTCCTAACGGTGTTTAAGATTCTACTCTGTGTTGAATTTCTGGAATCTTGATTATGATATTCCTGGCTATGGATTTTTTTGATCATGGCTAATTGGAGTTCTATATGCCTTATTTACTTGTATATCAAACTCTATTTCCCTAGCAGGGAAGTTTTATGCCGTGATGTCTTTGAACACTTGTTTAAAATATCATTTGTGCTATCTCTTGCTTTTACATCAACTCCAATCAATCTTAAGTTATTGTTCTTTACCTCATCTGGCAGCTGCTTGATTGATTTCTCAAGGTCTCTTGCTATTTTTAAGAAATCTTCCTTTTCATGATCACTAACTACAAGACTGTCTTCTATAGCTGAGATCCTGTCCTCACATTGGCTTAATCTTCTGAGGATACTTTCAGTGGAATTTTATTCTCCTGGGTATCTGCTTGAATCTGCCTTGTGGATTTCATTTCTTTCCTATGCTGAGCATTCACAGCTTCTATAAATTCTTAAGCTCCTCTATTTTTTTTGTCTGTGTCTGCTCTAGCGTCACTAAGTATAGTTTTCACTGTGGATACCATCTCTGCAGTTATCTGAGAAATTATTTCTGATTTGATTTTTTCTAGAGCCTCATTCAATTGTTTTGGTGTTACTGCTCCAGAGAGGCCAGGTGGATGGCTTTCAGATTGTCCCAACTTATCACTCCCTGAGTTTGCCATTGGTGAACTAGATGTCTGGGGTTATATCTTCTTTAAGTGTCTCCTTATTTTTCTTTTCTTTTTTAGTTTCATTCCTGGGGTGGTGCTGGTAAATTGCCCATGGTGCTTTATTGCTAGTATTTAGAACCCTTAGGAAATGACTACTTCCCTGAGGTATTTTCCAGATAACTGATTTTTGAGTTTTGAGTCTGTTACAAGATCCTACCCTTCAATTTGTTGGGGATGAAAAGTTTCTGCTTGTTTGGCCCCAACCCCTGGTTCTTTGGCACTGTGCCACAGTATTTTCTGTGACTCTTAGTTAACCTCAGTCTTGGAATACCAGGAAGAATAGCTGTTTAGAACAATTATGTCACTTTTGGTCCCATTAGCAATAACAGTAGCATTTATCACAGACACCAAGTAGTGAAGTCCTTCACATCCACTGCTCCTTTCCACCGCTGCATCCCTCCATGGAGGCCTCCGGGGTTGAATCACTCCTCCCATGCAGTGAGTCCTGTCTCAGGGAGAAGGTGCCACAGCTACCTCCTTCTTCTTCATTGACATTTCTCTCTTCACTCTCTCTATAGGCTTCAACTTGGGCTTCAGATATTTTCTGGGTACAGGGGGCCCACTTCCCCTCTTCTTGTTTTCCTCATGTTCCTATATTCCAGTGTCTGGACAGTGACTCTCAGAGAATCTCTTTCTCTGATGCTTATCACTCCACCTTCTTGGTGCCATCCCTTGGCTGATTTCTTTGTAGCCATTCTTTCTAGAGTGAGATAGAATCAGTGTTGTTTTAATTTGCATCTCTTGAATGACCAGTGATGTTGAGCATTTTTCATATATTTATTTGCTTTTTTTCCCCTTCATCTGAGAAGCGTGTATTCATGCCAGATGACCATTTCTGGATTGGGTCTTTAAATTTAGGAAGTCTGACTTCTTTCATTTCTTTATATGCTCTAGACATAAGTCATTTGAGGAACAACTGGCTAAAATTTTTTCCCACTCTATGGGTTGTCTTTGCACTCTGTTGGTGATTTCCTTTGCTGTACAAATGTTTCTTAATAAGATGAGATCCCAGTTGTTGATTCTTGAGAATATTTTCCATGCAATTGGGGTTTTGTTCATGAAATCCTTGCCTATACCTATGTCTTCAAGATTTCTAGTTATTGAAAAGAACAGTTAATGCTTAAATCTTTTTCTTTTTAAACCAATTTTGCATGCTTATACCTGGTAATCTGAATAACTAATTTGAAGACAACAATGTGCCGTATAACAGCCATTGTTGAATTTCTGCCATTTTGACAAGTGAAACTGTATTGTTTCTAATTTTTTAAATTTTTTATTTTCTTTAACTGCATGATCAATCTTGCATTCTTAATCTGGTAATCTGAGCAACTTCATTGAAGCTAATAATATGTAGTATAACAACCGCTGTTAATTCCTATCATGTTGTTTTGAAATTCTGTATTTTTATTATTTTTGTGTTGTTTCATTTTTATCTTAGTTGTTATTTTGTTTTCTAAAATAAAAGAAAAAGGATTGCTATCTACTTTCTCTTCCAATAGGTTTAGCATTTCTGTTTTAATATTTAGGTCTTTCAGCCATTTCAATTTTAATTTAATGCATGGTGCTAAACATGGGTCTAGCTTTGATCTTTGGCATGTGCAAAGCCAGTTTTTCCAGCACCATTTATCAACCAGTGAACATGTTTGGCTCCTTTGTCAAAGACAAGGAGGCTGATTGTGTTTGGAGTTGTTTCTGTATCTTCTACTCTGTTCCATTGATCCTGAGGGTTTCTGGTTTTGTTTTTTTTTTTTGCCAGTACCATACTGCTTTTATCACAATAGCTTTGTGCTTTGAAACATCAAGCAATTTCAAGTCAGAGATTGTGAAACTCACTGCCTTGCCTTTATAGCTGAGAATTGTTTTTGCTATTCTAGGTCTCTTCTGGTTCCAAATGAATTTTAGGAATAGTTCTGTGAGGTACGCTAATGTTATTTTGACTGGTATCGCATTAACTCTTATAACAATTTTGGGAGTATGGCCATTTATACTATGTTTGTTCTTCTTATCCATGAGCAAGGGATACCTTTCCATTTTTCATATCCTCTTCACTTTCCTTTTTCAGAGTACTGTAACTTTCTTTTTGTTTTTTAAATTCTATTTTAAAGATAGTAGTACATGAGAAACAAACAAATAAACAAAAGAACAGTAGCAGCATACCAGTATCATGAACATAAATAAATGCAAGTGTTTTCAAAGCAAAAACATTCAAAGTGATACAGGGTCTCAAGACAAATTAATACTCAACAGTGGTTGTTACATTGCATAACACTATCCTCAACTACATTGCTCAGATTATCGGATGTAAGAATGAAAGATTGCTCAAACCATTAAAGAGAATAAAAAAATAACTCTTCAATAAAACCTTAAAGATAATACAGAGTTTCACTATACAAGATGGTAGGAGTTCACAATTGCAATTCCATTGCATATTGTTACCTTCAAATCAGTTGCTCAGACCACCAGACACAAGCATGCAAAGTCGATCAGAACATAAAAAATTGTGAGCATTATTAAGTGTTAATTTCAATATGCCATCAGACAACAGCAATACAGTCATCACAGCTATTCATATATATATTTGTACTTTGCCTTCCTTCTTTCTTTTCTTTTCTTTCTCTCATCCCAGTCATTCCTTCCTTTGAGCAATTTCTTTCCTTTTCCTATCATCTATTGCATGTTTTGAGTTTTACCTAGTCTTTCAGGTTCCTACACCAAGGAGATAATATATTGTTTACACATGTGGTCAGATTTATTTCACTTATGAGTATGGTCGCTAGTTGCATCCATTTACCTACAAAAGCCTCAAGTTTATCTTTTTAATAGCTGAGTAATACTCCATTGTATAATAATATCACAACTTTTTTATTCATTCCTCAGTGGATGGGCATCTGGGTTGTTTTCAAGATTTAGCTATAACAAATTGTGCTGCTATAAACATGGGTGCACA
>NW_004955448.1:7160615-7179327 GCF_000276665.1 Chinchilla lanigera
AACAAATTGTGCTGCTATAAACATGGGTGCACATATATCACTGTAGTATGATGTCTTTAATTCTTCTGGGAAAATACCCAGAAGGGGAATAGCTGAACTGAGACTTCTAATCCTAGTTTTGTGAGAAATCTCCAAATTGATTTCCACAGTAGTTTCACCAATCTACACTCCCACCAGCAGTGGAGTAGGGTTTCTTTCTCCCCACAGTCTCTCCAGCATTTGTTCTTGGTTGATTTCTTGATTATAGCCATTCTTTCTGGGGTGAGATGGAATCTGAGTGTTGTTTTAATTTTCATTTCTTGAATGACTAATGACAGTAAACATTTTTTCATGTATTTATTCACCATTAGTATCTCTTCATTAGAGAAGTGTGTATTCATCTTTGATGCCCATTTTTGGATTGGATCTTTGAATTTGGGAAGCCTGATTATTTTTAATTCTTTATATGACCTAGATAGAAGTCCTTTGTCTGAGGGGCATTTGGCTAAAATTTTTTCCCAATTCATGGGTTTTCCTTTTACTTTACTGGAGTATTGTAATTTTCAATGTAAAATCTTTTACTTTCTTCATTACACTGATTCCTAGGTATTTCATATTTTTGAATGCTATTGTGAAAGATATACTTTCCTTAATTCCTCTCTCAGTGAGTTTATTGTTTTTGTACAGGAATGCCATTGATTTTGAGTGTTGACTTTGTATCCAGCTACACTATTGAATTTGATTATTTTTTTTTTCCAGTACTGGGAATCGAACTCATGACCTCGCACTTGCTGGGCAGGTGCTGTGCCTCTGAGCTAAAATCCACAGCCCCTTTGAATTTGACTATTAAACCTAGAAGTCTTTTGGTGGAGCTTTGCGGGTCTTCTATGTACAGTATCATGTCATCTGCAAATGATGATAATTTAACTTCTTCCTTTCCTATCCTTATTCCTTTTATTTATTTTTTTTCTTCTCTAAATGCTCTTGTTAATGTTTCCCGAACTATATTGAATAGGAGTGGTGATAGTGGACATCTTTATCTTGTTGTTATTTTTACAGCGAAAGCTTTCAGTTTTTGACCATTCAGTATGATTTGAGCTATTGGTTTGTTGTAGATAGCTTATATCAGATTGAGGCAAAGATCATTTACTCCAATTTTCTGTGGCGTTTTTATCATGAGTGGGTGTTGGACTTTGTCAAATGCTTTTTCTATACCTTTTGAGATGATCATGTGGTTTTTGTCTTTCGATCTGTTGATATGGTGTATTACATTTATTGATTTGTGTATGCTGAACCATCCCTGCTTTCTTGGGGTAAATCCTACTTGGTCATGTGAATAATCTTGATGATTTTCCCTTTCTCTTTATCATTATCTTATTGAAGATTTTTGCATCTATGTTCCTTACAAACAACTTGCTTGTAGTTTTCTTTTTTTGGTTAGGCCTTTCTCTGGTTTTTGTATCAGAGTAATACTTGTCTCCAGGAATGATTTTGGATATTTTGTTTCTCTTTCGGTTTCATTAAAGAGTTTCAGCATCGGTGACATTAGATCTCTAAATTTCTTGTAGAATTCAACAGTCAATCCATCAGGATCTGGGCTTTTCTTTGTTGGAAAGTTTTTAATTACATTTTCAATTTCATCACCAACCTCCTTTTAAATCAATCATAGCAATCTATCACTTAGTTATCTTTACAGTTTGAAAGGAAAAGTGTGTGCTCTACCTAAAGAAGATAGAAGATAAACACATACCTCTGAACCTTGTGCAGTTCTGAGCTTATCACTATTTCCTTATTTGCTTTTATAAATTCCTTGCTTCTTCCGTTGGAACACAGATCCTGAGGATCCACTGAGAAAGTGTTTTTTTCTCTCTTTTCATCTCACCTGTGGGTTCCCATTTAATCAAAATGGCCTCTTGAAAGATTGGACTAAATTTCTCTCCAAATGGTGTATTATGAACATATCTTTATAAATTTTTTTATCTTGTATAAGTTTGTGATACACACAATCATTGTGGGGTCCTGATACATACACATATCACATCTTAATCCTGTATCTTTTATCAGTCTCTATATGCCAGATGCCTTACGCTGCATTTGGAATAAAAATATGTGAGACAGAATGATAGCAAAAGGGTCCAACCTCCCTCCAGCTCCTAGAACCTCTCCTATCAGCCTGTCTGTCTCAGGGCCTCGGAATCTCCTTAGCCTGGAGACACTAGTGCTCAGAGGTTTCTGCTACACTGAAAATGAATTTGCCACGGGGCAGCACATTGACCTAAGCTAGGACTGCACAACAGATGGCGGGGCAGCGAAGCTTTGTTAACTGATAGTTTTCACTGATCTCTACGAGGACGTTCTAAAGATAAGTCTGGCTGATTTTTTTTTTTTTACTCTGAACACCGGTCCCTGGGCTCTGTCAAACTGAGAACATGGTGTCCGTGCAGGAGGATTTCAGCTGACTTCTCACCATCCTTGTCGTCCTCTGCTCAGCTTCCTTGTCCATGAACTGAAAGTAACAAACCCTTCCTCATAGGATAGTAGTATTCATGCCGAGAGGCACAGAGGAGACAGCAGGGAAGATGATTTTTTTCTGCTTTTCATAACAGCACAGGATCAATACACCATGGCAGTGGAACAACAATTTTGTTCCAAAATTGAACTCACCATTGTCCCGCCAGGCTCCTCTCCCAAAGCACCCAAGCATGTGCTCCCGTGACCTGCTCTACCCAGGGAACAATTTGCACATTTAGACCTGCTTGGAAAGTAGCTATGGCCACGACTGTAAAAATCAGAAGCATAGGGAAAATGCCATCTGTTCAGAGGGTTATATCAGAAAATGCCTATAGGATTTATTTTAGACTGGCCTAATTTCGGTCAGTCACCGGGGTTGTGCTAATTTCCTCTGAGCCCTCTGGCTGCGTCTCTCCTGCATCATCTCTGGAGAAATGCGGGTGACATCAGCATGGATGGCTCAGAACCTGCGTGAGGGCTGGAAAGCTGGCGGAGCTGCTGGCAAGAGCTGACCATGTTTATTTCCTATTGAACGGGACGGAAGTTCTAAAATAAGTACGTTTTGAGAGTCTGGGTTTAGATAGAAAATGCTTTAGAATTGTGCCATGGGTGCTGCTTGAAATATTATTTGAGGGATAGAAATTCAGTGTTTTGAGATTTCAGCTTTTGGTTTTCCGGGGTAAATGTTGCTTAGGTAGTGTAATGAAAACATCAGAAATTCAGGGGTTCAGAATAACACCGGGTCACACAAACTGCGTTTGCCCGCATGGAAATTGCTCCACAGCAGTTTATCATTTTCATCTGAAAATAATAAGCATTTTGAGAACTGATTTTCTTGACCAAGGAACAGCCACAGGTCAAATGTTCTTACCCAAAAGAAATTATTCCTGAGTTTCACTGCTGTGCTTGTGAGTGCGGCTAGGGTGCGCTATTTCATAAAGAAAAGGAAGCTTTTCCATTCCCTGAGTTAGCAGGAGACTTTATCCAGACAATCCTAGATCAGGACTTGAATTTGAGTCTACAGAGTTCCTCTGATTGTGGACGGGGGAAATTTTCTACAGTGAGAAAAAATTAGAAGTGTGGGCCGCATATGCCTGGGTTCTGAGTAGTCCTGAACCTACAGCCGTCATACGTTATAATAACCTAACCCGGCTAGATGTTACACACAGCACATTTTCCCTGTGCAGGAGCTTCCAAGCACACGGCACACCTTTGGCGTCTTTGCCCCGCCTCAGGTGCAGGCACCTTCTGAGACAGGTCACGCGGAACAGATGCAGTGAGCTGCGGGAATCTGGAAGGTGTGTGCTGTATGCGCCGTCTGAGGCCAGCTCAAAGCCCGCCGGTCTTCTCAGGACCGGGGCCAGCATGCTCAGCCTTCGTCCTCCACGTCCAGCGTCATTTCCGGGTATGTGGGTAACCCCTCTGTGACTAGTGCCTTTATCTCCCAGCCGGTGCGTCTTCTCCCTGTCGTTAGCCAGCAACGACAAGCAAGTTGCTCTCCCTAACATTTCAAATATGTCTGCTTTTTCAATAGAGTCGCTTCCAAATATATGCTATCCAAAGAAATGAACCCGTAACTGTTGATGAGTCCAGGTGATAGCAGAGATATTTTCAAACCAGCGATCTAGTTCTTTAGACTAGTTCTTTCAGGAAGAAAAACCCCACTTCTTATTTGAAAATAATTTCAAACTTACAGAAAAGTAGTAAAAATACTGTAAAGAGAAGCTCGAGGCCCTTTATCCTTTAACACACGGTTAACAATTTGCCTTGTTGTTGCTCACACTCTCACAAACTTGCTCCCAACAGCCACTTGCCCTTATTTTTCTGAGCCTTTTGAGGGTAAGCTGCACACGTCACGGCCCTTTCCTTTAATACTTCTTCAAGCAAGGCAACTGTTGTATGTGTTCCTGATACAATGACCAAATTCAGGGCAGTTCACACTCGTGCCTACGGTCCACGTTCCAATTTTGTGAGCTAACGCTGTTCCTCGCGGCGTCATTTTACTCTAGAGTACAGGATGCAGTATTGGATCACACACTGTTTTGTTGGCATGTCTGTGCGGTGCTCTTCAATCTGGAACAGTTCAAGCCGAATTAAGTGGAGCCCAGGGAGGGAGGGCCAGGAAGAGCTGGTACCGGGTGCAAGTCCGCCTGCGGTGGGGAGGTGGCGCTGTGGCGCTGGCGATCGCAAGCCTGGAAGGTCTGGTTGCTGCTAGCACGAGGTAAACTGTGTCTTCTGCAGCAGCCTAACCAGACCTGGACGGTGTCACCCGCAACTTTAGGTGCAAAGCTGGGGGTGGATAGCAAAGGCACACCGTGTCCGCCACACGTCCAGTCACGTGTGTCCTTCTGGGGCGCACACTGTCGAGGAGGATTTAGGGCGCTGCTGGTGGGCGTGTCGCCTCTCCAGGAGCCACGTGGAGCGAGCGCCCCCGGAGGACCCTGACAGCTGGTGCCCCCAGCTGAGCATGGCCCGGAAGCCCTCCTGGGAGTCCAGGGCAGGAGCCCTGGAGAGAAGCCCGGTCCTAGCCGGGCCCGGAGAAGCCAGATTCTGGCTGCAGGTCCCCAGGAACCCATCGTGGGAGGACCGGGAACCTGCGGGGAGGCGCAAGTGCTCCGTAGGGTAGATGGAGTATTTTTAGAAGAGGGATTTTGACCCCGTAGATTTTAACCATTTTTCATTCCATGATGTTTCTTTTGATTTGTCCTCGCAGAATGAGATAGAGGCTGTGACAATGGTCGAGTGTGGGTGTAGAATGTGCCGCTCATTAAGTAGCTAAGCTCCGGTGCTAGCGTTTGAAGGGTCTGTAGCAGGTCAGTGAGTCACTTGCTTTTGGGATTCCGGAATTCCACAGTACACTGTAACTCAGCGGGCAGCAAAGACTCATGCTTTAGAAACTTGCTATGGCCTTAAAAAGCAGCCACGATTGCTTCCTGAGATGGCCACTGTACAAGACTGGCACCTCTGCATGCTATTTTCCCAAGGTTAACCCTCGTGTGGTTTCTCTGTGAGATTGATTATGTTAGCATTTTCTCCCTTTCCCCGTGTTTTCCCTCTTAGCACTTCTGTTTGTTTTAGTTCTGCGTTTTCTGTTTCTCTCTCTGGAGTGTGAATTCCACAGGGTAGGGTATCTACCTGCATGGCTAATTGCTGCATTCTCAGAATCTGACACCTGCTGTAAAATTCAATAAATATTTGCGAGCACATGAATTATTAAGCAGGAATGTAACAAATAAACCTTCATTGATCATTTGAAATTAATCATCTCTGTTATCAGGTACAGGAAATAGCTCCACCAGCCTCTCTGTCCACAGTCTCCCAAACTCTTAAGTATTTGCTTTTTACTGAAACATCCAAGGTGTCCTTATTTGAAATTTTGACACTTGGGGAAAACATTCTTCTCTTAGGAAGAAGATCCTTAAGTCTTAGATTTTAAGATGCTTTGAAGTTGCCATATTAAGCTTACCTATCATCATTCTCCACTTTATTTTCGTTTCCCTTTAGATATCTATTTTGTTTTACATTTTTCTCGCTCATACACTTTATTCATTGAGTTTACAATAGTTAATACTATGTGTCAACTTGACTGGATCCACGGGGTACCCAGACATTTGGTCAAACATTCTGGGTATGTCTGAGTAGACAGGGTGAAGAAGACTGCCCTCCGCAGTGTGGGTAGGCATTGTTCATTCAATCGAGGGCCTGAATAGAACAAAAAGGCCTTCTCTCTGAAGAATGGGGGTAACTACTCCTGCCTCACTGATTGAGCTGGGATGTCAGTCTTTTCCTGCATTTGGACTCAAACTTACAGCTTAGGTTCTCCTTTGGAATGGGACCATTGGTTCTCCTGGATCTCCAGCTTTCTAACTATGATCTTGGGACTTCTCAGCCTCCATAATACTGTAAGCCAACTCCTTAAAAATCTTATCTATGTGTCTATGTATCTATGTATCTATGTATCTATGTATCTATCTATCTATCTATCTATCTATCTATCTATGGATCCATCCATTCATTCACCTATGTCATGTTGGCTATACTTGTATGGAGAACATTGACTAACGCAAATTTCTTACTATAGTTTCCTCCAGAAAATTCTGTTTAGCCCTGTCCAAAGTGGGTCTTGGCTTACCTTGACCAGGAGGAGGCACTTATGGACCTTACTGAGTGTCTTCCTTTCTACCCAGGTGTGATGCTTCCTGAGTGTGATTTCCGCTGATGACAGCTTGATGTCTGATGTACACACATTCCAGAGCTGGGGGCCTCTCCTCTACCCCTTCCCATCACCAGCTCTTCTTCCCCTTCTTCTTCCTGTTCTTTAGCCCCTTTAGCTAGTCCTCGTTAAATTTATTCTTTTTCTAATAATTCTCCATTTCTATATCATTACAAGAGGTGCCACTGTCTCATTACAACAACTATGTATCATCTCTCAAAAAAATGAGGGACAGGTCAAGAGGGCCAACCCTCTCATAGGGATTCCTGAACAACTCAGTATCCTGGATAAAGGATAACTACAATGGAGGATTTTCTCCCCACAGGTAAATGTGGATGACTGTGGGTTCTGATTAGATCTTTTTTTCTTGGTGCAGATCAGACTTTTCCATCACCTCTCTGTTCTACAAGTAAGGAGCTCTTTAGCTGGTGATTAGCAGTTGTAAGACGGACCTTAGTGGCATCATTGGACCTATGGGTTTTCTTTTTTTTTTTTTTTTTTTTTGAGAATATAAAACAATTTATTGACCACTGCTTGCTGTTATTTACAACTAGTATTTAGAACAATAGACAGTAGAATAACATTCTGACTACTACAGAGTTATTTCTCCTGGGTTCTGCTGCACCAGTAACCCAAATACTGAAAAGATTGAACCTACATGTAAGGAACAAGTTGGGGTCAAGAAAAACATGCAGGTCAATAACTTAGATTACAAATTTTGTGCACGCATTTATTCCAGTAGGTGCTAAACTGTGAACACCTCTAGCCACTCGGTAGTTTCCATGAGCCAAGTCTTAGACGTCCATAAATGCTGACTTTGGAGGACAGATTTCAACTTGTAAAGCAATGAGTCATGAGGAATCTTTAATGTTCCCTTAGCAAGTCTTTCTTCACTAATTTTAACAAACCAGTGTTTGGCTAGTTGCCTTATTTGGGTGGGGAAGTTGTTGGCAGTGATACAATTTTTCTTTTCAGGAACTTTGCAAGTCAACTGCTAGATTTTTATGACTATTTTTATGAAATATCTACTTATGACATAGATATGGATTCTGACATGGTTGCTTTGAAAATATCTACTTTACACTGTTCAGTTAACTGCAGACTCATCTACTTAACTTGAAAGGTTATGGATTCAGGAAGACTTTCTATTTAACTGGAAAACATTTATTTCTTAGGTTGCTCAGAATGATGGCATCACAAACATAGGCTTATCACCCATAGTTTTTGTTCAGATGAATTTTTTTTTTTTAATCTTTTTGAGACAGAGTCTTGCTTTTCAGTTCAGGTTGGCCTTGAGCTCACTTTGTAGCCCAGGCTGGTCTCGAACTCACAACGATACTCCTACCTCAGCCTCCCGAGTGCTGGGATTACAGGCATGTGACACCATGCCTGGCAAATTTTTAAAAACAAAACAAAAATCATTTATGTAAGTGTTTTATTTATCCACACACAAACAAAAGACTCAGAATGGTCCTTAAGCATGTGAACTAAAAATGACTTCTGAAGGAGTTTGACTATAGACAATTTCCCCAACATTTAGAAAAGCAGAAGAAATATATCAGGCTATTATCAAGCACTTTTTTTCTGATGAAGCAGTTATAGGAAGCTTTTACTTGTTCAAAGTAACCAAACAAACAAAGCCCAATAACTCCCTCAAATACTACTTTCATTTTTAAAAAATTTATTTTAAAAATAGAAGAAGGAAAATATATTAACAGACATCCATTTACAAAATAGCATAAGAACAATACAAACAATACAGAGTTACAGACAAAGTGGTAGGAAATTAACAATGGTTGTTGTATTATGCAGTGACATCTTCAAAGTGGTTTCTCAGGAAAACAAATACAGACATGCAAGATTGATCAAATACGTAATCATTAACTGTTCCTTTCAGTAAAGCGATAGAAGTCAGTAGTACAACTGTGTTAGCTATCCTGTATATACATACATACATAATTTCCCCTTCTTCAAATACTACTTTCAAAACCAACATATTAAACTTGATTTCCATTAGAATGCTGCTTTTTCACTACTAATAAAAATCAAGATATCTACCTATCTATCATCATCTATCTATCATCTATCTATCTATCTATCTATCTATCAATCTATCTATCATCTATCTATCATCCATCTATCACATCTCTGGGTCTATGGGTTTTCTGCTTGAGTCTGGCCCTACTCTACCACCACGGCAAGACTCTGTCCCATCTGATGTAGCACAGCAGAGGTGATCCGTGCTGCTGGGAGTGGGCAATGGCAGTGACATGGTCATACCGTTCAGGATCAAGGAGACTGCCCATGGGAACTTGGGTGAAGCTTCAGTGAAAGTCCACAGAGTTCAGCTATCTACTTTCTGCTCCTCCACACCCCCAGCTCCCTTCAAGGGCCTTCCATTTCTGACTTCATGTTCACAATTTCTTGGTTTCTGGATTGTTGTATGGGTTAAATAGCTCACCTATTTTGTCTCATGACTGTCTCACTTAAATTATTGAGTGGTCCAGAACACATTCTATTAGAAGATGGAAAATCAGGCCCTTTCAGCTAAATCTACAATGTATACTACATACTCTATTTTTAAGTGAAGTTATTTTGCATGACCACTAATCAGTCCTACCTATTTTTGGTGCAGTATCTATTTTTTCACTGGACTGTCTACATTGCCTGCTTTACAGACACAAATTCATTCTTTCACTACAGAGCCCCTCATGGAGTGCTCACCTTGTGTTATGCAGTTTCCATGCACTTAAGACACAGCAATGAATGCAGGCTAAGATTTCTACTTTCTGGAGAATTTCATTCTAGTAGGGGTGAGACAAACAATGAGCAAAATGAATAAGTAGAACACATAACATTTCACAGAGGGCAAACCCTCTGGAGACACAGGAAGGGCAGGCAGATGTGTGCCAGAGAATGGTTGCAAGTTTGAGTAGTGTCACCGGGGAAGACTTCACTGAAAAGACAGTATTAGCAAATATCACTTGAAGGTAATGAAAGAGACAATTATACAAGTTCTTTTGAGAGGAGTACTACAGAGGGGATGGTCTGTACGAAAGAACCAACAAGAAACCAGTGAAGAAACAGCAGAATGAATGAACAATAGAATAATGAGAAATGATGTCTAAAAGGAATACAGGCACCCAAGGTTCAGCAGGTCCCCAAGACCACCTTTAGGCTAACTGATTCAGTAGAAGGTCTCAGCAAACTCAGCAAAGCCACCGTACTCGTGTTTATGGTTTATCACAGCAGAAAGACACAGAGTGAGGTTAACATCAGTAGACACACTTTGGCGCTTTCAGTTGTCCTTTCTCAGCAATGTCCTGTAGATAGTGCTTATTCCTTGAAGCAGCAGTGTGTGGCGATGTGCAGGGTACTGCCAACCAGGAAGGCTAATATGAACCTTCATGAGGAGACTTGTTACCGGGCTTTGGCCATGTGGACACCGTGGCTGCCTCTGTGGTTGACTTTAGTCTTCAACGCTTCTGGAGGTGAAGCTGATACCAGGTGGCTCAAGGTTAGCGCCATAAGTTACTCAGCATAGGCCCTCCAGAATGGCCCAAGGCCCCCCGGGAAATAATAATACAGCGATACCTCGGTTGTCAAATTCAATTCATTCAAAATTCATGTTTGAACATCAAAATTTTGAGATCTGAACATATTTTTTCCCATAAGAAATAATGGAAAACCAAAAAATTGGTTCTGAGGCCCCCAAATGACACTTACATATTTATTTTTCCAGGACTTGGACAAATTTCACAGCGATTTCTTTAACTCTGTCGTGGTTCTCCTACTTTTCCTCTTAGCTTTCCCACTGGTATCACTAACTTTCTTTAGAGCCATGGTTATGATGTTTTACTCAAATAAAGCACACCCCCAGAAAACACAGCGATGGGTGGTTTTAGGCACTAACACAAGCTCTCTATGCTGCTTGTGCGAGAGCAGTGTTTAGACAGAGCGTCACCCCGTTGTGCCTCCAGCAAGACACAGCACGTGACTCCCTCTTGGCCTGCATAGGCTTTTTCAAGTTGGATTTTCAGTTTGACTATATTAGATTCTGGGACTGTTTTAAGGATAGAGTCAAAAGATTTTGTAAATAAATTGCAAGGTATAAAATAAAAGAAATTATACAAAATGACTCCCAGGTTTTTATCTCTTTTAGCAAAGTTCAGTGGCCTTAGAAGAGTAAGACTGCAAGAAGAGGATGTAGTGGGAGAAGAGTAGGAGAGCATTTTTTAGACATGGTAGGTTTAAAAGCCTGTTAGACAACACAGGGAAAATAGACAAGAGTCTGGAGTTCATGGACTGGAGATTTAGATCCAGGATATAAGATGAAAATCATAGAGTTACCAGTTTGTTGTGAAAAGGTATAGCCATGAGATTACCAAAAAAGTCTTGAAAGAAAAAGACAAAAAGTTCAAGGACTACATTGCAGGCTCTACAGTGCCAGGAGGTAAAGAGGAAGCTGCAAAGGAGTCTGAAGTGAGCACGCAGACAGACGGGAGAGAAACGAGCCAGTGTGGTTCCAGGAGCCAAGCCAGAGGAAAGGAAAATATCAACTATGTTCAGTGTTGCGGACGGATTAAGGCAGGTGAGGACTAAGAGAAACTGCTGGGTGTAAGAACACAGGTCTCACTGTTTCCAGGAGCAGAGAGAAAAGAGCATTTGACTCCACATACAGAGATGGAAGGCAGCCAAGAGCCGCTTTGCGTGTAATGGGAACATTTACAAAGTTATCCTAGAGTTCACATAACTCTACCATCCAGCAAGCAGTATCTCTGAATTTCTTCCATGTAGGAAAAAAAAATTACAGCTGAAAAGTTAAACTGGCCCAACCTGAGCAGAGTATAGGATTTTCTGCAAATGATGGTGCTTATAAAGCTGTATCATTAAAAAACATACTCATAAGTTATGATGTTTGCCTCATGACAAGGAGTGGCTCTATTTTCTGACAGAGGTAGGAAGACATTGTGTGTTGAATCTCCAGTAGTTCTTTTGACCACTGTGCTCCCTTTGTTTTGGCATCTGGAGATTTCTCTCTCTGGACTTTAAACTTGCATTTAAATTTATTTTGTTATTTTTAATTCAGCAAGATTGTTTGCTTGCAATATGCATGTGTAATGTGTGTGGAATATTGCACATGAATTAAATCTCTCATACTGACCTGAGATTGACTTTTCAAATCAAAACAGACAGATGCTGTGCTTAACAATCAAAATGGATATGTTAAACTTTTTAAAGTCACAGCAAAAAGCCTAGAGTGAAAAGTAACCAAATATTAGCAGTTGTTCTGTTTAAGGTGATAGAGAGGTAGATGATTTTTCCCTCTTTGCTGTATTCTTAGTTTCCAAACACATGTTGGTTGCATAAAAAGGGGAAAAGGTTGTGATTAAAATAAAATTTAACATCGATCCTGTTAGATTTTAAGAACTAAAGATACAGGTTTGAAGCTCTTTCTTGAAATAACATGAAACTTCACATCTAAAACAAAAACAAGTCATGAGATTCATCAGCTCCACCTGTGGAGAGGTCGATGAACAAAATGCATTTGGAATTTAACCTGGCCTTCAGATAGATAAGGCTGAAAGGCATTCTATCAAAAGGTTTCTATTTTATAGAGAACCTTGAAGAGCATTGAGGAGATAGAAGTTTTTTTTCTGAAAGTAAGAGAAACTCTCTTCCCTCCTCTTTCTCCTCTCCCCCCTCCCCTTCTCTTCTCTTCCCTTCCCCCTCCCCCCTCTCTTTCCCTCCCTCCCTCCAAGGACTTCCTTGGTGCTGGCCCCATTCTCAACCCCACATGGTAGGTCACTGCCATCTTTACACTTTCCTCTCATTTACAAGGTGGCCGACAGCCCTCAGGGTCGCTCTCTACTTCTTTTATTTCCTGGAGAAAAAAAATGTTTGCCTGGAAGCTCTGTATTCTTATTGTTTCTGAAGGTTTGATTTAGTTTCCTTTCTGCCTCTGTACTTGACACACTGGGAGGAGAAAGCAGCAGAGTGAGCGCAGTAGCTGTCACGCTGAACTCTCCTAAACAGCACGACTGACAGCAGACAGGAGTCAGAATGCTCTGGCTGGGAGAAGGGGGCAGATTATGATGGGGCATGTGTGTCAACGGAACTCTCCCGTGAGCACGTGAAAGGGACAGCTGTGGAGTGAGCTAGAGTGGTAGTGAACTCACCACAGTGAAATTGCTGTTGGTCAGTCACCTGGACAGACGGAAGGACACTGCTCTTCCATCCATTAGCACGGCGTTCCCGTCCCTACTCCTGGAATTTGGGTCTAGTTCTTAGGTCTCTTCTTGCTCTAAAATTTTCTGCGCTTTTATGCACAGGGAGATATTTTCCTGTATTAGTGTGTATCCCAAGTGATTTGTGGTCCTAAATCCACGACTAAGATGAACAGAAATCTTATTTAACCAAAGGTAAGAAGGGAAACATTAACTGTAAATGTCATTTAATTTAGCATGGAAAGTAATGCATTTTTAATAAGGAATACATTAAAAACTCATAAAGTGGTTTATTTATAAGGTGGTTAGCCTTCAATAAATACAGCTAAGTTCAATCAAGTATTCAATAAATGAAATTATTCTAATGCTATGTTTCATTTTTTCTTTGGTTATAGTAGTGAGCTCTCCAAGTCCCTTCCATGTATGCAAAGAAGTGCACAGAATTTCAAAATTTGAGGAGATATTAGGTATAATTTCAAATGCTCCTGAGTAATTTTACAAATAAATCTCCTGAGACCTGAAGAGGTTAAGCAACTTTCTAAGAGTTTCACAGATGATATGCTAACTTCTACGTAAGAGTTTAACCAAAGGCTTTGATCTACCAGTTTGCTTTTCTGCATAACAGAATTGTTCAAATGAGCAAAGATTCCCTAAGTTCAGGCTGTGTTCGTGCAGTATCGCAGGCTCCCAATAGGAAGAGACATGGTTCCCTACCTCAAGAAAGTCCAAGGGAAGCACAGGAGGGAAGAGAGACATGCCAATGGTATAACTGGAGATTGCTATGATACATATGATATTATTGTTTAAAGTAGTGGTACCATAATAGAAAAGCTATAAATGCTCTCTTGAGAGTCAGTCACTTCACAGAGGTGGCAGATCACGCACAGAGCTCTGAAGGATGAATAAGTGTATGATGAATGACCTGAGACTAGGAAAACATTTGATATAGAAAAATGGAAAGTCCAAAAATGTTTCTGGGAATGATGGGGATAATTATGAGCACAAATTTTGGGAAAAGATCTGGGATGAACACTGGTTCTAAAGCTCACAAAGTAAGTGAGCCACACACTTATTTATTCCTCTAATCATTCCTTTTTTCATCAGTAAAATGGAAGCAACCCCAATCTATCCCACAAGGTTATGGAGATCAGATTATACAGCAACTCTCAACCTAGAGCAGACGATATAGGAGGGACTCGGGGGCAGGTAGCTACTCTTCTCCATATCCTCTTCCTCAGTCTCCTTGTTCTCGTCACACCCTCCCAAGTTCTCCGGCTGAGGAGTGTTAGAAGATGAGGTTAAGAAGCAGGACAGACAGAGATTGCTGGAGATTTCAGGAGGCAGCCATGAGAAATGAAGGACTGAAGAATGAAGTATTCTTAGATGAGAAGCGATGAGACGGAACGGACATCCTAGAAACATTTTTCTGGAAGAGCCATGCATAGGAAACGGATAGAAAATTACTTTAATAATCCAGCGGCTTGAAGTCATGTGTAAGAGCAGTAGAATGAAAAAGAAGAAAGCCCGGATGGAGAGACATGTGGGAGGCTAAATGAGCAGGATGCATTCCAGTGTAGCTTTGTTCACGGCACTCTCCTCATTTCCAGGAGCACAAGGAAACTGTCTAAAAGGAAAAGTGCCACAGGTCTAACTGGGCCGGGAGGTCCGCCCGTTCCATGGCCTCAGGAGGAGGCAGCGTGGCAGCGCTCCGCACCAGCTGCAGTAACTGGGGCTCTTGCGTCTCTAAAGCCTTCTGCAGAATCACTCAAACCATACTCATTCTCCTTCACGTTAAAGGAAACTTTAGAGAGAGCCTTTAAACCATAGAATATTTTTTGACTTGAAAGCAACTCCTTAAACTACTATATTCCCGAGGCCATTATCTCCTCACTATAATTATGAACTCAGAGTAACCTCAAATCCGTTACTTTTAAGCAGTCAGACTTCCCTCTAAGGCCGGCCCTTGGCTACTCTTTTGAGGGTACTGAAGGGCTCAGCAGGTGCAGGCTGCTCTCCTGGGGAGCACTCCGTGAGCCCCAATACCATGGACATCACCGCTACCACCTCCAACCTTCCCGTCTACTACCACCACCATGGAGAGACGCCAAGGCCTTTATGGTATGCTGTTTCTTGTTTTGCAGCGGTTTTCGTCACTCTTCAGTTGAGGACTGACCCGAGAAATAGAATAATTTTCTCCCTCATACATCAGTCTCCATTCTCCCTAGAGGACTGATGTCAAAAAAGAGTGTTGTTGTCTGTCTTCCAGCCTCCAAACACGTTTGAGACAGGTTTTGTCACAGAGATTCTCCCCTCCCTCCCCTCATAACTCCAGTTCATGCTGATTTTAGATCTAACTAGTATTTCAGCTTTGTTCATACTTCCTTTTTGAATAAAAATATCCATCTATACATTTTGAAATTGCCTTAATTCTAAACATATATGTGTTCCTGTATAACCTCTAAAGGCAGAGCCTTGTAAGCAAATGAGATGGTTTCTCACTTTACATAAAAAGATTGGTTGTTGATTTAATTATCTACAAGATATGTATGTGAGCTTGGATGAATTGTTGGCAAGGCATTTTAACTACATAAAACGAACTGTGTGCTTTAACTGCCTATGATAAAAACAAAGATGCTCCTATAACTATCTTAAATATAACGTGGTTTTAAATTTTTTTGTCAAGATAATGAAAGCATCCTAAGAATTCACAAGACCTTAGAATATTCACTGAGCATGGTGGCACACACCCGTAATCCCAGTACATAGAAGGCTGAGGCAGGAAGATTGCTGTGAGTTCGACAAGGCCAGCCTGGGCTACAAAGTGAGTTCAAGGCCTGAACTGCATAGTGAGACTCTGTCTTAAAAAGACAAAAAAATTTTAAAAAAAGAATACTAAGAATATTGTGCTTGAGTTGCCTAATTTGCAGAGTAGGCACATATCAAACTTTGAAAAATTCATACTGAAGTGGATTCATCATTTGGAATCATAGAGTGGCTTTCTAAACATTATCCAAGTCCAGCTTGAATAGAGAGAGTATTTAGGGTATATTGTACCGGAATTTCTTCTTCTTTTCTATTTTAGCAAAACAGGGGAAATAGCAGGAAGAGCACTATATCTGCTTATTTTTGTGCATTAAGTAAATCTGATGTTTCTACCAATTTTAGGCCTGCCAGTTGTGTAGCCCATCAACTAATAAATCTGACTACCTGCTACATTGCAGAACAATGTACTAGACGCTAGTGAAGCTACGCCGCTCTCAAGCCAGAACCTCTCCTTAACTGCCCTCCATTTTTTTTTTTTTTTTTTTTTTGAGTCTTGAGAGAACAGCTGTCTCATTTTCACTGTATGCTCAGTGGAATCTTCAGCAGTTCAGAGCGAGGCTGGAGAGAATAACAGCTGTTATTAAGATGTGGAGTCTCTTAATTAGAAAGGATGCAGTGACTGGGGACATCTCCCACGGGTTTGTGGCATCTGTGAAGTTCCATTAGATCATTCTTACTGATCACTCTAAGTGAGGCCGGTTGTGTCCCGCACTGTGACATCTTCAGTAGCTCTCACATTTTGGTTAAAAACTTCACCAAACAGCTTGACCTTACAGCTGCCTGGGGAGGAGCATGCCCACTCAGCTGGCTCTAGATGCATAAAAATGGCTCTTCATCTACTTCATTTGACTAGCTGCTTCAAACTTAGTTCAAAGGAAACAAAAATTCCAATTGACACTTATTTACAACAGAAAAAAAAGACCACAAAAATAAGGAAAATTATTGTACAAAGTCAATTATGAAATTTACAAGGTTAAGTGCTCTGAAATCAGAGCTAATTACACAACGATTATAATTAGGTAGCTTAGCAAAATGCTTTTAATGCTTCAATTTATGTGTAGTTTATGCAGTAGTATTTGAGAATAAGATTTATAGTACACTATGTGGTAGCCACTAATCATATGTGGTTATTAAAATTAGTTAACTTTTTTTTCTGAGACAGGATCTCACTATGTTGCTTAGGTTGGCCTTGAACTCACAGATTTTTGCCTCTGTCTCACAAGTAACTTGGATTACAGGCAGATACCAACTTGCCTGGTTAATTAACATTAAATTAAATTTAAATTAAAACATTTAGCTCCTTAGTAACATTAGCCATATTTCAAGTGCTCATTGTGTACCTGAGGGTAGTGGCTACTTTGTCGGACAGGGCAGATATAAAGCAGATCTATCATTCAATAGAAGAGCCCTGTATTAGAAGATTATTATAAGGATCTCAGACTCAAAAAGCTTAAGCTTGCCTTTGCTTTTATGGTTTTCTTTTTAAGTTTTCAAAGTAACTATGGGACTTAAATTTTTTTTCATGTAGTCCTTTTATCTAGAGACAAGTCAGATAGTAGGGGCTCTGGATGTGACCCAATGCCAATCTCGTGGTAAATGTGTAGGAGTTATAATAATAAAGTTGCAAATCACTACCTGGCAGTGGAGGTGATTTAGTAACTTGTAAATTAAACTCTCTTGTGGAAGAGATGTCCAGATGTACCTCACCAAAAAATATTTTGATGAATGTTATTCTGCACATTCGGCTATTTTTCAAGTCATTGAGAAACATCATTTTGTCTTGGTGATTTAATCCCCACAATGAGGATATTCCTGGCACCTGCTGAATCTTGATTAGAGAGAGTGATATATGAGTTTTGTTTTTAGACTCTTTGGTTCATTTCCAGTCATAACTTTGTGCTGGTTGTAAACACTTAGCAGAAGAAGCATTTTTAATTCAACTGTCATCTTGTTAATTCATTACCCTTTGCAGCAATGGCAAACGTTGTACAGAACTGTATATTAAGGCCAGTGTTGTATGGCTGCCATGGCACAAAGATTTATGTAATATGCACACAACCTTCATGATCTGCAGGGTGATTCATCGCTTGTTACCCTGCCTTCCCACGGAGGCACTGGGTGCTGATGCACACTAATGCACAAAGCTGGGGCTTGGCTCGAGCCTGCAGAGTCTTGCACATTATCCTCTCCTGTTCCAAGTGATTCTCTACTCTCTGATTGCAGGATGAGCTGCCTTTCAGAATCACTTCTCTAAATACAATGAATTAATCTGGGAAATATGGGAGACTGCAGGTGCTGGGATGAACCCTGGACATCTTCAGAAGCCCTTATGAGCTGCCTGTGTGCCTTCCCCACTAGTGTGTGAGGCAGACAGAGCCCCAGTAACCTTCTGGGGGTACAGTGGCACTTCCAACCCCACCTACACCTTTGTGGGAGCCCAGCTGAAACCTGGACAGAGTCAGTGGCCTCGGGGACTCCACTCTCACCCCTCTGCTGCATGGGAATTGGGTTGGGTCCTCGGCAACACATCCAAAGAAGACATTGATAAGAAAGTACAGGAGCATAGAAAATTCATGAAAACCTCGAATGAACAATATAGAAAAGAACTAGAAGGCATGAAACAGATTCAAACAGATATCCAGGAAATTAAAAATTCCATCAAAAGCTGGCAAAGCCACATGAAAGAGGCTGAAGATAGACTTTCAGACCTGGAAGACAGCATTGCCACTAACGAATGTGAAAGGAAGGGTCTCTTAAAAACAACAAGGAACCAGGAAATAACAATTCAACAACTGCAAGACGAAGCAAAGGGAAACAATGTCAGATTAATAGGTATTAATGAAACAGCAGGTATGAACACAAATGACATAAAAAGACTATTTGCAGAAATAATAGAAAATTTCCCAGGCAAGGAAAAAGAATTGGACATACAGGTAAGTGGAGTACATAAAACTCCAAT
>NW_004955448.1:7179427-7182124 GCF_000276665.1 Chinchilla lanigera
AAATAAAAATAAAAACAACAAGGAACCAGGAAATAACAATTCAACAAATGCAAGATGAAGCAAAGGGAAACAATGTCAGATTAATAGGTATTAATGAAACAGCAGATTTGAACACAAATGACATAAAAAGACTATTTGCAGAAATAATAGAAAATTTCCCAGGCAAGGAAAAAGAATTGGGCATACAGGTAAGTGGAGTACATAAAACTCCAGTTAACCATAACCAAAATAAATCTACATGCAGACATATAGTGATCAAGATCCCAGAAAAATCAACAAAAGATCAGAATATTAAAAGTTGTTGGTGAAAAGAAACAGATCACCTATAAAGGAAAACCCATCAGAATCATGGCAGATTTCTCAACATAAACCATTAAGTCAAGAAGAGCTTGGAGTGAAGTAATTCAGGTACTTAAAGAAAACAACTTCTAATCCAGATTGATGAATCCTGCAAAACTATCCTTAAAATTTAATGGAGAAATAGAATATTTCCACAATAAAGAACAACTGAAGAAATTCAAAAGTACCAAACTAATCTTACAAAGAGTACTAGAAGATATTCTAGAAAGAGATAAAAAAAAGACCACAACTAACTTCAAGAACAACAACAGAAAGGGACTACCAAGCAAAGCAAGCAATTAAACAGAGGGAAAAAGAAGGAACCAACAGCAGGAAAATAACATGACAGAGATAAACCAATACATATAAGTTATAACCATCAATGTAAATGGTCTCAATGCATCAATCAAAAGAAGCAGACTGGCAGAATGGCTCAAGAAACAAAATCTAGCTATGTGCTAAACACAAGAAGCACATTTAACTCAAAAGGAAATTCATAGACTGAAAATTAAGGGATGGAAAACAATACTCCATGTGACAGGAACCCCCCAAAAAGTGGTTGTAGCTATTCTGTTTGCACGCAATGTGAACTTCAAACAAAGAACACTAAAAAGAGATAAAGATCACTACATACTTTTGAGGGGAAAACTTCAAGAGGAAGCAATAACAATCATAAACATCTAGCACCAAATACAGGAGCACCCAACTATGTAAGACAAATTTTAACGGACTTGAAAAATGAAATAAGCAGCAACACAATCATAACAGGGGACTTTCATACCCTATTGTCATAAATAGATAGATCAACTAGACAAAAAAATCAGCAAAGAAAGAAAAGAACTTAAACAAACTTGTGAGCAAATGGACTTAGACTTTTACAGAGTGTTCCACCCAACAGCATCAGATTACACATTCTTTTCAGCTGCACATGGGACCTAAAATAGACAATATACTAGCTCTACAATAGACCATACACTAGCACATAAAACACGCTTAAGTAAATTCAAAGGAATTGAAATTATCCCATGCATACTATCAGACCATAGTGCAATGAAATTGGAAATTAATGACAAAAGAAATAGCAAAAGCTCCATAAACACATGGGAATTAAATAACACCCTCCTGAACAACCAGTGAGTCACAGATGAAATCAAAGTAGAAATTAAACAATATTCACAATCAAATGAAAATGTAGATACAACCCACAGGAACCCGTGGGGTGCAATGAAAGCAGTCCTCAGAGAGAAATTAATAGCAGCGAATTCCTACCTCAGGAAAACAGAATGAGCACAAATAAACAATCTTATGCTGCACCTCAAGTTTCTAGAAAAAGAAGAGCAAGTCAAACCCAAAGCCCAAAGAAGACAGGAAATTATAGAGCTCAGGGCAGAAATTAATGCAATGGAGACTATAAAACAATACAAAGAATTAGTGAATCAAAGACTTAGTTCTTTGAAAGAATAAATAAAATAGATAAACCCATAGCCAACCTTATCAAAAAAAAGGAAAGAAAAAACTGAAATACATGCAATAGGGAATGAAAGGAGTGAAATCAGTATAAATCCTATAGAAATTCAAAAGATCATTAATACCTACTTTGAAAATCTTTACTCTCATAGGATTGAAAATGGACAGAGGAAATGGACAGATTTCTAGATACATATGAATTACCAAAGCTGAATGAAGAAGATATAAAAATTCTGAATAACTGAATATCAGCCAGTGAAATTGAAAATGTAATAAAAACCTTGCCAATGAAGAAGAGTCCAGGTTCTGATGGATTTACAGCTGAATTCTACAAGAAGTTTAGAGAAGATTTAATACCAATTATTCTTAAGCTCTTTAACGAAGTTGAAAGGGAAGGAATTCTCCCCAACTCATTCCTGGAGGCAAGTATTATCCTGATACTAAAACCAGAGAAAAACCCAACAAAAAAAGAGAACTACTGGCCAGTCTCCCTAATGAATATAGATACAAAAATTCTCAATAAAACACTAGCAAACAGAATACAACAAATCATCAAGAAGATTATACACCATGACCAAGTGAGATTCATCCCAGGAATGCAGGGATGGTTCAATACACACAAATCAATTAATGTAATACACCATATCAATAGAGCCAAAGACAAAAATCACATGATAATCTCCACTGATGCAGTAAAAGCCTTCAATAAAGTCCAACACTCATTCATGATAAAAACCCTTCAGAAAATAGGAATAGGTGGTCTTTACCTCATCTGATGGGCCATCTACAACAAACCAATGGGTAACATTATACTAAATGGTCAAAAATTGAAAGCTTTCAGTTTAAAATCAGGAATAAGACAAGGATGTCCACTGTCACCACTCCTATTCA
>NW_004955448.1:7183529-7205646 GCF_000276665.1 Chinchilla lanigera
GAGATTCCTCACAAAACTAGGATTAGAAGTCCAGCCTAAACCAGCTATTCTCCTTCTGGGTATTTTCACAGAAGAATTAAAAGCATTATACCACAGCGATATATGTGCACCCATGTTTATAGCAGCACAATTTATCATAGCTAAATCTTGGAAACAACCCAAGCACCCATCAACTGAGGAATGGATAAAAAGGAGTGGTATTTTTATGCAATGGAGTATTACTCAGCTATAAAAAAAGATAAACTCAATGCTTTTTAGGTAAATGGATGCAACTAGATACTACATGCTCATAAGTGAAATAAATCTGACCCACATGTGTAAACATCATATTGTCTCCCTGGTGTAGGAAACTGAATGAGTAACTAAAACTCAAAACATACAATAGATGATAGGAAAGGGAAAGAAACTGCTCAAAGGAAGGAACAACTGGGATGAAGGAAAGAAGAAAAAACAAAGAAGGAAGGCTATAGATAGATAGATAGATAGATAGATAGATAGATAGATAGATAGATAGAGATATGGATAGATATAGATATAGACATAGATATAGAATAGCTGGGATAACACACTGCTGACGCCTGGTGGTATATTGTAGGGAACAGTTAGTGCTTAAAATTTTTTATATTTTGACCAATTTTTCATGTTTATATCTGGTAATCTGAACAACTGATTTGAAGACAACAATATGCAATGGGACAATCATGGTGAATTCCTACCGTCTTGTCTAGTGAAACGCTGTATTATCTCTAACGTTTCATCTACTAATTATTTTTTATTCTCTTTAATGGCTTGAACAATCTTCCATTCTTACATTTGGTAATCTGAGGAACATAGTTAAAGATAATGGTATGTAATATAACAACCACTGTTTATTCCTACCATTTTTTTTCGAAACCCTGTATCACTTTTAATGTTCTTGCTTTGTTTTGTTTATGTCTGTGGTGTTGGTATGCTGCTATTGTTCTTTCTTTTTCTTTTACTACTCTCTTTAAAATGAAAAAAAAAAAAATCTGGGCCATATGAAGAATGGCTCACCCACCTCCCCTCTACCTGTTGCACAACATTACAGCTCTGATGTGACTAGCCAAGGGGGCAGGAAAAGTAAGACGGATATCTTAGAAGAGAAGAAAGTGTTGTGCTTTCCAAAGGACATTCACCTGTGATACTCTCCTCTATCTTTACATCATTCTGTATAGAGCAGGGAGGCTCTAGTGCTAAAAGTCAGCTCTTTTGAGAAGAACTGATAATTTCCCCACCATTTCCCACTGCCCCCCCCACCATGTGCCTCTGTTTTTAATTAATTGTGGGCATGACCATCTCTTAAAGATGCCTGCAGGGAGAGGGAGAGTCCATATTCTTAGTCATTTTGCTTTCTTGGTGAATAGCATAATGAGTGATTTATGAGTTATTTATTTTTCCAGAAGAAGAAAGTGAAAGTAACACAAAAAATCTATAAAGAAGTTCAGTGTTTGTTCAGGGGGAAACAGTTTTGTTAGTTTGAGTGTTTTCTGTACTGAGATTGAGGAAGATACTGTTTAGTGTAGTCTGTATCACACAGGGCCAAGTGATGGAATTAGATCTAGGGCTGAGATCTTTGAAAAAAACAAAACAAAATGGAATGTTTCCCATTAGAACTTTCTATTCTTTCAACGTAGCTGAATATTTAAGGCATCCTCTCTCTGGAGCTCGTCCAGGAAAAGGGAAAATGACTTTTACCTGCATTCTAGATAAAAATAGATTAGAAGTGCTTAACAGGAAGATTTGAAAGGCCGTGCCACTGTTTACATTTTGGGTTCCTGAGGGCATCTAAGACTTTCTTGTGAAAGATGGAACTCCAGCAGGATGCTGAGGCCTACACCTGCTGCTCACTGAGGGGCAAGGCCTGCGGTGGTGTGTGGTGGGTGGCCTGTGGCCTGCACTGGAGGTCTTGCTCTGTGCTCAGCCTGGAGATTGAAAAGAGGAGGGAGAAGAGCTTAGATGGGGAAAAAGAAGATTGAAGGAGGAGGCCATCTCCACAATCAGCAAGGCTTTGTGTATCCTGTTCCACGTAGTGCTTTGACACCCTGCCAAAATTTAGCATGCAGCTCTCCTGCGCTGACCTACTCTGTGTCTCCTTTAGGGATCTCTTGTACTACAGTCTTCACTCCTCTTCTGAGGCAATGCCGTTTTGTTATGTTTTATACAGTTATTTATGATGGTCAGTAACACCATAATTACATCATGATTTCATTATCTTTCGTTCTTCTGAACTTTGCTGGTCGTACTTTTCAATGGTAAAGCATCTGTTCTCGCTGTGGAATACCATTCTGGGTCCGGTGGAAGTGGGGCTTGTTTGCTGTTTGCTCACAAGCCCTTCCTGCCCTCTTGGGCTGCAGATTGGCTCCTGGAAGGTGTGTCAGGAAACCTTAGGTTATGCTCATGTGTAAGGAAAGTGTTTTGGTGAAGTTTGGAACTCACCCGTGGGATGTACCAGGCTCCTGGCTCCTCATTTTCCCGCAATGCAGATTTTCAGAGAATATTTGTGTGAGAGAAGGGGAAGTGCTGTACTTAACAGTTGGAAGCAATATCCCGAGATAATGGCAAAGGTCATGAAGAAGTGTAATACCTGAAACAATATGCAGAGCTTTCATTTCAAGTGCAGCATTGAAAACAATTCTCCAGATTATGCCATAAGATGAGGTTGAGATGAGGTGGCATATATTTCTTGTCTGGAAGTTGCAGGGTCTATGGGCACACACACAGTTATTAGCACTTAACAGAGACAGACAACAGGAAAAGAGGATGCATTTGAAAACAGAAGAGTAATGTAAGGGCCTAGAAAGAAATCATGAAGTAGAATCGAACACATTCACAGAGTAATATTGAAAAGTAATAAGCAACAGGGCTGGGTAAACTGTGTATCCCTGTAATACTGGCATTTAAGAGGCTGAAGCAGGAGGATCACCTAAACTATGGTTTAGGTTGAGGCCAACCTAAACCATATAGTGAGAATCTGTCTCAGAAAGAAAAAAAATTCAGCATTACCAAAATAATGGTCAATATTTTGGGTTTTTTTGACATCTAGAAAAATTTAAAATTAGTTGTAGATATGTATGCAGTATATTCTATTTGAAAATCCTTATTACTAAAAATCTGTGAGATCCTTGTAATTTTATGTGGTTTTAAATCTTTCACTTTTTTATTGGTACATTTTAGATATACATAATGATAACACTCATTATAGGGAATTTGCACCTGTACATAGTATATCTTGCTTTTTTTCCCCCCATTCCCCTCCCTTTCCTTCAATCCCTCTTCCCTTCCGTAGTTACAAAAGCTTTGTCTCCATTTTGTCCTTTTATTCTCTTTTAGTTCCTTGTCCCTTCCTTCTTTCCTATTTCCTCCCCCTCCCTTTTTCTCCTTCTCAATTTTTCTGTTTTATTTCCATTCCCCAGCAGTCTCTATTATATATTTTGGTCCTTGTTTACACTTTCAGTTTCTCATACCAGAGAAACAATGTGGAATTCAAAAAGGGAGGCCAAATTAATTCAACTAAAAAGAACAGCCCCAAGGGCAACCAACAAAATCTTTCATTTTTAAATGTCATCTGTTAGTTGTTTGCAGATGTTTCCTCTGCTTCTGTGGTAATGACAGCAGTGCAGATGCCCTTTTCAGCTAACTATAGAGTTGGAATTGGTAGAGAGAATACACAGAGTGAACAAACTGGTCAATGATTTTATGGTACGTTTGGTGTTACATTTAAGAGTCTCTCTTCCTAACAAGGTTTCCTTTTTATTGTTTTAATTTCCTATAAAATCTTTTTGGGATTTGCATGAGTTAGTTTATATTCGTTGTGGTTTCATGTGGCAGGACACTGGACCTGGACACAGGCACCTTTGACTGTTCCTGCAGGCCATCATGTCCCTATCATCCACCCACTCTGCTCCAGGAATTAGAGCATCCTGCCCTGTCCCAGTGATGTGGAGCCTGTGGGAGCCAAGAAATGCATCCAGGCACCACACTCCCTTCCCGACACACTGTTCTGCACCCTAACCCACCCCAGAATCTTGGTATTCCTTGCCCGGGTAATTTGAAGACTTTTCTATGGATCTTTTCCCGAGGGTGGACCATGCTCCAGGCTGCTGGTGACCATGCCCAGGGTGTAAGTGTGTGGGTGGGATGCCTGCATAGGGCAGTGTATGTGGTTATGTGCAGGAGCCCAAGGTGGAGGAGATAGAACAAAAGAGAACCCCTTTGACTAAAATTGGGCATAAGCTTGTCCTTGACCCTCATCCTTTAAATGGCAGTGGCGATGAAATCATTGTTGCAATCAAATCACTTGTGAGAATTTCCAAAATGGCCAATAAGTACATGAAAAAATTTTCAATGTCACTGGTCATTAGAAAAGTGAAACTTAAAACAACACTGAGATGCCATTTTACTACAAAAAGAACAGCTCTCATCAAGAAACAAAATAAGAAATGCCAGTGAGGCTGCAGGGAAAAAGAAACTCTTCTACACTGTTGGTGGGAATATAAACTAATATAACCACTGTGGACATAAGTATGGAGATTCCTCAAGAAATTAAAACTAGAAATTCCATTTGACCCAGATATTACCCTTCTAGGAATCTTCCCAAAAGAATAAAAGTTATGATAGTATAGCGATACATGTACAACCATGTTTATAGCAGCACAATTTTTAACAGCTAATACTTGGAAATAGCCTTTAGGCCAACAGATGAATGAATAAAGAAAATGTGCCATTTATACACAGTGAAATACTACTCTGCCATAAAGAAGGATAAACTTGAGGCATTTGTAGGTAAATGGATGCACCTTGAGGTCACAATGTTAAGTGAAATAAGTCAGACACACAAATAAAATATTGCTTGATTTCTCTTATATGTGAAACTCAAAATACAAATAAAGAGCAAATAAAGGAAGGAAGTAGGGGGATTTTTTCAAATGAAAAGTGGATCAAGGGATAGAGGAGTGGAGGGAAGGAAGTGAAAAGGGTTTTTCAAAAAACAATCAAAGTTAAAATGGAATTGCACCTTTTTCCAACAGGAAGGGAATAAAGAGTTGTAAGGAGCAGGAAGGGAGGGGAAGGAAAGGGGACACAAAAAGAATTAACATGTGTTGTGTACATGTACCAGCTCCCCACAATAAATGTAATCATGAAGTACTGCCAAGATGTACTAATAACAATACATGAATAGAAAGAACTTCTGCTGTGTGGCCATTCTTATCTGATTCACCTGATTATTCTCCATAGAGTCTTGCCAAGTACCTATCCTGTCTATTCATTCATTTAAGAAGTAAATATGAGCTCAGCATTTATTGTATGTCAGGCAGTGCAGCATGCACACATCAAACTGTACTGAATAATGGAATCCTAGAAGTATATTTGAACATCAAACTTGCGGGTGAGCTAGTGATGTGGATGAGAAATCAGCTTAAGGAAATGTAGGATGTTCTTTTTTGAGGGCAGTAGAATCATTCCATACTTGATCTTTAATGAAGTCTTTTGCTCCATAAAATTTGCATTGAGACATGCAGGGCAGGTGAACAAAAATTTCCACAGTGGTTTCTTAGCCATGCAGGGATTCATGTTACTTCTACTCTAGTTCTATGAAAATCTTGTTGAAAGATGCTCTTCCTACCTCCAGGACTCTGATAAAGACTTGTCATCTCTTTTCCAGCAGACACAAAACAAAGGATAAGTGTCCTATAAAAATGTTGATACTGGGCTGGGGATATAGCTCAGCAGCTTAAGCACCTGCCTGGCAAGTGTGAGGTCCTGAGTTCGATTCCTGACACCAAAAACAAAATTTTTAAAAATGTCAGTACTATACCATATGAAATGATGCATGTGGTTTATTATTATGTTACACTGTTAAATTAACTTATATACACTTAAGAAATCTTCATATATTATCCATTTATATCTAATAGTACTTGAGATATTAAAAGTCTCTAACAGCAATATTTTGTAAGGAACAATATTTTCCTGGTGTGTTACCTCTCACAGTCAGACTCTCGAGTGAGATACAGACAAATGACACACAAGGTTCATTAAGCCCCAGTCTCTTTATCTACTGTGCTGTTATGCTGGAGAGGAGGGAAAATGACTAAAGAATTAATTGAAATGCCTGAGTTCACTCCGTAATGGAAACCATATACAATGTTTTGCCTTAATCTATATAACAAGCGAGGAGGTTCTGTCTATCTTCAAGAAGACCAGGCAAAACTCTTAGAGATGATTCAGTGAGCAGTTTTTGTTCTTGTTCTGTTTGTATTTCCCTTTGTGAGCTCTTCTTGCCTCATGAGATATTTGGCTATTTCAAATTGGTCTTTTCTTTCAGTCTCTGTTCAAAGTTAATTTTAAGTGCAGTGTCTTGATTGATTATATTTCCAAAGAGGCCATTCATTCCTCAGCTGCCTAAGGCTGTGCATCTAGAATTTTCTCTCCTTTTTCTCTAGTTTGTACTTCCTGTTTCTCTTGGGTCCAAGTATATGATGTTTTCTGATCAGCTGAATTGCTTCTCCAGACTGGATAAAGCAGAATTATGCAGGTGCTCTCTGGAGATGAGGTGGGCAGAAACATGGCAGCCGCAGTCCTTCCTGTGTCCCAGTTCAGAGGTTACTCCAGGCTTCCTGCTCTTGATTTTTGTGCTTTTATTCAAATGCATTGTGTTTACTATGCGATCTACACAAGGATAAAATTTTATAATTGATTAAACATGACATCTGTGACCATTTTTATCCAATCTGAAGATCAGATTGTAGGTGGAAATTTCGCACACAAAGATTAATTTCCATTTATTTCATTTTGACCTAGGACATCCTTTCTCATGATATCCATTATAAGAAGAAGAATAGTTTATACTGGCTAATCTTTCCTATAAATGCAACTGAATAATAGCTTTCTTGAAGAAAATACATTTTTTTTTGTTTGTTTTTGTTTGTTTGTTTTTCTTCCAGAACCAGGAATTGAACTCACAACCTTGCACTTGCTGGTCAGGTGCTGTGCCACTGAGCTAAATCCCCAGCCCTGAAAAATACATTTTAAATATAAATTTCTCCCCAGTGGTACTTTGGCCACAGAGAAATTATCACTGGCTATGAAGCAGAGTGCTTGAAAAATTTCCTTCAGGAAAATCTGGATAGCAAGAGGGAAAGAGATTTATAGTCTTCATTTAGCAGTAATATTTATTTTAAGAAATTTTACATTCTTAGGACCCAATAAAGGACAAGAATGCGAAATATGTCCTCCTAAAGACTGTTCTTTGTGTTTGCATAACATTTTTTTGCTTAATGTGTATGTTCTCTAGTGCTTCAAATGTTTATTTCAAGAACTCTCTATTTTCCCTACAGCTTCCAGAGAGCTGAAATAGTACAGAATTTACAAACTTTAAGTACATAGCTACTTGTACTTAGCCAGCTATCTTTCTAGACCGTTTCTGAAAATTTATTTTGAAACATTACAGAATTTGCAAACTTTAAGTGCATAGCCAGCTCTCTGGGAGTGAAAGGAATTTGACAACGTGAGCACATGTCAGGCAAGGAGTTTCTTTAATAAGGTACCTTATCACACACACTTTTCAAAGGAATTTAAACTTGGACACACTAGACTGGGGTTTGCATTTTTTGGCAGTATACACAGTGCAAGTAGTTTTTCAAAATATGTAGGATTCAAAGAAATCTTGAGAAAAAGTCCTAAACTAGTAACAATGTGAGCTTTTGATGCCCAGTGGATTCACATATACACCTGGCAAATATCTTGGTATCTGGATTCATCAGGAGCTGTTATTAAACCAGATACTATGAGCAAACACATTCTAATTCCCTCTGGTGAGGTGTTACAGATAAAGGGTTACTGGAGTTTCATAAGAGCTTTTCAGGATTATCCTGTTATGTAATTCAAGTGGCATTTTAAAAGGGAATTGAGGCTGGTGACATGTCTGGTCACTTATATTTAGGCCATTGGTCAAGTGCAAGTGGTCAAGGAGAGAAGATAGGGCCCTTTTTAGGTAATCTGAGACAGCTGTTTGAAGTTATGCAGAACACAAGACACAAGATAAGAACCTTAGCCTAAGGACAAAGATAGTAATTGAAAGTCCTCAGGGAATATCAGAGGCTGGGAAAACTCTGAGCCTGGGTTTTACCAGTCATGGAAACAACCAAGGGCCCCTGATATCTCGTTAACAAGAGTGGTTCCAGCATACTGATGTAGCCTAACACGACTTCATGGATGCTTCTAAATATAGAGGTCTTTGATGTTATAGGGCAGGTTCTTTCAGAAACCAGTCTGAGTGCTGTATTCCTTGGTTGGCTTGAAACACTTCACTTCTAGAGGAGGATTTCTATGATTTGTCAAAAGGCCTTGACAAGAATCTAGCCTTTTTCTCTGGAGAGAAAGAAAGGCCTAGAAAAAATCTGAATGTCATATACTTGACTGTCTGCTGCCAACTTCAAGACCCTGGTCACAAGATCCTGCCACAAAAATCTGTCCTTCATAGAAATGGACCTAGCACTTTCCTGTGCACACATCTTCTGTGTATTAAGGGAGATGGGGAGCCGAGCAAGGTAACAGGAAGATGAAAAGAGGAGGGGGCGCTGTGACCTTCTGGAAGTGTAATGCTTTCTATTTTGAACCAACTAATTAAAACTGTTACACAACAGAAATGAATTATTTGAATAATAAGAACAAAAATCATCCTCTGGTCAATAAGAAAGACAGAGTCCACGGCAGTGTCCATGCTGATTTCACTTCAAGCTCCATCATCAACTGTCTGTGAGCCTCTGGGCCAAGTCTCTTAACCTCTATCTGCTGATAGTTTCCCTATCTTTATTTTTTTTTTAATTTAAAGAAATTATTTTTATTTTAAAAATTTAAAAACTGACAAAACAACAATGAAGACAAATTCAAAACCACAAAAAAAACAAGAATGAAACATGACCTCAAGACAAAATGATAGAAATTTACAATGGTTGCTAAATTACATACTATTATAGTTGCCCTATCTTTAACTGAGATCCTTAACTCTGAGTTCTCTCTCAGTATTAACACTCTATGTAACAAAAAAATGCAGTAAATTGTATGTGGTGGTTAGTTTTGTATGGTGACTTGACAGGGCCACAGTACCTAAATATCTGCATAAACATTATTTGTGTGTGTGTATGTGTGTGTGTGTGTGTGTGTGTGTGTATGTGAAGGTGGTTCTAACAAAACTAGAACTTGAATTGGTAGATGGGGTACATCAGATTGTCCCCCCAGTGTGAGTGGCCATTATCCCATGAGTTGAGGGCCTGAAGAAAGCAGACTGGGGAAGGGAGAATTCACTCTTGATCTGGATCGTTAGTCTTATGTCCACAGATCAGGTCATGTACCATTGACTATCCTGGTCCTCAGGCCTTGTACTCGGACTTGAATCATTCTACCAGCTTTTCCAGCTCTCCAGCCTGGAGAAGAGAGATTGTGGGACATCTTAGCTTCCATTAGAACATGAACTAATTATAGATACACAATTTATTCTATTTGGATAATTCTGACATTTTATGTTTGAGAACAAACATTGCTCAAGTCTAGCCTTCTTATCTCCAATTTTTAGGAACTAAACACTTAGTATTTTCTTTGTTCCCTTGAGGTAGTAATTGATTTTTAGTGATTTGTTCCTGGACTGGAAATAGAGATGTTATGTAGCTGGCAGTGGATGACATGCAGAGCTTCTGAGGACTATTTTGCAGCCAATGTCCTGATGAGTATTCAGCAGGAGGAGCTCTTTGGCTGTGTGAACAGCCATGAGAAAGGTAACTAGATAGCAGGACCTATGGCACCCAACAGAAGAAAATTCTCTCAGCAGAGCATGGCCAGCTATTTTATCCACTAAGGAATGGGATAGAGTCTTCCCTAATATCTTGAATGTTTCAGCATGTAGTTCAAGTATCAACAGGAAGTCAGGAGCCTATATATGGGCGAAAACCTTCTTTAGGTCTATTCCTTAAAGGTGGGTAACTACCTCCTAAATGTCAGGTGTGACTGAGGTACAACGTGGCTGGAGGGGTTGATGGTTAACAAATGTGGCTGCTCCCCTTGGCCCCCTTGATCTCTCAGCAGCCTGGCAGAGTGGAAGGCATGGAGCCACAAATGCATGTGTATAAATAGGCAAGAGGAAGTCAAATAGCTTGGGCTTCCAATAAGGGGAATCAGTTAGTGAGTTCTCATTTCTAGAAGATGTGGCAGTTTTTAGTTAATTGCCACATGTGAACTGTTAAATTCCTCCTCAGCTCTGTGAGAACATCATAAGGCTTCTCTGGCTGTCCTGTGATTTATTTGTTTACCTACCTATTTGTTTATTTGGTAAGGGATATCGTAGGGCTTAGAGTGGTCTTAACTATACAGATTAGCTCATAAGGCTTCTGACCTGTTTCCGTCTGTTTAAATTTTTGCCCTTCAGGACTAACATTATGGTAAACAGAGGAGCTTTGGGTTTTTGAGGTGCATTTCCCTCGTATTTTATGCCCCTTTCTCAGTGAAGCTGCTTCATTCCTTGATGCAGGGAGTCCCCATTTGTCTCAGTTACTTTTCTCTTGTTGCTGAAACAAAATACCCAACACCCAAAGTTAAGAGAGGAAGGGTTTATTTAACTCACAGTTTGTAGAGGTTCAGTCCATAGTTGGCTGGCTCCAAGGCAGGGTATAGAATTGGTTCACGGCAAGTAGAAGACTTACAGCGTTTTGAATCATTCTGCTGAGCTCTTTGCTCTTGATTCTCAACATAATCTGGCATAATCTGGCTAATCTCAACATAACACTTCCCCAACAGTAGCCATGCACTACAATATTCATCTGCCTTTAAATTTCTTCTGCAAAATTAATTAGTCTGTTGCTGTTAATCTCAGTGTCAGATAAAGTCTCTTATTGGAGGCTAATTAGGCTTCCTGATCTCTGATGATGAGTGACAGTGAGGGATTAAATAAATGAGACCAGCAATATGAAGTTTTGGGGTCCACAATCAGAACTCTGTAGGAGCTAAGACTAAGACTTCTCTGGAACACCTATATTTATTGACTTTTCAAACAAAGGAAAGGGATAGCTGAGGTAAGCATGGGAAACTGGCAGGGTCTTGGGAAATTAGATCAAACACTTCTCCAAAGTGTAAATTTTGCCAATTAAGAGAATAGTCATATCTCTATGTTTAAAAGTTATTGCAGTAGACCAAAAACCTGCAGCTGTATTCTTATCTTAAGAATTGGAGTGAACCAGGTGTCCTCCACTGTGGCTTTATCTGGCCCTGCAAAGTGTCACAGGTCTCCACAGTGACCATTGGCATACAGAGTTTCACTTACTGCATGCCAGCCAGCACTCTTTGAGCAAGTCATCGAGGTCTGGGACAGACTCCTAAGTACATATATAAAGCCACTTAGTTAATTTTAAGGCCTGCTCAGTGCCATTTCATAGTGGTCTCCAACAATCTCTGGCTGCAAGCAAAATGCAAACAAACTTTCTGCCAAGCCATAATGCACATGTTCTGTAGTCCAAATCCAATGCAGTCCTTCTTCCTAGCAGAAACCTGCCAAGCCTGTCTTTACCAGCATTATTTCTATCAGCATTCTGGTCTACTGAACTCTTCCCAAAATCTCTCATCAAGTACAGCCCAAGGCATTCCAGCTCTACTTTTTCAGTTCACATCTCGAACCTTTCATAACTCTTCCCCTTCCCACAAGCCAGCAGCTCCAAAGGCTCCTAAACCACATGGTCAAGTGCAGTCACAGCACCCACCCCACTTTTCTGGTACCAAACTCTGTCTTAGTCACTTTTCTTCTGTTGCTGAAACAAAATACTTGATACCCAAATTTAAAGGGGGAAAATTTTTATTTAGCTCTTAGTTTGGAGAGATTTCAGTTTATAATCGGTTGGGTCCAAGGTAGGGTGACACCAAAGGCATGAATAGAATAGACTGAAAATGGTGAGATACCTACTGCTCTGTCAGTGTTGTACTTCAAAACTGATTTCTTTCAGGAGAAGATGAAATTACTTCCAATACTGGAATCCTTTCTTAGAAACTTTATAATTGAATATATTAAAAAGCTACTTTTAACTTATGACAGTAGTTGTGTTTTTGATATAAATGTGCCTGGTCTAGTATTAGTAGTGGTGGTTATAGTAATTTTTTTTTATTCTCTATGTAGCAGGATTTGTATCAGGCACTTTAATGCTCACTTATTATATTATTTGATATATACTGAAATTTACTGTTTCAGTTCCCAGGTAATCCTTGCAGCAGCCTTATTAGCTTGATACTGTTATGGTGATCATCCTCCATTTACAGATGAGCAAACTGAGGCTGAGATGGATTAAGTTACCTGTCAGAGCTCACCCAGCTGATAAATGGTAGAAAACCGAAACCTCAACCCTGGCTGTCTAAGCTTATTTCCAAGTCAACCCTCATAGCAATCCTACAGAGAAACTTATGTACATTTCCATTTAACAGATAAGGAAAATAATTTGGAGAGGTCAAATAATCTGATGATGTTAACATAGCTGATCAATGACAGAGCCAGGCATGGAGCCAGATGCATATGACTCATAAGCCAGTGTTCATCTTACTGGGTCACACTGACAATTTTGAAAGAGGGGGCAGGGCACTCTTGTTTCTAGTGGACAAAGAGTCCCAAGCATTTGACTCACTTCATGTTTTATTTACTTAGACACAGGAGCAAGCACCTAGCTTAGAAGAAGATTTATCTGCCTCCCGTTATCTAAAGTATATGCCCAGGTAGACAACTGGATCTCAGCTGTATTCACTCTTCCCTGGAACTTGCATTGTGTTAGCATGCTTGCATGTTGCCAAAGGAGCACAGCTTGCTATTTTTTTCCTTTGTGCTTACAGAGAAGGTCAATTAGGCCTTGATCCTCTCTCCTACACACATCCTTTCTGTTTTGTAATAATAGCAGCCGAGACAAAGCAAAGTGCAGTTATACCTATTTCATATGTTGATGGGTTCTCCTCCCAATGTGGCAGAATTACATGCTATGATAGCAATCAAAGCAATGAAGAGATTATCAGGCAACTTGGGCAGACCTTGATGATGGACAAGTCTTTCTGCCTCCTGGGTGGTTTTCTTCAGTTGTCCTTGTGTTATGGGCTCTGTAGCTCATGTAGATCATGCAGGCCATCTTTGCTTGTTGTTGCGTAATCCATCTGAGAGAAGGATGGAGCCAAGTTCCTCCATGAGTGTATCATGGCGAGAACTTCTCCATGGCTACATACTCCTAGAGGTCGTCCACACAGTATGTCCCTTTCCTGTGATGACACAAGCAAACCCACACTGCCACACCAGCAGGGTAACAAGTCCCTACCACTTCCCTGTCTCCATAGACTGCGGTAACACCTGTGCTTTCTCCTTTTTCCTATACTTTTGTACTTTTGACTAATGCAACTCCACCATGGTGCTATACATATCACCAACAGGATTCAAAAAACATTTAGCCTAAACATTGCAAGATCAAGATGAGATTATGGCTTATTATGACTTATTGCCTCTCTTTGTTTTTGTAAGTGCTGTTTGTTATGCGCGTGCTCAACTCATGTTGTATCTCTAGGTTTAACAGTTATTGCACTTCTTGGGGTTTCCAGTGATAAAGGACTTTCCCATGCTTACATGCGCATGCGCATGCTCAACTCAGTATGCACATGCTCAGCTCATGCGCATACTGATGCCTGCTGGACAGTCCATTGATATTGGCATGTAGGCTCAGCAAAGTTAGTGGCAAGAACAGAAAAAGCAAAACAAGGTCAGTCCTGTGGATTTAAGAAGATGGTAAAAAAGCAGTCCTTAAGATCAGAACTATCATAGGCCAGTCCGGTGGAAATGAAGTGAGATGGGGAAGTCCAGGCAACATTGCCCATAGAGTAAATACGTGCATTAATATCTCTTAAATCCTGAAACAGCCTCCATTTTCCTGATTTCTTTGGCATAACAAAAACAAGGATTCCAAGGGCTGATAGAAGGCTCAGTATGCCTCACCTTCAACTGCTCTTCCATTAACATTCGTAAGCAAATGGGCTTCTTCTTTGGTAGGGGCCACTGACCCACCCAAACAGAAGCGCCAGTTTTCCATTTTAATGCAAGGGTAGTTTTTGGATGGGGAGAAGTCACCATGACCCCTACTAACAATTTGTGTCATAGCAGGATCTTCCTTTTCATTCCTCTGACAAATTCCTATGGTTCTGGGATTGCCATGTTGATTTTTTTCCAGTCCTTATCCTGGAACATATCCCCTATATTTTGCATCTTTCTATCAACAGGTGGGATTGCCTTATTAGTAATCTGAATCCACCATTCTTTCATTAGATCCCTGCCCCACAAATTGACTGGGATCCCTGCAATAAATGCCTGAAAAACTCTCTTAAATCTATGAGGGCCTACGTAGGGCAGAGGTCTAGCACTCTGCATGAACTGCCTGGGTGACCCAAGCTCTACCATGGAGGTGGTTGCTGCTCCGGTGGGCCAAGCAGGTGGCCACTGAGATGGAGCCATCACTGAAATATCTACACCTGTGTCCATGAGCCCCTGAAAATAGTTTCCTTTAATCTTAGGAGTATATATGGACCGTGACCTGTTATATCCTGAGTGAAGAACACCTCCTTATGTGGGATACTGTTAAGTACTTTAGCATCTCCAATAATAGCTGTGATTCTAACAGCTGGTAAAAGAATCGGTTGAGCAGTATAATCTCCTGGTTCAAAAACTCAAACAACATGTGATTGAAACACAACTTGAATTTCCCCTAAATAGCTTGAATCAATAATCCCAGGAAGTACATCAATACTCTGCATGTTTAATCTACTTTTTCCTAAGACTAAACCTAAGGGAAGAAGTTTCTAGATTCCTGTGGAGATTTTAAAAGGTTTATCTCTGATAATCAAGGTCACCCATTCAGCAGTGGGAAAGTCTAATCTTGCACTTCTTGGGGTTTCCAGTGATAAGGGACTCAGCAGTCCTCCAGAGACCCAGTGAAGATTGGGGCTGTAAACCTGTAATGGAAATCCCCTCAGTGTTTGTCAGGTCTAGGGCCAGGTTGTCATCCTGTTTCCTGTCAGTGGGTTACCATCTTTGTGATATTTGCAGTGACACTGATTAGCCCAATGATTTCCTTTTTGACATGTAGGATAGAATAGAATTCTGGTTCCCTCCCCTCTGGGTGAGGGATGGCCACACCCCTCTTCTTCTGGGGTTAGGTACACTGTCCACAAACATGGCCCACTTCACCACAACTAAAACATTGTACTTTTGAAGAAGTCTGACCCTGTCTAATCAAACTTTGAGGAGATGCTACTTCTGTATTGATCACATAAGGAAGGGAAGAAGGAAGAAGAGGAGGAAGAGCAGGGGACAAGGGCTTTTTGTCATCATTTTTATATTCTCTTAAGGTGTGGAGCCCAGTTAGAGGACAAAGAACTGTATGGACTGAGCTCCATATGGAGAAAGTTTCAGGGGATAAAACAGAGTCTTGGCCAAGAGCATGCTCCAAGCCTTCTCCCACTTTATCCCAACTTCCTACATTAAATGTGCCAGTCTGGGGAAACAAAGGATTGTGTTTGATAACATCTTGCAATATATGAGAAAGCAACTTGGTACTGACTTGAGTGCCAGACTGGTGCAACAAAATTTCCAATAAAGTGGTATGATGCTATATTCAATTGATGAATTCTGTCCCTGGCTGAGAAAATTTTCCACACTGGCTGAGAAAGTTTTACACTACATTCATGTTCCTTTTTATTTTGCTCACTTTTTTCTTTTCTTTTGTTCACTTCTTTCTTTTCTGAAAGTTCTCCACATCCACTCATATTTTATTTTCTTTTGTCCCATTACACTGGCTAAGAAAGTTCTCTGCATGCATTCACTTTTTCCTTTTCTTTTTTCTACTTTTTTGTTTTCTTTTGTTGCAAAGCTCCCCATCACTTACTACTAGACCTTTTGCTCAGGCAGACCTTCCCCAGTCAGGTCCCTGTTTGGGTGCTACTTGTAGAAAACCAGCCTATGAATTTATCCCCAGCTAGGAAGGGAACAAAGATTAAAGATAAGACACAGAGATAACTTTGAAAGAGGAGGCCAATGGGCTCTTGCCTCTAGTGGACAAAAAGTCCGAAGCATTTGACTCATTCCATTTTTATTTACTTAGACATGTGAGCAAGCAATTAGGGTAGGAGAAGATTCATCTGCCTCATGTTATCTAATGTATATGCCCAGGTAAACAACCAGATCTCAGCAGTGTTGGCTCTTCCCTGGAACTTGCAATGTGTTAGAATGCCTGCATATTGCCAAAGGGGGAACAGCTTGCTGTTTTTCTCTTTTGTGCTTACAGAGAAGGTCAATTAGGCCTTGGTCCTCATTATCTGGTCTCCTACAAATTATGATTACTACTACTATTAGACAATGGACATGTATGTCATTTTTTTGTCCCTCAAAGCATTCAGGTCTGACAAGAGTCTACAATACAGAGAGCTGACTTAAATTAGCTAGATGAGAAAGACACAATCTTTGTTTTATCTGCATGCTCCTGCCTCCTTCCAACACTGCCCTGTGTTTTGACATTGTTTCCTGCCAGTCTAATCTGTCCCTGCCAAGTTCAGCTTGAGTCATTTTGCTGCAGCTCCAGGTTCCTTCCTCTTCACAAAGAAAAATCTTATATCCTGCTCAGCTCTGTTTAGGGCCAGAGTGCAGCTGGTGAGGAGCTGGAAAGATGAAACTTTCCTGTGAGGGGAGAGTGGCTTGGGAGAGTATTCCTTTAAGGAGGAAGACACTGCAGGGTATTGAGGTCAAAGGGATGTTGCCAGTGGAGATGGAGCAATGGAAGTTGTTGGCAACAGGGAGTGATTAATGGGGGGAGTGTCTGCCACAGGCAGGAAGCCATGAGTTCAAGAACACAGGTCTTTGAGAACAACGTGGGCCAGGTTTTTAAAGCAGTCTTCATAAATCATATGAAATAAAGCTGTCAAGGTTTGCAGGCTCATGTGACCAAAATATCTCCTTCCTGCTTCCACCAGTCTGAAGGTAAGTAAGGTCAGTTCTAAGCAAAACTGGGAAGTCCATCAGAGCCTATCCTATCCTTCCCTGGATTCCCTTCTGTTTCCTGTCTCATACTGATTGAGCTATTTCCCTTCCTTGTCCGGATCCAGGACTACGCTGGGTTTGCGCATCACACCCCAGGCTTCCTTCAGTATCGAAGGAAGCTGACCGGGTGGAAAAAATTCTAATGCATATTAATTAATATGTACAGCACCTCCATATCTATGTTGTCATAGGAGGAGACAAACACTGGGAGTGTGGGAGGAAAGCTCAAGGTCACAGAAAGTGTGGAGACAGAATTAAAACCCAGGACTCCTGATGAAGGGTCTGGAGGTCTTTCTGCTATTTCACTCTGAGTTGCCCCAACAACTGTTTTCAGTGACACTTGTTGACATCCACCCACCTTGGCAATATTTTTTGACAGTTCTCCTGACCTTGCCAGTCTTCCAGGCTGAGCATCTTACCATGTGCAACCTCCATCACTCCAAAAGACAGGTTGCCAACCTTGTGCTGGTTCTTGATTCCTCTTTCCTTTGTGTGCTCTTGTGGGGACCGTTAGAACATTGTTTTCCTGACTCAGCTTTGAGTTGTATGTCAATTCTGTCTGAATGGGTTCTCTTTTATCCCTGAGTGGTTTTTCTTTTTTATTCACATATTCCCCATAAACTGTCTCATCCAAACTTTTGCAAGGTGTCCAGTTTTTTCTGGCTGCTGAACCAATAGTTCTGCTGTTCTCTGCCACTCGGATATTTCTACTTTGATGATCCTCAGTCGCTTCAACCCATATTGTTTAAAAGGAAATTAATATCTCATTATCTCCTGCTGCCAATCTGCTTCTTGAACAACTCCTATTTCCACAGCCCTATTTCCTTGAAAAGAATATCTGAGGTAATAATTGCTCAGATTAGAAATGTGTACATCTTTCAAACTTAGCACCCCAATGCCAAGTCCCACTTCCTGTGCATCCATTAAATCACCACATTATATCTATTCTACTTCCTGATGACATCTCAAATCTAGATTCACCCACATTACTTCCTCTCTTGGCCCCTGCAAAGCCTGATCTCTCTTCAGTTTTGCCTCATTTATTTTATCATCCATGGTGAAGCCAATGATTTCAATGTCAAATAAATCATGTCACTGCCTTACTTAAAATCCATTAATGACTTCCCTGGCCTAGAGCTGCAAGCATAGATTCTTTGGCACAGTGCACTATACCTTTCTTACAGCTTCATTTCTCATTGCTTCCACTCCTTTTGCCTGACGTGATCACACTGAACTGCACACTATTTCTTGAGTTCACCATTCATTCCCTCTCTCTCTCTCTTTGGTTTTGTGTCCTCTTGCAGTTAACTCTGAGAGAGAATTCTCCCACTCCCTTTGTGAATTTCTATTGATACCTGAGGCATCTCAAGGATATTACGTACTTGGATAAGCCTTTTCTCGCTTTCCTTACGTAGGTCTATGTCCAGGGTATTACTTAGTGTATTTTTTACAGCTTATCTTCTTTTTTTCTTCATTATAAAAGTCACAATTTTAGGTATTTTTGAAAAATGGCAAAAATAAAAAATTACCTACAAACTCATTTATCCACAAATTATTTTTTTAGAGTTTCAGTCACTTATTTTTTATTATTTTAAAGAGAAAAAAATAAAACAGACTCTCAAAATATGATAATAGGAGAGTAACAATAATTAATACATTGCAAATTGTTATCTTCATAATAGTTACTCAGAGTACAAGATATAGGCATGAAATATTGTCCAAACAATATTAACATAAACTTTTGTTTTCAATGATCTAAGAGAAACTACCTGTATAACTATCTTAACTATCTTGTATATACATAGTTTTTTCAATTCTTTTTAAAGCATACTTACAATAAATATTTAGAAATAAATGTCATTGTTTCAATTATAACTTGCTTTGTTTAAGAAAACTGGATCTACTTCCTGGGGGCAGAGCAGGCAACCCATGACCCTGCCGCCATTACAGCCTGAATCTCAGCCTTCCGTGTGCCCAGTGCAGACAGGAGATCCTGACCCAGAAGGCTCATGAATTGCTAACACCAGCATTTGCATCTGGGCCCTCCCTGCATGTGCCCTGCACCACCTGAGGTACTAGAGCAGGTGCTCTACAAACTGCTGGCACTGTGGTTTACATCTGGGCTTTACTTGCACCCTGACCTCCTGGAGGTCACAGACACGGGCAGTCCATGATCACTGCCAGTGCAGCCCATCTCTGGCTCCTACATGTGCCCCAAGCTGCCTGGAGACATGGAATCAGGTGGGCCACAAACTATTGACCCTGCGATTTGTGTCTGGTTTCTACCTGCGCCCTGAACTGCCTGGAGACACAGGACCACTGGACAGTGATTGCTCCACCAGTGCAGCCAGCTTTTGGGTGTTACTTGTGCCCTGAGCAGTCAGGGGACACTGTATCAGATGGTCTGCCATCGGCTGACATCACAGTTCATGTCTGAGACCTGGGAGAACTAGGTACACCTCACCATCTGCCAGAAGACCCCAGACTAAGCAGCACATCTCAGTGGTCACTGAAGAGAAAGCCTGACCACCAGGAAAACTAGCTACACTAGCAACATTTGCTGAGCTGCCAGGGAAGAAGGTAATGGAGCATTCTACCACAGGCATCAAACATGACAAGACAAAGGAGTAAAATGCAGTCTCAGAACTCCACCCAATTCAGAAAAAGTCCAGAGACATCATCATAAGAGAACTTGGTAAACACACACCAGAAATTGCTGAAATGATTGCAATGGTAGTAAAGAAACATCTCCATCAGGCCATAGAAGAGATCAGATCAGAAATAATCTCTCAGGCAAAAAATGAAATGACAATAATAAAGAATTGCTCAGCAATCTAGAGAAGAAATATATAAAAAAATAGATGAACATAGGCAACAGATGGAAACGTTACATGACCAATATAGGCATGAACTAGAATGCATGAAACAGAATCAAAGAGACATCCAGGAAATCAGAGCTTCCATTGAAAGCTGGCAAAACCACTTGAATGAAGCCGAAGATAGAATTTCAGATTTTGAAGACAGCATGGCAGGTATGGATTGTGAAAGAAAGGATTTCTTAAAACCAACAAAAAAAACAGGAAAAATCAATTGAACAGCTGCAAGATAAGGCAAACAGAAATAATGTAAGACTAATAGGAGTCAATGAAACAGCAGGAGGCAATACAAATGACATGAAAAGAATATTTGCAGAAATAATAGCAGAAAATTTCCCAAGTATGGAAACAGAATCTGATATACAGTAAATGAGGCATATAGAACTCCAACTAGTCATAACCAAAATAAAAATACACCCAGACATATAATAAAGATCCCAGATCCCCAGCAAAAGAACAGAATACTAAAAACTGCTAGAGAAAAGAAACAGATCACCTATAAAGGAAAGCCTATCAGAATCATGGCAGACTTCTCAACACAAACCATCCAACCGAAAAGAGCTTCAAGCAAAATATTACGGGTCCTGAGACAAAACAGCTTCCAACCAAGATTGATGTATCCTGCCAAACTATCCTTCAAATTCAATAGAGAAATAAAATATTTCCATGACAAACAACAACTGAAGAACTTCATGAGTGCCAAAACATACTTACAAAGAGTACTAAAAGATATTCTAGACAGAGAAAAAAATTACCACAATTTCAAGAACAACAATAGAAAGGAACCCTCAAGCAGAGCAAGTAATTAAATAGGTAGAAAAAGTAGGAAACCAGCAGCAAGTAAATAAAATGACAACGATATGCCAACACATATCAGTTATAACCATAAATGCAAATGGCCTCAATTCACCAGTCAAAAGAAACAGACTGCAAGAGTGGATTAAGAAATAAAATCCAACAATATGCTGTATACAGGAAACACATTTTACCCAAAATGAAATCCATAGACTGAAAGTCAAAGGATGGAAAACAATCCTCCATGCAATAGGAACCCAGAAAAAAGCAGGGGCAGCTATTATGCTTTCAGACAATGTAAGCTTCAAACTGAAAACAGTCAAAAGAGATGAAGAAGGTCACTACATGCTTGTTAGGGAAAAACTGCAAGAGGATGAGATAACAATCATAAACATGTGTGCAAAAAATATCAGAACACCAAACTATATAAGACAAATCTTAACAGACATGAAAACCCATATAATTAATAACACTAATGTAATAGGGGACCTCAATACCACTTTGACACAAAGATATAGGTCAACTGGACAAAAACTCAGCAAAGAAATAACAAATATGAATCAAATCTGTGAACAAATGGACTTAGTAGATATATTCGGAGAGTTCCATCCCACAACATCAGAATACACATTTTTTCTCAGCTGCGCATGGGACTTTTTCTAAAACAGACCACATTCTAGCCCAGAGAGCATATCTAACTAAATGCAAAAGAACTGAAATTATCCCATGCATATTATCTGACCACAGTGCAATGAAATTGGAAATTAACAACAAAAGGAACTCCAAAAACTCCACAAACACTTGGAAATTAAATAACAACCTCCTGAACAACCAGTGGGTCACAGAAGAAATTAAAGAAGAAATTAAAAAATACCTGCAAACAAACAAAAATCTAAATACAACTAACCAGAATCTGTGGGATGAAATGAAAGCAGTCCTCAGAAGGAAATTTATAGTGGTGAACTTACACATAAGGAAAAGAGAAAGAGAACAAATAAATAGCCTAATGCTGCTCCTCAAATTTTGAGAAAAAAAAAAAAGAACAAGTCAAACCCAAAACCCAAAGGAGGGAAGGGATTATAAAGATCAGGGCAGAAATTAATGCAAGTGAAATGAAGAAAATCCTACCAAAAATAAATGAATCAAAGAGTTGGTTCTTTTTTTTTAATTTTAAAAAGAGTAGTACATGAGAAACAAACAAAAAAATAGAACAGTAGCAGCATACCAGTATCATGAACACAAACAAATCAAAGCAAGAACATTCAAAGTGATACAGGGTCTCAAGAAACATTAATACAAATCAACAGTGGTTGTTACATTGCATATCGCTATCTTCAACTAC
>NW_004955448.1:7213990-7226955 GCF_000276665.1 Chinchilla lanigera
CATGTATGTACATACAGGATAGCTAACATAATTATACTACTGACTTCTATCACTTTACTGAAAGGAACAGCTAATGATTACTTATTTGATCAATCTTGCATGTCTGTATTTGTTTTCCTGAGAAACCACTTTAACAATATCGATACACAATACAACAACCATTGTTAATTTCCTACCACTTTGTCTGCAATTCAGTATTAGTTGTATTGCTCTTATGCTATTTTGTAAATGGATGTCTGTTTGTTAATATGTTTTCTTTCTTTTATTTTTAAAATAAATTTTAAAAAACTGAAAATTTTTCATGGTATCAAATACTTTCAAAGAACTAATTTTTTAAATTCATAAGAATAAATCTTATCTCCTCATATCAATTGTAAATACAATAAAAATCCTGAGAGAGGGCTGAAAATATAGCTCAGTAGGGAATGCTTGTCTTTTTTTCCCTCAGAGATAGAATTTTTATTTCACAATTGGAATTTATCTGCTAGCATCAATTTAATAGTGATTCATGGCCTTTTCTTCTTTTCTTTCTTTTTTCTTTTTAGTGCTGAGGATGAAACCCAGGGCCTTCACCCTGAGCTCCATCCCTAGCCCTTCCTCCTTGTCCTCCTCCTCTTCTTCTCCCTTCTTTTAGTTTATTAGTAATATGTGTATAGTACGTAAGGTGTGGAATTGGTACATGTAGATAACATATCTTAATTATTTTTTATCCTCTTTCCCTGCCCTCCCTCCCCTCTCCACCCATCCCTTGAGCCCCTTCCTTTTTATTTTTTTTACCGTGCCTGCAGTGCATAATGTTTATGTTCCTTGTGTGGAGTTGGTACATGTACGTAACTCATCCCAATTCCTTTTTCCACCCCTTATCTGTTCCCTCCATTCTCCCTCCCTCCCTCCATCTCTTTGAAAAGGATTCATCTCTCTACTTCCTTATTATCTGTGTTTGACTTTACTCTTCATTTTCACTTTGGGTTTCTTGTATAAGAGAAATAAGGTGATATTTAAGCTCATGTGTCTCATTTATTTCACTTAACACTATGTCTCGAGACCCATCCATTTTCCTACAAATGACTCAGATTTATCTTTATGGCAGAGTACTACTTCATTGTGTGTAAATGCCACATTTTCTTTATATGTTCATTGTTGATAGACATATGCGCTGCTTCCAAGGTATAGATATTATAAATTGTGCTACTATAAACATGGGTATGCATGTATCTCTGCAATATGATGTCTTTAACTTTCTCAGGAAGATACCTAGAAGGGGAATTGTTGGGTTAAATGGAATTTCTATTTTTTGTTTTGTGAGGAATCTCCATACTGATTTCCATAACGGTTGTGCTAGTTTACATTCCCACCAGTAATGTAAAAATATTCTTTTTCCCTGCAGCCTCCCCAGCATTTATTATTACTCGATTTCTTGATGATGGCCCATCATTCTTAGATAAGATAGAATCTCAGTGTTGTTTTAATTTGTATTTCTCTGATGGCCAGTGATGTGGAACATTCCTTCATGTATTTATTGGCCATTTGCATTTCTTTTGTGACATATCTATTCATTTTGGTTTCCCTTTTTTTTTTTATTTTAGTTTTTAGTACGTGGTGAGAGATATAGGTCTCAATTCAATCTTTGGCATTTGGAAAGCCAGCTTTCCCAGCACCATTTATTAAAGAGGTTATCTTTCCTCTAATGTGTGTTTTTGGCCCCTTTATCAAAGGTCAAATAGTTATATGCGCTTGGAGTTGTTTCTGCATCCTCTATTCTTGTTTTATGTATGTCTTGTTTATATCTGTTTTTGTGCCAGTACAATGCTATTTTGTTTTTGTTTTTTTTTTTTCTTTTCTTTTTAGCAGAGTAGCTTTGTAATATAACTTCAAGTCCAGGATTCTAAGGCCTCCTGCTTTAGAGAACTTGCCTAAGAAAAACAAGGCCCTGGATTCAATCCCTAGCACCTCAGGGAAAAAAGTCCAGACAGTACAGAAATGTACAATTTGGACAAGGAAAATCCTTCATCATACTGCCAAAAGTTTCAAATACTTTGTGACATACTTCTCAGGCTTTCCCCCATGCTTCTACTAAGTTAAGTATACACTGAAATTTAATTAATTGCATAATATGCTTCACCCTGTTCTGGAGCTTTCTTTTAAACATATTTTACAATTTTTAAAAGTATGGAAGTAAATTTTAATGGTGTCTAAATTACAAGTACGATTTTTTATTTTTCTCTTCTACTATTTACTATGACCTGAGATAAGCTGTTTTCCTGCAAGTGAACTTAATATATTACTTTCAAGATAATTTGGGAGAATATCAGACAGATCCACACAGCCACTTCTTCCCCAAGATTTACTCCCCCACAGAGATGGATGGATCCCGCTATGTGGTTTATTGGATGTGGTTTATTCTCCAAGGGCTCATATGCTGATGCTTGATCCTTAGAACGGCTGTTGGGAAGTGGGGCTTTTCAGAAACAGGGCTTAGTTTGAGGTGCTCAGGTCACTGCGGGGAGGCCCTTCAAAGGGATTTACATAATCCTTATGGGGCCTCAGTTTTTCTGATTTTGTGACTTGTGGTGTAATTGCTTCCTCCTGCATATGTTTCCAGTATTGTGATGCCATTTGCCAGGAGGTCCCCATCAGAGCTGAGTTGATGCTAGAGCCATGTCTTTGAATCTTCAGAATTTTGAGCTAAATAAATTGCTTTTATTTACGAAGCTACCCAGCTTCAGGTACTTCACTGTAGTAACGAAAACTGACTAATGCAAGTCCTGATGGGCACTGGGAACTGACTACACCTTGGCAGGTGGAGGTCCTCTCTGGTTGTGGCTGGAATTGGCTGAACATATACCTTGGATCTGGAATGTACACTGCCCCAAGACACTCTCTTTAATCCCAACCCATATGATACACTTATCTTGCTGTCTACAAGTGCTGCTGAGTACTTCTGTCTGCACTGAACAATCTTCTTTTCCCTGAAGTACCTTTAGGTAACACGCTTTTGCCCCAAATTTCTGACTATGACCTGTGCACTTGTAATCCTTCTTTTTGATTAAGAGTAGACTCATTGGACTTTACCTGAATGGATCATGGAATTAAGGAGTCATGAGCTATCTGAGTTCCTGCGTAGGGTGGTTCATCGCTTCCATGATGACAACCATCCACCAAGTCCTGCAACAGTCAGAGGGACAGCAGCCTTCCTGCATCCCAGGGAGAGGATGTGTGAGCAAGCAGCCATCCAGTGCCACTGCCAGAAGAAACAGCAGATGGTGGGTCAGGAGCTCCACGTTCCCTTACAGAGGACAGAATGTTGTTACTATGGTTGGTCAGTGCTATGTCACATTGACAAACCCAGTGTCTTCTTAAAAGGATATTGGGGAAGGGGTGCTAGTGCTCATGATTTGTTAAATCATGAAGTGCTTCTCTCCCCTTCTAATCTTTTGTGTCTCCTCCTATCTTTCCATCATTTAAATCTCTTGTATATGTATAATATGCAAAGTGCTTAAATGGAGGTGGTCATGCAGTCCAGGGAAGGAAAAGCTTACTGTTTCTACTCTTCGCAGTGGCATGTGCTTTATATTTTGCAGGGACAGGCTAGGAAACATCTGTGTTCAAACTGCACAAACAACATGGGACTCTTGGGGTACTGCGTAGATGTGCCAATGTCATTGCGTCAGGGCGGGGGATAAGGGGAGGCATTGCCTTGTAAGTCTACAAAATTACCAGTCAAATCTCTTCTGCATTTTGGCAACAATATTGAATTAAGGAGACTTTCTGATATATGTAACATTTGACCAACTATTAAGTCAAAAGCAATTATTAAAATCACAATTTAAAAACGTTCATTTATTTCAGAAAAATAATGTACAAATATACTAAAGAAGTTCAACTGCATTTAGTGTGTGAATTGTGTTGACTCATTAATCATAACCATCAGCCTTAGAAAGTTCCATGAGGTTAAGCAATTCAGCTTTCTTGCATGGCTTCTGCTGGTTTTCCGGGCAACTTCCTACATGACTGTTATGGACAGTATGACGGCCTGAAGATAACAGTGTGGCCCAAAAGATCATGCTGTCGCTGATGTACAGCCAGCTAGTGTGTGCAAGTACACAGAGTAATGTTTGCGTGATGATGCAACCATCTAATGATGTAGTTCTTGGGAGGAACCCGTGGCTGTCCGTCCTATTTGAAAGTTCCTTTTTCTCTGCATCCTCTCCAGTTCCGAGGCCCCTACACTTGCACAGCTGTGAATCATTTGCAAATGCCACCCTGCCCTTTCCTTACCAACAGGACCAGAAGATTTTGATCTTTCCCCCCATTCTATATTGAACATGAAAATCCATAGCTCCAAATATAATTTTATTTTTCATTTGCAGAAGTTTATGTATTCCTTGAGAGAGCTCAAAAGTATGAAAAAAGAATTAATTTAGGCCATTTCTAATAGCAATACATGTTGGAGAGGCTGCCGGGGAAAAGGAAGTTTCTTCATTATTGGTGGGAATGTAATCTAGTACAACCACTGTGGAGAGCAGCATAGAGATTCCTAAAAAAACTAAAAGTAACTGGGTGTGGCAGTGCATATCTGTAATCCCATCACTTGGAGGCTGAGACAGGAGGATCACTGTGAGTTCAAGGTCAGCCTGGGCTACATAGTGAGTTGCGGGCTAGTCTGCACTGCAAAGTGAGACCCTGTCTCAAAAAGCCAAAACCAAAAAAACTAAAAATAGAAAATCCATTTGATCCAGCTATTCCCCTTCTAGGTATCTTCCCCAAAGAGTTAAAGACATCATGTCACACTGGCACATGTCCAACCATGGATATAGCAGCACATTCACGATAGCAAAACCTTGGAAGCAGCTTATATGACCACCAACAGATGCACTGATAAAGAAAATGTGGTAATTAGACACAGCGGAGTACTCCTCTTCCGTAAAGAAAGATAAACCCGAGTCATTTGTAGGAAAATGGATGCACCTTGAGACCATATTTTCAAGTGAAATAAATCAGACACACAAGGTTAAACATCACATTGTTTCTCTTGTATGTGAACCCCAATATATGAATGCAGTGCAAAATAAAAGATAGATATGGGAAACAGTGAGGTGAATCTTTGGCATACAGGAATAGAATTGAGAGACAGAGGGAGGGAGAGAAATGAGATTACAAGGGGGAGACTGTGAAGTGCTGTGTGCGTGCACCCACTCCCTGTGAGGAACATGATCATCGTGTACTGCAAACATGTGCCAATAAAAAACTCAGGCCACTTTCAAATACATTCAATTACAAACACAAACAAGGGTTAAAGAAAGTAAGTAGCTGGTATTTGTCAAACAGGTAAGCTGCTGCCAGCTTATTTTGACGCTGGGGCAAAGCACTAAACTTCTCTGAGCCACTTCCTCATCCACAAAATGGGGACAGTGTGCTGAATCCGCTGACCTCACAGGGCTCTTCTGCAGGCTGACTAATGTGGTACCCAGGGCATAGGAAAGCAGTTTCAAGATGCTTTCAGTAATAAAAGTGCAGGGTAGAGAGATAACGTAAAGGCATCTCTTCCCCAAAGTGGAGGGGCAGAGCTCGTAATTTGAGGATTTCTGCCCTTGCTAGAGATCTGAAGATATGAATTCACTCGTAAAACAGACCTGTGTCCACTGGTTGGAGCACAGAGGGGGCGGCTCCTAGCAACGGATCATGAACATACCGAAAAGACCTCTGGGTAATCGCCGTCAAGAGCGGGTCTGCTTTGTCCTTGCTTACAAGAGCTCCTTGCCTTTCAGTGTCAGCACCTTTACATTTTGTGATCTGTTACCAGGGACACCCAGTCCTCCTCGCAAAGAAGCTCCCACCCCAAGGCCAATTTACTTTTCAGAACAGCAGCGCTGTTTCTGCATTAGGGCTTGAACTTCCTTTGAAAACAGCTTTACAGGAATGCTTTCTTGGATGGACTTTTACAATGCTCTCTCATGTTTTGTTCTTCAAGCAGGTTGCTCCTGTCAATAAACCCATATACAACTCCCATATTCTATGAATCCAATTTAGAAACATATGATGCAATTATTATACATAGAGAAAATCTTAAAAGGGCTCAGTCAGAGGCTAGCAAAATGTGCAGAGATTCTTGTAGCTATTGTAAGCTAAAGAAAATGACTTAAAAAACACTTTTGAGAAAATGACTTTTTTGTCCCACAGATATAAACCTAAATGAAGACCTGTGAGCTGTTGATAACATTTGCTTTTGTTGCATTTTTATATTTCCCAATTTGCCTGAGTTTGCCTGATTCATTTAATGCTTTCTCCATAACAAAGAGAGCCAAAGGCACAATCCCAATGCTCTCTGAGGCACGCCTCACAAAGGGCAGATTTGATGTGGAGGAGAGCTCTGACTCCACATCTCCCTCTCCAGCTGGCTTATACTTGAAACTCTACAATTTGCACTTTATACTTTTTGGAATGTCCTTTTCCAACCGCACCCTGCTTTTTGTTACTATAAATCAGATTGTAGCTCCTAAAACTTTACATATAGATGGAATCACACTTACATACTCTTCTTTCAGTCTAGTTTCTTTGACTTTGCTTAATAATTTTGAGGTCAATGCATGATTTATATACCATTAATGCCTTCTTTTTACTGCAAAGTAGTACTGTGAAGTAGTATGAAGAATAGTAGTAGATCTATTGTAGTTTATGTATTCACATTTTAATGGGTAATGGGTAGGTTGCCATTAATATTCTTGTAGAAGCCTTTGAGTATTTCTAGAGAGGTTTTTATCATTAATTTCTGATTTAATTTCAATGGAATTAGACAACATATTTTAGATTATTTGAATTGTTAAATGTTTATGGAGACTTTATAGTATAGAATATGATCTGTCTTGGTAAATATTCCTTGAGCATTTGCAAACAATTTGTGTTCTGTTGTTAGGTAGAATTTTTTGTAAATGTTGATTATGACAAGTTGATTGATAATGGTATATTATTTCTGATTTCTGTCATTTTGCTCTATCAGCTGTTGAAAGAGCAATGTTAAATTCTCCAAGTGTATGTAATTGTGAATTTGTCTATTTTATCCTGAAATTGCTTCATGCATTTTGAAGTTCTCTTATTAAGAATATAAATATTTAGGTTTGTTATGTCTTATAATGGCATGACCATTTATCAGTATGAAATGATCACCTATAACCTTAGTGATATTCTTTTTTGTTTGTTCCTAGTAATATTTTTTGCTTTGAAACTTACTTTGTATATTAATACAGACAGTTTAGCTTCCTTTATATTAAGAATAACTGAATCTTTCAGCTTTGACTTATTTGTGTCTTTATGCATAAAGTAGTTTTCTCAAAGGCAGCATAAGAGTAAGTCTACTTTTTTTAAACTCAGTTGGTTAGACCATTTATATTTAGTATAATTATCAATATGGTTGGATTTAAATTTGCCGTCATTGTATTTGAGTTTTATTTGTCTCATCAATTGTTTCTTTCATGGATCATGCCTTGGTATTACATCTAAAAAGTTATTATCAAGGTCATCTTGATTTACTCCTATATTATTTTATAGTCATAGAAAATATTATAGTTTTACATTTTATATTCAGGTCTATGATCTATTTTGAGCTAATTTTCATGGAGGGTCAGGTCTGTTTCTAGATTTCTAGGTTGTTTCTTTCTTTCTTTCTCTCTTTCTTTCTTTCTTTCTTTCTTTCTTTCTTTCTTTCTTTCTTTTCTTAAGGTAGATATTCAGTTGTTTTGCACCATTTGTTGAAAATACGCATTGTATTGCCTTGAGTCCTTTGTCAAAGATCAGTTGACTGCAGTTAGTGGGTGTATTTCTCGGCTCTATTTTGTTCCACTCTGTTTTGATCATTCTTTCTCCAATGTCAATTTTCCTAATTACTGTAACTTGAAAGAAATGTCTACTGGAAACAAGTTCCTTTAATTTTTGTTTATTTGGAAAAGTATTTCTTCTTCAGTTTTGAAGGGCAATTTTACTAGATGCAGGAATCTAGATTACTGTTGTTTATTTTATTTTATTTTATTTTATTTCCTTTCAACATTTTAAATATTTTTTTCTTAGATGGCTTCAGAGAAGAACTCAGATGTAAATTTTAATTTTGCCCTTCTAAAGGTAAAATTATTCCCTTCTGGCTTCCTTCAATATTGACTCATTATCTGTGACTTTTCTCAACTTGAATATATATGTAGATGTAATTTTATTCATTTATTTAAATTTACACTTAGCTTGTGAGGCACTCTCTAAGACTCCTAAATCTGTAGACGGCTGTTTGATGCAAATTTGGAGGAAATTCTCCACCATTTTGCTTCAAATACTATTTTTGTTTCCGTTTTTATTTCTTCTTTGTATTCACATTGTTTATGTTACAGTTTTTGTAGTTGTTTCTCAGCTCTTAGATAGTCCATTCTGTCTTTTTCCAGTAATTTATTCCTTCTTGGTTTTTGAAATTTCAAATTGGAAATCCTCAAGCTCAGATTTTTTTTCCCTCCGCTATGTCTAGTCTACTAGTGAGCCCACCAAGCATCTTTTTAATTTCTTTATACTGAGTTTTGATCGCTGGCATTTCTTTCTGCTTTTTCTTAGAATTTCCATCTCTCTGCTTACCTTACTACCTCTTCTTGCATGTTGTCCACTTTTTCCATTAGTGCCTTTAGGATATTATTATATGCACAGTAATAGTGATTATTATATATGAATTTTAAAATGTGGACACCATAATTTCAGTATTCCTTCCATCTATAACTCTGGCTTTGAAGCTTGCTCTGTCTCTTTTAACTGTGTTTCTTTTAGAATGCCTTGTGAGTATTTACTGAAAAGGGATCATAATGCAGTGCTCAAAAAGGACTGCTGTAAATAGGCCATTAGTGACATTGGATGAGGGGAAGTATCCTATAGTCCCCAGCCTTTTTGTATGAGGAACCAGTTTCTTGGAAGACCGTTTCACCACGCAGTGTGGGGTGACTCAGAGCTAGATTCTCACAAGGAGTTCACAACCTAGATGTCTCGCATGCTTGCAGTTCACAGTAGGGTTCACACTGCTATAAGTACCTAGTGCCACGGGTGATCTGACAGGAGACAGCTCAGACAGTAATGTAGTGGGGGGAGCACCTTTAAATATAGATGAAACATTGCTCACCTGCCCTCCTGCTGTTCACCTCCTTCTGTCCACCCTGGGAAGGGTCCATGGCCTGCTGGAGGGAGGGGTCTTCTGCTGTGCAGTGGTCCTACAATTAGGTCTCGGTCTTTCAGTGATTCTGTGCCCTTGTGCCTGAACTCCTCAAGAGCTTCTTGCTTTGCCCTCTTAAGTGTGACAGCATGGCCAGAGGGAGCTGAGGTGGGTTTTCTTTCTTCTGGTTCAGGTAGAGTCCCATAAATGGAACGGGAGATGTTCATGGCCCTACGTCACCCTTTTGTCTGTGGCCACTTTCCTCCTCCAGCGGCAGAGTTGAGTACCTGTGACAGAGACTGAAAACACTCACTTCCTGATCCTTCATAGGGCAAGCCTGGTGTCCTTGCTGCAGAATAATTTAGACAGCACAGGAATGCCATCCATCTCTTGATGTTCTGAAACTGCTGAAATGAGAACTAGGCTCTGGAGTAAAATAACATCGGGCTTAAAACTTGGCTTCAGTCCACACCACTAGTGAAGTGCTGTCAGGCGACATATTTAACCCTGCTATCGATCAGCTTCCTCACCCGTAAAATGTGAGTCATAAAAATGCTTAGCAGAAGCTATAAGGGTGAAATACGTTCATTTACATTCAAAGTACATGGCAAAATGCTAGGATCACCTAAATCTTATCAAATATTGTTGTAATTTCATTTTGGGGAGAATTATCTCCCACTACTTTAAATTATTTATTTTCTATAGTACCCAAATCTATTTGCTGCTACAAACACTAATTCACTAATTTTGATTTTCATCTGAAAATAGTTTTTAAATTCTTTCTTCCTAGTGAGATCCAATATTTTTTTCAAATCTTACTGAAGAGGTAAAGATTTTCTGAAGTTTATTCTACATCTTTTCAGCAAGTCTCTTTCATAGAAAAACATTTGCTTTGATTCTTCAGATCCTCTAAATCTCTGTGATTTCTCACATGTTCTGTGTTTTTTCCTATTCCTGCTTTCGAGGGATCTCCCTTGGCTCCTGACTGGGGCTGGAGGTAGGTCCAGACTGGGCTTAATTGGGGCTTTCTCAAGGGTGAGGTCTGAACAAAGGTGAGAGGAAGGGTTTGGAGTAGAAAGTGACGTCAGCGGCAGCAGTAAGGGCACTAACCCTTGTGAAGCTATGAGACTGAAAACTTCATTTATCCACATTGATTTTCTGTGATTATCATTGCATTAATAAGTCATGCGAGCACTGCCTTCTTTCCAGCTGTCACATCTACTGAAATGTGAGGAGCCGCCCCTCCAAGGCAGCGTATTACTGAGATTGCTCTCCCACTGGTTGCTGCTTTGTCTCCATCTCCTGCCATTTGTAGAGGTTTGGCGCAGGGTCCCATTCCCTTACTTCCCATGTGGGCAATCCCTCTTTAGGCCATCGCTCAGGGATTAATAGGCTCTTTGCAAATCTGGTTTTGTGTGTATTACATGTTACAGATACTCTCAGAACTGCTAGCATATAAGAGGCACCCTTCCTTCTGCTAGAACTCCTATAAATTCTCCACTCCTATCCATTTCAGTAAAAATAAAGGTGAAGGTAAATCTGGCAGCCAGGCTGGTATCTTTGAAACAAGTGTCAATTGATTTTAAGTTTTTAAATTAGGCTATTCAGACAAAAGAAAAAAATAACACCAAAATTATATATCTCTATCAATAGATAGCAATAGCAATCCATAATTACATATACATACCATTGGTAAATCATTTGAAAGGACACTCATAAAAACAGCTTCTGACTCTTCTCATTGCAAGTTTGAAGTAAACAAGGGATTAATAGAATGAACATTTTCAAGAAGAAGGCAAAATCTCGAGGCTCATTTCTTTAAGCATAATTTTTATAAATTGAGCTATACTCATGCGATGTCTATATCCATTGCTCAGACAATGAAAACATTTTTAAATCCCACTTTGGTATAAACCTTGACTATTTTCATTTATATGAGTAAAAATAGTTTGTGGATTAAATTTCACAGGCAATTCTACTACCTCACCTTTCCTTGTATGTATGTACAAATTAAGCCAATGGAAGCTTCTAATGTAATAGAATTTGGTGATGTAATAAATATAAAAATTAATATAAAAATGAATTTCCATGAAGAATATGATGAAGGTGAATAATAGAAACACCTGGAATCAGAGAGAAACACCCAGGTACCTTCAATCATTTCCACCTCTCTTCTCCCCAAGTATGTTAGCGGACAAGTGCAATCGCTTCTTGTGTCTAGCCTTCTCCCCAGCTGTACGATTCTTCCTCTGCATGTGAGCACCATCTCCTGCCCCTGAAACCAATGCTTTGTGAAAAGATCCATTATTTCTAGCCCTTCTTTAAGCAGGAATCCCTTACCTTGCCTATTCTACATTGTCTTTTTATAATATAGATTTGACCTTGTCACTGTCCTAACTAAATGCTTTCAATACCTTTAAGGATAAGACAGAAAATCTTTACCATGACATAAATTGGTTCCAACCATCTTTGGAATGGGGAACTTTTCCCAGGCTGTGTGATCCAGCTAAAACCAATATCAGATTGCTGCTGCCGCTCACCATGCTCCTTGATACCTCTGCACATTTGTACATACTATTCTATTTTCCAGGATCACATCACTTTTACCTCTTTACTACAGTCCCATGGCCCCCGTTCTATTCCTCCTTCATGAATCAGGTAAAATACCACTGAACTTATTTTAGGAATTGGTTGCTCCTATATCTTTGGCCTCTAGTGGATTTACACGTATCTTTATTTTGTGGTGATTGCTTCCCTGACGTTAATCGCCCCCCTTTCCTTCCATGAGCAGCCTTCAAGTTGTCCCTTTGGGGATCTATTCCTACCATTGTGAGGCTGTTGGGCTTGGTTGGCCCTACTCTGAATGCAAACAGGGGGCTCTCCTCAAGTTCATCAGCCTGTCCTGTTTGCCTAATGGCAGCGATTGGCTCAATGGCTGATTCAAGCCCGTCCCATCGGAGTGAATGCAGGACATCACTGTGACTGAGATATACACGGATCACTGCTCTTCTGGGTTTGGTCATGTGATGGTTTAAGGCTTGGATTCCTACAGCCCTGGCCCAGCCACTAAGACAGGGTTCCTGACGACCCACAGAAGCACTATAAAGAGGAAGAGCTGATAGAGATGAGCGAGAGAGCCTAGAAACATCAGCGTGAGGCTGAAATCAGACCCAAGCTGGAACTGGGCTATACTTTGTGAGTCAAAAATAAATAAATATTACATAACTGTAACTAGTGACTCTAACTACCATTTTTTTGACAAAGCGAACATAGGTAATAGTAGTTTGTTTACATCTATCTTTGCATCTCAGGATATTACAAGGTATCTGGGATGTAATAGTTGCTCAAGAAGTACGAAAATATGGGAAGAAAGTCAAATATAATTTTCCCAAGTATCTTATGCTTGGTTCTGTGAATAATGATGCTTTGCTGTGATATTTTTAGATTTCAATCTTTTGTACTTTATTTCTTGGACAAAGAATGAAAAACTGTATCCATAAAACAAACGGAAGGAATCAGGAGTTTTAAATTCTCACTCATAGTTTAGAACCTGTTATTATTTGCCTCTGGAAGGCACTGAAAATTGAGGAATACAAATTAGAAATTTGTGTCTGTTTTAGATAAAATGAAAGGTTAAATTTAAACTTTAAAATCAAATTTCTCTCTCATACCAGTGTTCATTTGTTTGCTTCTCCGGCTTTGCCCTTTTCTTCTCCAACCTGCCCTCTGCATTCCTGCAGGAGGCAGAGCTGCATGGACTACATCAGTGGGGCATTAGCATTGGGAGCGGGGGTGGGGG
>NW_004955448.1:7227055-7241836 GCF_000276665.1 Chinchilla lanigera
TGGGGGTGGGGTGGCGGGTGATGGGAGAGGGAGGGTTAGTCTTTAAGCGTAGGTCTTTAAGTTGTTGCAGGGGACGCCTCAAGCTGACTGTCTCCTACCAGAAGCAATCGGTCTTTGACAGCACATTCACAACTGCCCTCTCTGTACAACTCAGTCCCTGCCCAACCTCTGGTAAGCACTTTCTTGTGACTGTTGCTCCCCACCCTGAGTCGCTGCAGTGTCCGTTATAATTCTCCTACACTTGTGCAAATAAACCTGTTAATTACCTAATTGGAGAGTGCCATCTGTTTCCTATTGGGAGCCCACAGAACATATAAATTCATTTCACAAATAGAAAAATTAAATATGGTCAACACAAACCCAATGCATGTTTTTTGCTGCAATGTGAAATACCATGTTTTAAGATTGGCAGAAGAATAGCACCCATTGTAGCTAGGTCCACAGGAAAATGACTGAAAAGACAAACCAAGCAAGGGAATGCTAAAGGGCTTCCTTGGATTTATTCTAACAGGTCATCCCATGATACAGCCGCGGAGGCAGTGGATAATTCAGCTTTATTTCAGGAAAGTTTGACAGCCAGAACCATTTCTGCTAAGTAGGAAGAGGTAGAAGGCAAATCAAGGACACTTATTTGAGTGAAACATGGTACTTAGAAGAGCCACAAAGAGAAAGAAGAAGCCCCCAGACAACTTAGCTGGCTGGGCCTTGAAATGTTCTCCTTTAGTGCACGTGTTCTGAAATATTACAGACTAAGAGCTGCATTTCAGCGTGAAGAGGGGTGGCTAGCTTCACCAGGCAGGTTTTGTTTAGGTCAGAATATGCAGTGGCCTCGTGTACCAGTTGGCAGAGCTTCAGTTTCTTTGACTTGCTGTGCTCTTCCTTGGCCTGCTTTTTGGTCAGGGCTGGTGGTATTCCCTTCACCTCCCTGTTTTGTAACTGATTGGCTCACCATGATTTCTCCTTCCCGAGGGCTGCTTCTGGTCCTGCTACTGGCCTCTCCCCGTCTTCCGTCTTTGTAGTGTTTTTTCCTTTCTCACCGTCATGCTTCTCACACTGTGGTCGGGGCTGTGCCTCTGTTTCAGCTTGGCTTCCTCTCAAGTGCAGCTGTAGCAACGTGGAGTTAAAAATAACAGCGTCTTGAGAGACTAGGAAGAAGGATTAAAAGGGGAGCAGGAAGCAGGTTCATTAAGAGCTCCCACGTTTCCGAATGCCCCTTCTGAGTCCTTAACAGTTTGGCTGAGAACATCGCTGACAACTCAGACGGGGGGAGGTGCTTCTGTGTTGTACTTTGAGTGTTTTGTGAGGGTTTATGTTACAAGAAGGGAAAAATACTCCCCAGTGCTGCTGACGAGCTGAATTCTGTGCTGTGAACTAGAACGGTTAATTCTGGTGTTCCTCTGTCAGAGCAGCCGAAGTCCTCTCCTGGTACCTCAGGGGTCACTATTAGCCAGCGCTCTTGCTATGTAGCAATCTGCTCCCAATACAGGGCAGCCAACGGTTGTATTATGAAACCACATTCACATCAATTGGAAGTGCCAATCTGACTTAATGAGAAATCTCAGTTATGGGATATTTATTGCAGGTGTATAGTCTTCTGAAATACATAGTAACAGAAATGTATGCCAGGCAGACACTCTTCGAGTCCTGTTGTAATAGATAATAGCCCACCATTATTCCTATATTCAGTGCCAAAAAAGAGAGAGAATAAGACTCCAACTTTAAACTTCAGAGAATTTTTTGGAAGCAGGCTCTTATTTGTAGCTTATTACTCAAACTCACAGTAATCCTCCTGCCTCAGCCTCCTGAATGCTAGGATTAGAGGTGTGAGTCTCTACATTTGGCTTCAAAACATTTTTTATTTATTTATTTATTTTTTTGGTTTTTCTCCGGTACCGGGAACCGAACTCACGACCTTGCGCTTGCCAGGCAGGCGCTTTTGCCGCTGAGCTAAATCCCAAGAAACAGTCAAGCGGAGAAGCAACGGTGAGAACAGTCATGATCAGAGTGTGTGTGTGGCACTAATGGTGCACGGAGAAACAGTCTCTGGCTTGTGTGGGAAGAGGAGCAAGAGCTAGGGAAGACTTCTGAAAGGGATGTGGGCACTGAATTTGTCATGAAATGGGATGGGCATCTAGGCAGCACACATAGCCTGTGTGAAACTACCGTGGCAGAGATGGAGACTTCCTCATGCTAATGGGTATTTTGTTTGAGATTTATTAAAAAATGGCAGAGAATGCTTCAGGTAGGGAGAGAATACTGGAAGGGCCTCTCTCCTGTAAGCTGCTTATGCTAACTAATAACCCAACACCCGTGTCAATGAACTTTAGTATAAAAGCAGAACCCTTTGAAAAGAGATCATCCAAATATTTCTTAAGCATCTGTGACAGATGTTATGGCCTCAACACTTAGACAAAATAGAAACTGCATGTATTGCAGTTCATATTTTCGGAACCTGGGTGTGTAAACATTCCGTAGCAGGTCGTATACATGAATGCAACACAAAATTTCTGGAGAGTCTCCCCATAGCACAGAGGCACAGGGAAATATGCTGCGTGGGGGCTGTCAAACACACTCATTAGCAGTGTGTCTGTAAGCCGGCTAAACTGATCTCAAGAGTTCATTCTCTTAGCCAGGCCAAATAGCTTCAGCATCTTGTTCATGCCATTCATTATATAGTATCCTTTATTCAAGAGTGTCAGAAAGATAAATGCTTGGAGTGGATGATGCAAAAGCACATGAACTAATTTTTACCTAGTCAACTACATTCCACATTACAGAAAATTTATTTAAAAGGATCTTAAAAATATCACCTCATTCTTACTTCTTTAAATCTTCTAGGTTATTATTTCTTGCTGATCTGTGTTCTGCCCGAATCATGTATGCTCGCTGAGTAGCTGTCAAGTTGTGTTGAGTGATTGAATGGGCTGAGCCCCTGCTGGTGAGGGTGTGTCGCTCCCGGACTAGAAGTGCCTCCGCTTTCTCTTCCTTTGTTTTAAAGCTAGTTGCTGCTCCACAGGACCACTTATGTCTGCATTTTACTTTGGGAGCAGAATTCAATCTAAGTCTAAAGGTATGCATCTCTCTTCCTTAGTTTTCACAGCATCCTGGATTATAAACCTGGGTTGTATTTGTGCTGCAGAAAATTTGGGTGATTCTCCCAGGTTCTGTTTGTGTTTTCAGGAGATCAGAGGACTAGAAGAGGCACAGGTTTTTCCTCACAGGCAGTTGTAAATCCCAATATTTACAAAACATGTCCTTCATGTAAAAGACAGTTGGAGGGCACCGTGATGTACCAGGTACAGCTGAAAGCATCTCCCTAACTGAATTTTACCCCACCCTCCCAACCCCAGTCAAGAGACTGTGATAAGACTCAGGAGTCAGGGGCAGTGCCCACCTGGCCCCTCCAGAGCTTGCCCCTGTGAGAGGGCTGTGAACTGGCCCCAGCAGGCGACTATGTCTGGAACCTGCTCTGTAGTCTCTCCTGCTGCGTGCTGGCCCCCTGGAAACTTCCTTTGCACTTCCTAATTCTCTTCATTTTTTGTCTGCTCAAGAGGACCTGGGATGGAAAAATGAGTGGGTGGGTACCTTGGTGTATGATTTTCTGCAGGGTTAGGTCCAGAAAGCAGGACTGAATAAATGCAAGGCACAGAGTTCAAAGATGGAAAAAAAGAGAGCGAAATTCTTTTTTGAATGGTAACGAAATTCTAGCTATCAGCTGTGTTTGATGTCCCGGAAGGGGAGATCTGAGATTACCCTCTGAGCATGCGCAGTGAGAAAAAGACGGGTTCATCCCAAATCCATACGGAGAGAACTGTGTAGAATAGTCAGGAACAGGAATCAAATTTTGGCAACCAAAACTGAACTTTTTAACACCTTATTCTAAGACTACAAATCAAAGAATGAGAACAGGATGAGTTACAAAACGAATTACAGAATTTACTGATTATAAATTGTCTTCAAGTTTTGCTTATTGCCAACGCTTTCCAGAAAATCATTACTTTATGATTTTTTGAGTAATTATCTGCACTGAATAATATTTGTATTACACAAACACGCATTACTTTTAGACATACAGTCAGTGCAATGAGTAGTCAGCCGTTGCCTACTCCGGATCTTGTCAGAAGACGCAAATGCCTTTCAATTTGTCAGAAGACGCAATGCCTAACGTAATTGATTCATCCTAGAATCATTTCCTCAGTTTAACAGTCCCAGGCTGTGCCAATGTCCACACACAGCGTGATCAACTTAGAACCTGAGGAAAAGGCATTGGAAAGGCATTTTGCTCTTCTCTATCATATCATGTTCCTGAAGAGCAAAATAAATGATGCCATAATGGAAAAATCAGTCCATTTTACTTTCCCATGGCCTACTCTGTGTTTCCCATAACTCCGTGGAAATTACTCAGAGGAAGAGGATGACTCCGACGAACTCAGGGATCTATTTATATTGCTGTGACGATCCAAGGCGGGGCTGGGGCGCGCGGTACTAACGTCTCACTGGATTTTCTCATCTGCCGTGTGGCAGGTCCAGCAAGAGTTATTCAGAGGAAAATGCTCTGAGGAGGACCTGGGCTAGAAATGGAGGAAGACGTTGGACTCTTAGATCAAAACAAGGAAGGAAACAGGAGTCGAGGACAGCGCTGATTAACAAGGCAATGCGCAGGGAGCTTTATCTGCTGGCTTCAGGCAGCAAGCCCTGCCTTCTGGAGGCTTTCTTCTGGAATGGGAGATCGTTAGGCGAACTTTATGTCCCTCAAGCATGTTAGCTCATAAACTCAAGAATCTTTTTGATTGCAAATCCTACTGGTAATGTGTCCCATAGTTGTGGACAAAGGAGACAGAAACAGAAGGCTGTGGCTTCATGGAAGAGGTGGCTTTCTTCTCTTATAAAATTCATGTGCAGAATTCAGAGAAAAGTGTTCTAATCTTTCCGAGAGCTATTCTCAGTTTACTTCCTTCTACAAAAGACTTGAAAATTCTTCAGGTAGAAAGGAACAAAATTTTAGTGATGAGTTCAGGCACAGTGAAAGGTAACAGGGCAGACATTTTTAATGAATAAATGAGTATCTTTTAGTAAAACAATAAATTGAAGTAAATGTTTTTCTGAATTTTATGAGCTGTTATAGCAAATTATTGAATCTGAGGAATAGTTGGCGGGCATCTCCAATTTGTAGCCAAATCAGAAGTGTGGGAAACCTGGGGCACTGATACTTGCCACTGGCACCTGAATTTGGGGAGCAGTCCTGTGGTACTAGGCCCTAAGCCTGTAGGGCACGTGCTCACTCTGGGCAGTTAGTGTCACCACCAGGTTGGTACCCTCAGAGAACTGGAGACTTTCTTACTGTGAAAAACTCACACCGTTGACATGGGTAGGAATGTAGGAGTAGGGAAACCTGAATGTTTTCTTTTGCCACCCAGAAAGAAATTGAAGCCTCATTAAGAATCAAAGTCTTCAAAATCCCCTTCCTGCCCTCACTTTCGGCAATGAAGAGATTTATCAGCTTGGAGAAGGTGATCGCCTGCCTTCCATGACCCTAGGATTGGGCATCTCTCTGCATGACTCCAAGTCCAACTGCAGGCTGCGCGGGAAGCCCACTTGCTGTGCTCTCAAACGGCAGCAGAATGAAATGATTTATCAGGCTCTCACAACTCACTTGAAGCCAAGACTTTAATTTTTCAAGAACTGAGATCCAGTCTTAGCTTCCCAAGGGGAAGAAATAAAGCTTGATGTTGGTTTGCTTTTTTTTTTTTTCCGGTACCTGGAATCGAACTCACGACCTTGCGCTTGCCAGGCAGGTGCTGTGCTGCTGAGCTAAATCCCCAGCCCCCTAAACACACACACACCTTTATTTTTATTTATTTTTTATTTTTTTTAATTTTTGCTTTTGTTTTTGTTTTCTGGTACCGGGGATCGAACTCACGACCTTGCGCTTACCGGGCAGGCACTGTTCCGCTGAGCTAAATCCCCAGCCCCTAAATAAACCTTGAAAAATTCATTCTTGTGACCCAGGGATAGTGGGATGAGTGTGTTTGCATCAAACACATTAGGCTGTGCCTGGCAAGCATGAGGTCGTGAGTTCTATTCCAGGTACTGGAAAAAAACCAAAACAAACAAACAAAACAAACAAAAAAACACATTTGGCTGTCTCACTCACCATAACCAGGATCTTAAAGTTCCAGTCTTTCAGAGAGTACGGGTTTCTTTGAAAATGTCTGTTCTGTCTGCCCTTGGCACTAGTCTTTCTTGAAACTTGTTACTTAGCATTATTTCAGTGTTTAACAAGCAGGTATAATTATTTTAATTATGAAATTGTAATTATTCTCATTTTTGAGTACTTCCTGTGTGACAGAAACTATTTTATACATTATCTCATTTAATCTTTATAACAAGTCCAAGAAGTAGGGACTGTTAGCTCATGTTTGAGATGAGAAAGGAGAGGCCATGGAAGTTAGGTAACGGGCAGCACATACCTCATACATTAAATGGCAGAGATGAGAAGCAAACGAACCCATGCTCTTGATGTTTATACTAAGCCAAGCACGCATTATGGAGAATTGGTGTGTGGCCCTCAATCATTATTCAATTCAATCCAATCAACATTTAAACCTGGATCTCCACTTAATATAACCAAACATGCTATGCTGGGTGCTAAAGTGGAGGCCAGATGAAGGGGAGGAGAACACCAAAGTAGAAGAGGTGAAGTCCGACTTGGGGGTCATAATATAAGAAGAGACTAGGGAAGATTTAAGAAGTGATATTCTCTCAGTTTCATCTCAAAAGACCAGAGCGTCTCACTGGCAATGGAGGCACAAAGGGAATTCCACATAGAAGGGGCAGCTTAAGCTGAGGCCCCAAGGTGAGAAGCATATGGCAAGTCAGAGAACAGCCACCCTGCTCTGGCTACCTGGGCAGGGACAGCGGGCATCTGGCGGGAGGCTGGGCTGGGCGTGAGAGAGGCCTACAGTGCTGCTCTCTGTTGTGTAGAATGGACAGCTGTGGAGTACGTGTTGAGAGAGGTAACATGAAGACATTCCTGAGTGAGAACAAATCTCTCACGACTTGTTAGCTGGTGTTCAGTGACATACGAGATAGAGCTGCATGGTGTTGTGGATATAGAACTGCTTTTGGCTTACCACGATGAAGATTTCATATGGCTAACCCTAATAGAGTTTGAGATTTTGCTTCTGGCTCTGATAAACCCCTTGCATGTAGGGTATGGCTATAAATTTGAGGTCTCCTGGACCTTTCAGGATCACTGAAGTACTATAGTGGTCTCCTGACTGTTCCAAATGTCTTCATTTAGTCAAGACTATGAAATAAAATTTGATTTATTTGATGCAGAATTTTGATGATCTCAGAATGGGCACCCTAGCTACTTCATGATGATCTAAGGCTCTGAGTTGTTGCTAGTGAAATCACTGAAATTTCTAAGAACTGTAAGGATGAGGATAGAGGTGAAGATTAAAGAAGTTTCTTGATGGTAAGAACTACTGGCTGCTGTAGCTTGTTACTGAAAGTCGGCATGAATATAGACCTGCCATGATTCTGAGTGACCTTAGGTGGCTTGGGTGTTGTGCTTACATTTCTTCATTCAGCATAAGTTTTCTGAGAGTTTAAATATTTCATGAACATTTCTACACGTCATGAATATGGCTGGAAACAAGACAGATATATTTGTGTATCTGGTTCTTGGGTTTGGAGCCCAAAGCAGAATGAGTAACAGATGATAAAACTGTTGTTCATAAAGATTATCTAGTGCTAACCCTGTGCATGACCTGTAGATTCTCTGTGGGGAAATAGGATAGACTGGGGGAGAAAGTAACATTTGCCAGGACATAATTAGTGCCAGAAGCCGGACTTCTGGCTCCTTATCTACCCTTGGAGCTCCCCACCTGTGGGCTGTGTAGGTGGTATTTGTTATCCGTGTTTAATAGGTGAGGAAACTGACTCTCAGAGAAAATTGCTTCTGGTTCCCGAAGGGAGAGAGTGGAGCAGAGTTTTAGCCCAGATCTCTTTGTCCCAAGCCTGAGCTCTTGCCATTAACATCCAAACATGGGGAGAATTTAGATTTTGCATAAAGAATCTGAAGGCTGAAATGCTTATTTATCCAGGGGCTTATTTTCTTTTCAAACGGGTTGGAACTAGAACAATACAGTCATAACCATCTGTTGACAATGGCAAGGCGAGAATTAGAGCGTCAAGATCAAGTGGCTGTCCTTTGTTGAAAGCATGAAAACAGCATTTCAAACCCAAGGTGATGGTGCTGCAACACCCCTGCAAGTCAAAAGATTCCAGTAGGACAGCTGGACAGCCAGAGAACAGTGCTATTCACAGTCAGCAGAGGTGATGTATATTTGGTCCCGGTTCTGATTGTTGCAACTCAGATGTGTGCCATCAGTTTGGGCGGCTTGATGATTACCACCTTGGCTTTCTGATCCCAGCTATGTTAACAGCAGCAGCAACAAAAGAGCTTACATGATTCATGTTACAGTGTGCTGACAATCAGGGAACTGGAATACACAAGGTAAATGTTGTCATTTCCTCAGTTTTAAAAATGACTTTCTATAGACACCACTGAAAAGAACTTGTCCTGTTAAGTCCCTCCACTCTGAAAGATTTTTGTTCTTTTGCAGAGTCATAGAATTTCCACCATAGGGGCCTGGGGATTTAGCTCAGCGGTAAAGCGCCTGCCTGGCAAGCGCAAGGTCGTGAGTTCGGTTCCCGGTACCGGAGAAAAACCAAAAAAAAAAAAAGAATTTCCACCATAGTATATAGAAGCAAACAAACCAGTAACCCTTCCCTTGCTTGGGTGCCAGCGGTATAGAGATCAGAGAGCTGACTTTTCTTATTACCTTAAGAGTATACAAGTCTAGAGCTGCTTTGGTATTTCTTGCTGCTAGGTAAAGGAGCTCATCATTTAAATCGCCTGCTATTCCTTGCAAGAGTACCTGGTTGGCAAGTACCTGCTGTGGTTCTGGAAATAGACTGACCATAATATCCCATCAGATATGCATTTGACAAGGAGTTATACACTTGCAGTTACCTGGAACAGAGACTTCAGGCACAGGTGATAAAAACTTTATTTCCAAGCTGGGCATGGTGACGTGTGCATATAATTCCAGAATTCTGGGTGGCTACAAGTTCAAGCTTAGCCTGGGTGTTTTAGGTGAAACCTTATTTTAAAAAAAAATGTGAAGATGTAGCCCAGTGGAATAGCTCTGGGTTCCAATCCCTAGTACTGCAACAGCAAACAAACAACAAACTTTATTTCCAAAGCTTGTGAACAATCTTCTGTGTTTTGGGGGTGATCATTCCTTCCAGATTCAGAAACTGTACCCCAAGGCAGGCTCTGACTGCCTAGCATTTTTCCTCTCTATTATGTAAGCACCATTAATAGTCCTGTCGGTCTTGATTAATTCTGTGCACAATGATCAAAGGAGTATTTTGACTTTGGGGCAAATAAAATCATGGTGAACTATGTGACACAGACACAAGGTATAAACATTTATTAAAAGAGAAAAGTACAGAGTTGGGAGCATGTAGAGACTGCATAGAAATGAAAGCACATAAAGAACGAATTCCAAATATAGATAAAAAAGCTTTAGGTATAATCAAGCATTTCTGAGTTATTCTATTCTATAATCTTTAATGGTTTCTGAAATCTGAGATTTGCTTGTTAGAATGTTGTTCAAAGAAATGATCCATTAGGTCTTTGTGTGAACAATAGGCCATTACTCCGCTGATCAGTAACTAATGCAAGGAGAAAGTTCCTTTTTATTCCTTTACAACATGAGCCTGGCTATTTCCAAGAATACAACTAATTTCAAGGAAAATGACAAAGGATGTTGTTCTAAAAGGTATTTCATAAACCCTAAACTCTGACTTTGAGAAAGGGAAGAAAACGTGTTTGGAACACATCAATACTAAAGATGCAGTGAAGTGACAATTCTGAGACTTAGACTTTCCGACTTCAAGAAGAATTATATTTTCTAGTGATACTGAATTCATATGCAGGTGTATTTGTTATCGTTTGCCTGTTTTTACATGCACCTTAGATTATGACTCTCGGTTTATTTAACAATGAGTGACGCAGGTAAAACATATCTTAGCAAAGAACAAAAGCAGGGGCCAAAGAAGATAGGAGATGTGCTCCTGGTCATGCAGTCCTTAGATGGAAAAGATGGATCATGAAGTATGGCTGCTCTGACACCAAGTGATTCTTCTCTCTGTCTCAGGAACAGGGACCTCATTAGCAGGAACAAGGTCAGCTCTCAAACTCCTCCAACCACATTCCAAGGAGCTACCCATGTCCAGAACTTCCTTGGCAAGCAGCGCTTAAGGCCTTCTGGCCTTCTGGCCTTCTGGACCAGACCTTTTCTACCTAGAGATGGTTTCCCTCCCTTTGACCTCTCTGTTATGTCAATGGTCCAAGGTCTAAAAGAGAAACCAAGTCAACACCTGGCATAGAAAGCATCCATACCTTTAGCAGTGGATCCTAGAGGCACAGGAGAAGGGGCAGGTAACTGGTGGAATACAGCTGTAAATTTCACCTTCTGTTTGCATAAACTGAAGCTGAACAAAAATGTCCTTTCTTTGAAGGTTTGTATAATAATTTCCTGTGGCAAAGTGGTCTGATTCTACACCTGTCTTCATCCATCCCACACATCTTTACGGGCACCTGACTCTCGGCAGTAACGATATTGGTTGGAAGACAAACACGGTCCCTGCTCTCAGGTAGCACCCGGTGCTCAGGCGAAGGGGACAGGAGAAAAGATGCAAGTGTTGGTAGAGAGAAGGGAAGTGGCTAAAACCTTGGGAGTTGTGATTCACAGAAAGCTGTATATCTCTTTGTGCCAGCCCTAACCTGTGCTTTGAACTTAGTATTTGATTACTTTTCCTCCAGCTGACTCTTGGCAGGTCCCAGTACCTTGGAATTTCCCCAGACATTTCTGGAAGTCCCTGGGATGTGTGTCATGTGACAGGCTTCACATAGCATCTCCTGCCTCGGCCTTCCCCCGGTGTGCCTCTTCTGAGGTCTGTCGTGCCCACGAGAAACCAGCCCTGATGTGCGAGATCCCAGAGTGGAGAACAGGGTGAGCAGCTGCCCTTTCTTCATGTAGCCCTGCCTTGATGGGGCTCCAGGGGCTCAGGGAATGAAGCAGCTCATTCAGACGGCTTCATTCCCCCGAGCAGTCCCCTCATTCTTTCCCCGGAGCTACCTGCTTGCCACTGTGAACCTCACTTACTATTCCACTCTTCTGGGGCTTACAGAGGCTGCAGGGGGTGGGAGGTCAGCCCTGCACCCAGTGTTCTTGAGGGAAAGGCTTGACATTCTGCTTAACAAGGGTTAATTTTTCATTCTGTGGCTGGAAATAGACTGCATTCTTATATCATGTATGCATATGTTAATGGAAAGAAGAGCGTTACGCTCTTTATGTGAAAATGAATCCATGGGGAAGTGAAATACAAAAGGCCTTTCCCTGGTGTGAAGGAAGAGAGACCGAGGAAAGAAGGTGCACAAGGCAGGCCTGAAATAAAGAGGTGTAGGAGAGGTATGGAAAAGGGACCGAATCAGGGAAAGCAGAAATACATCAAAGACCCTCAGCTTTGATTGGTGATTTTTGGCTTCTTTTGTAGTGTTAGTAAATAACAAGGCTTTTTCTGTGGGTGACAGAAAATTTATAATTTATGAAGTGTTTTGTTTTTTAAACACAGATAACTTTCTTATGCAGCAAGGTCTTGTGTCCTAAACTGTGAGAATTAGTATAACCTGGGAGAACATTGCAATGAATATTTAACAACTGTTTAGTGGTGGCTGACTTATGTTTAAGGCCTGATGCCAAATGTTCAGCTTCTGAAGATAACATCACTGCCTGTTTCTTGTGACATAACCTGACATCCAAGAGTACAAGGTAAAGCAAGTCCTGGAAGACACTGGCGTGCTCTGCTCATTAGCATAGGATTCTTCACACATCTTGTCCCTAAGCTTATAGATACAGAGAAGGGAACCTGGCATGAGGGGAAGGGGAAGGATGTTTTCATAAATACTAAATTTATTTTTTACTCATACGTATTATTGGGATAACATGATGTTTCAATACCTGGATATATTTTCTAAGGTTTAAATCATGTTAAAAATATGTATCCCCTCAAATCTTTATCATTTCTTTATGGTGAAACTTGCAAAATCCATTCTACTACCTTTCTATATTACATTAGTGCTATTCATAGTTACCCTAGAGAGGAACGGCACATCAGAGCTTCTTTCTCTAGTGTGCACTCTTTCTTTGGAGTCAGACCTCGTGGAACATTGTAATGACTGCAAGTTAATCTTCCGGAGAGGAGTCACCCTGCAGCAGGCTACTGCCTGGCAGTATGAGGGCCTGAGTAGGGCTTTTGCCACTGCCATTCAGAAGTTATGACTCCTTGGGCAAATCAAGAGTGGTATTTATTCTTCTAACTCCTATTTTTCTCAACTCCAAAACTTGAAACTAGGCATAAGTTTGAAACTAGGTCCCTTCTAGTTTTAAGACTCTTACTAGCTGTACCATTTTATAACATTTAGAACGACCATATTTATCTATTTGTTTAACAATATTCATAGGAACAGAGACAATACACACATGATACGGAGTGGCAGAGGTAGACAGCATTGAGTAAAGACAGTGAGTATGACTTGTGGAATTCATATAAAAAAGGAAGGCAGATGTAACAAATAAGTCCATATCCAGATAGATACATGAGTAGACCTGTATTGTGAAGTAGGTAAGAGGGACAAAGGCATAAAGAGGGAGACTATGGGAAAAGATTGTTTAGCAAGGGAAGTCAGTCTCTTGAGCTAGGTAGTAGACACAGGATGTTTTGCTTGTGAGAACCACACATGATTAGGCAATCTTCTGTGTATGTAATATATAGCAGTTAAAATATTGACTTACTTTAATTTGGGTTAAAATGGGAAGGGGATCTAAGGATAGGAGATGGGAGGGGATGGGGGACATGGGAGGCAGATGGGAAGGGAAATAAAAAGGATCAAAATGTGATGTGTATAGTACCAAAACACCATGATGAATATATTCATTGAGTAAACATATACTAATAAAAATTAAAGTAAAATAAAAGAGAATAGCATACAAGATGTGATCACCATATACAGTAAATTTAAAAATGTATCACAACTAGAATTAGAGGTCCCATTCAATCCAGCTATTCTTCTTCTGGGTATTTTTCCAGAAGAACTGAAAACATCATATCACAGCGATATATGTGCACCCATGTTTATAGCAGTGCAGTTTTTAATAGCTAAATCTTAGAAACAACCCAAATGCCTATCAACTGAGGAATGGATAAAAAAGATGTGGTATTTTTATACAATGGAGTATTACTCAGCTATAAACAAAGATAAACCCGAGTCTTTTACAGGTAAGTGGATGTTACTTGAAACCATATTCATAAGTGAAATAAATTACACCCACATGTGTAAACATTGTATTGTTTTCCTAGTGTAAGAAAGAGTTAATAAAATCTGAAAGGTACAATAGATATTGTGAAAGAGAAGCTACCCAAAAGGAAAGAACAACTGGGATGAGGGAAAGGAGAAAAGAAAGAAGTGAAAAACATATATATATATATACACACAAGATAGCTAAGACAATTGTACAATAATTTCTAATGGCTTATTGAAAGGAAGAGTTAATATTTAATGGTTTGATCAATCTTGCATACCTATATCTGGTAATCTGAGCAACTACTTTGAAGATAACAATATGTAATACAACAACCATTGCTAATTTCCTATCATCTTTTTTTTTGGAATTCTGTATTGTTTTTGTTTTTGTGTTGTTTTGTTTTTGTCTCTGTTATTTTCTCTTTAAAATAAAAAATATGTAAATAAAAAAATGCATTGCAGTAAAAGGCAAAGTTTGCATGCATACATTTTAGAGAAGGTCTTTTGGGAGAAAGTTCCCAACTCTTCCCCAGAAAGAGGGGACTATTTTGGTGGAGAAAACTGCATCCATTCTTAGACAGACCTTTGGCTGCCTGCCTTGTGTTTATGCCGTGGGGTATCAGAGCTTGTTTTCCTCTTTGCCTGCTGTTCTGGCATACGCTTCCTATCTTCCTGATATAATCCAGTACTTGCATTATTATGACTACAGCTGAGTTGTCATTCCTTGTAACCACAAATGTTTATTTTTCCTTTCGTAGAAAACCTTTTGTTTTTCCTAGAATTAATAAATATCTTTTTAAAAGTTAAAAACAATTTTCCTTGTTCCATCGTTACTTACCTCAAACACACCTCCAGTTGTCTACGTACACTCTGGAAATATTCAGTCACACATCAGGCGTGACTCTCACTGCACGCTGTAGAAGAAGCCCTCCTAGCTCCTCTGGCCCGTGCTGATCTGGCAGGTTCTCTCTGTGCATGCGGGCTGGCTCCTGTCCTTCTCCCTGGCCCCTGACCGGATCAGTTTTCTCAAATCTGCATCTCTTGCTTTGTCGGCTTAATCCCTTGATTTTGCTGAAAAATATCTTCCAATCATTTTCTGGCAAAAAGCATTCATGAAGTAAAGTTTTTGAAATTTTACCCGTCCAAATTTATCTTTATGCTATGTATCTCCACATTTCTTTTTTTTTTAATTTTAAAAATAAAAGGAGGAAAATATTAACAGACAGACAACATTTTACAAAATAGCAAAGGAACAGTACAGACAGTATGGAGTTACAAACAAAGTGGTAGAGAATTAACAATGCTTGTTGTGTTACATATTGATATCTTCAAAGTGG
>NW_004955448.1:7247406-7309561 GCF_000276665.1 Chinchilla lanigera
GACTCGCTAGAGGGTCTGGGCAAAGGCAAAGCACAGACTCGAATCCATGGGCCCTGCAGCTCCCGGAGTATTCGCTGTCTCGGCGCAGGGCACATGGGGCTGGAAGAGTCTGCTTGCCTGGCTCAGAGAGCCTGTATCAATGAGCATTTGGCTATTTGGGTTGGAGACTGGAAATAACTGTCTGCAAAATTTTGAAGGCACTGTCCGTGGTCTTTGACCTCCCATTGTTGCTGGTCTGTCCAGAGACTTTTAGATTCTTTACCCTTTGTGTGTAACTTGACTTCTGCTTTCTCTCTGGAAGCTTTTAAGATCATTCCCTGCTCTACTAAACTGAAATTTCTAGTTGAATATGCTGTGGTGTGAAACTGTCTTTTGTCAAATGTGCCAGGGACTTTGTGAGCCCTTTCTACCTGGGGAATCTTATGCTTTCTGCAAAATTTCAACATTATTTTATCAGCTACTACTCCCTCACTCCAATTTTCCTTCCTCTTCTCTTTAGCAATTCCATGTTTAAAATATAGTATTGATTGAACTGTGTGTCTAATATTTTTCATTGCTTTTTTTCCCTATCAGTATCTATTTATTTATCTAATCTTTCTGGGAGATGTCCTTAATTTTATCTTTTAAATTTTCCATTTAGTTTTGCTTTTTTTTTTTTTTTTTTTGGTTTTGGTTTTTCTCCGGTACTGGGAACCGAACTCACAACCTTGCACTTGCCAGGCAAGCGCTTTGCCGCTGAGCTAAATCCCCAGCCCTAGTTTTGCTTTTAACTTATCCTCTTTTTAATTTCCAGAAAACACTGCTCTTTTTTCTCATTTTCCTTATATCTTTGAGATATTAAGGAGTTTTTTTAAAAATACCTTTGTTCTCTCTACATAGTTCTCTGTTTCATTCAACTAGTCCCATTTCTGTTTTTCATCTACTTCTTTTTCTTTGTTTTGTTCTTATTAGAACCCTACTTCAGCAGCTGTCAATCTTAGTGGTGTGCTCATACTTAGAGTGGATGAGTGCTGTGGTTTGAATGTGGTCCCCAAATTCCTGGGTGGGAAACTTAATGCCCAGTGCCATAACATTAAGAAGTGGAACCTTGAAGAGATGATGAGGTCGTGAGGGCTCTGCCCTCCTGAACGGGTTAATGCTGTTCTCATGGGAGTGGGTTAGTCATCACAGGCATGGGCTCCTCAAAAAACAGGACTGCAGCCCTTTTCCTCTCACTCTGTTGGGCATGCTGTCTTCTCCTTCCGCTATGGACTACCACAGTAAGAAGGCCTCAGAAGATGAGGGCCCTGTGACCTTGGGCTTCTCAGCCTCCAGAACTGTAGGAAATAAATTTCTACTTTATGAATTACTCAGTCAGATTATTCTGTTATAGCACCACAATCCGGACTAAGATAATATCCAAAACGCTGACTGAAAACTTTTGAGGACGTAGATGGGCCTTGTGAGCTCTGACCATGTTATAAAATGTTCCTGGGAGAATTCTGAATGGTGATAATTTTACATCTTTCCTCTTCTCTGGCCACATTCCCCCTTAAATTTCTTCCAACCTGACTCTGGAGGACGAAGGTCTAGAAAAACAGGTCAGGAAGTCTCAGTGTGCACCACAGAGGCCTTCAAGTCCTCTCCGCTCACTACCTTGACTTTGCCCTCAGTCGTGTCTGGTGTTGCTCAACCCAGGGCCCCGCTTTTAGCTTTTCTAGCGTGGAAAGTAGTCTCTGTGGAGGCTGGCTGCAGCGTGGTCAGGGACAGGAACAGCTGTCAGTCACAGAGTATAGGGTGGAACTTCTTTAACAGCTTGGACTGTGCTCCTTGGTCTATACTCCCAGGGTCCGTACTACTCCCCAAGGTGCCTGGTGCCACCATTTAACAAATCTCTTATTGGGATCTACAGCATAAGTCACACTGTTTCTTGGCTGTTCCATCACCCGCTTGCTCACATGCCTCAGAACTGCTGCCAATGTTCACATTTTTCATTGCTTTCCAACCTCCAAAATGCTGAATGTATTCACCTGTTCTCTTCTACCTGTCCTTGATGGCTTATGTCTCTTTGAAAAGTCTCTTTGCTGAGATTCAGTGAGATTTCAGGAGGGAATAAAATAAGACACTTGTGCCATCCTTCAGGGAATGGATGTGACGTGAGTTGACTTCTCTGCTGTGTGGAGAACGGGGTGGAGGTGAGCATGAATGCAGGGGTGGACCCTTGCTGCAGTCTATGCTAAGAGGACAGGATGAGGTCAGGTGGCGACAGAAGCAGTGAAAAATGGGTGGCTGTGTAAACATAGGGCTTGCTGATGGCTTATGTGTGAGGGATAAGGGAGAGGGAGGGCCAAGGGTGAATGCTCCAGTGATTGCTTGAGCAGGTGAACACATGATGGTGCTAGGTACCAGCACAGAGAACGCTAAGAAAGAAAAATATTTCATAGTTGAGATAATTATTCAACCATTTCATGGCTGCTCAGGCACCTTTGTGGACCTGAGCACCAAAGAGCTCAGTACAATCAGCAGCACCCTTTCCTGTGGTTTTATTTCCTGCCTCCGTGTTTTCATGAATGCTAACTTACAGGACTTCACCGGCAGAAGCATAAAAGGAGCCAGCATGGTGTCGGCATATTGCCACATTCTACTTGAAGTAAACGTTCCTGTTTATTATTTCCCCCCAGGTAATCCAGTGTATTACAATTAGAAAAAGGTACTTACAGATCTTAAAATCCCCAAACATATTGTCCTTATCATTAAGAAAATCATAGTTTTTAATATGGTTTAGTTTTATTTTAAGAATTTGTTGATTTAATGTAACAAATTAGTACTGTTGGGAAAAAATAATTCAAGTTGCTTCATTCCCTTGATATTCAAAATAGATAACTAGATAATAATTCTGTAATATATGAATTGGGTTATATTTTGGACATACATTGCAATGCAAAATGTGATAAAATATATGGTAAATATTTGTATTTAAAAATTTGTTACAGTAAAAGGTACATTGCCATTAATCTGTCTCAAAATACCGCCCCTCCTTTCAAACACACTTCTCCCATTTTTTTCATGAAAAAATAAAACAAAATTTCATAACAAAATAATAAGAGAATAACAATAATTAATACATTGTCTATCACTATCTTCAAAGTAATCAGGGTATAAGCCATGGGGAAAAAAAGATTCTCTTACAAAAAAATCCAGATATTAATACAAAACAAAAATACTCTTTCACAAGGAAGAAACATATGTTAACACAAAACTTTCTTTTTTTCATTTTTATATTTTAAAGATAAAAACTAGTAAAATAACAACAATGAAAACAAAATCAAAACGACACAAAAACAAAACAAAAAAAATGACACATGACCGCAAAAAGAAATGATAGGCATTAACAATTGTTGCTACATTACATACTGTTACCTTCAACAAAGTTACTCAGTCCACCAAACATAAGAATGCAAGATTGATCAAACAATCAGACAGTAACAGGTAATAAAACAACTGGAAATTATGCGAAGCTTTACCATACAAGATGGTAGGAGCTCAACAGTGGATCTTATACTGCATATTGTTGTTCTCAGATCAGTCATTCTGATTACCAGATTCAAGCGTGCAAAATTGGTCAACAAAAAGGAAAATTCTGAGCATTGATTGTTCCTTTCAATAAACCACAGACATCAGCAATACACCTATCACAGCTAACCTTGTACATACATATAAGTTTTGTTTTTCATTTTAAAGAGAATGGAAAAAAAACCAAAATAACAAAAACAAATACATAAATAAAACAGCATAGAGAACACTAAAAATGATACAGAATTTCAAAACAAGATGATAGGATATTAATAATGGTTGTTATATTACATAATGTTATCTTCAAAATGGTTGCACAGATAACTAGATATAAGCATGAAAGATTGATCAAACAATTACACATTAACAGTTCCTTTCACTAAACCAACAGATATTAGTAGTACAATGAACTAACAGAAACTAATTGTATAAATGGAACAAATTAGCACATATATTGAAATATTTTTGAAACAGTATCCTATTGTTTCAGAACTGTGTGGAAGCAGTTCTGGAAATTCTCTTTCATGAGTGTTTTATGAGGTGTAATAAAAATACGTGGTGATTTCTGGGTTGAGTACTATCCAAGGGAAAGGGAGGCTATAAAAATCTTATGGTATGCCTTCATTCAACTTATTCATTGGATCTGGCAGTGCAACTTCTGAACTTCCATAGTCAGGATAGCCATGAAAGGTGTATCCGCATTTACCAGAGAAACAGATATGACACAAAATATCAAGTATGTAAGAATTTACAAGATTGGCTTCAATGGCCACCCACAGAGCTGGATGAGGAAGCGTGCAGAGGGTGGCTGCATACTGAGACTGAAGGACCCAGTCAAAGGCCTGGAGCTCACTGCAGTGTCCCAAGGGAGTCTGGATAAGGAATCTGATGGGTTTGTGTGGAAGGCTGAAGAGTCTAAGCGGAAGCTGAAGAGTCTGCACTGGAGGTCAGGAGCTGATGTCCAAGGTGGGCAAGGACGGGAAGCTCATCCAAAGGCACAGAAGCAGACCCCCTTTATGCCTTCCAGGCGAGAAGCCGCCCTGGGGTTGGTCTTCCACACCCTGGGATGTGGAATTGCTGAGCCAGTTTAGTTGGGCTTCTTACTCAAAGTGACACAATCCATCAAGCATGATAAAAAGTGCACATTTTGAATCGACTTAGGGTGCTGAGATTGATATATATATATAATTTTAAACCAAGGCAAAGATTTGTTTCCTATACCTGTTAGAGAAAAATTTGTCCAAAGAATGAATATAGATATGTGAATGAAAAGCCACCTGCTGAAGGAGAGGGCAGGGAAGACAGAGGAAGGGAGAGGCAGGTATCCGAATAGTAAGTCAGAAATGTACAGAGGAAGGGGAATTGCGAGGAACAGCAGCTGCTGTGAAATTAGAAATGGCCTTTGAGTATCCAAGCAGGTTTGTGAAGTAGCCATTGGGTACGAGATTCTGGAGTTGAGGGAGACCTAGGCCAAAGATGGAGAATAGGGAGGCGGCAGCACATAGGATTCTGACAAGCCAGGGGGGACTGATCCCTGAGAACGAGCATGGGAGGAGACGGAAGTTCCAAGCGTGGGGCCTGGGGCTGGAAGGGAAGGAAGAATCGGCAGAAGAGTGAGAAGGAGCACTCGATGAGGCAGAGGGAAGGCAGGGGAGGGGAAGGCTTGTGCTGGAAGCTCCACAAGGAACGTGCTTGAAGGGGGGTCCAGGATCAGCTCGGATATACGCCTGTGTGCCCTCGGGGAAGGCGTCGTAGAGGAGGGAAGCCTGACACTGCAGCCCGGAGGATTTCAAGTTTAAGCCCCAGCTCGGGCAGCTGAGCGGGACCCTGTCTCAAAATAAATAACAAAAGGTTAATGCTTCTCTCTGAAAATAGACTCATGATCTCCACCCTCGCATGCGAGATCAATGTATCCCAGAGTTTGCGGACATAATGAGAAATGTAAGCATACTGATCTTGTCTCTTCATGTATATCGATAGGACTCAGTATTTCTTTTCTCGTTTTTAAGTTCTTCAGTTGAATATTTACCACCGTCAAAGGGTAAAATCACAAGAGTTTAGTTTGAAGATCTCAATTTGTTTTATTTTCAGTCCTAGAAATGGACAACAATTCATTTCATAAAATACAAAAAGTGTTCCAGTGTGTCAGGCCAAGGTGGTTGGTTTTATAGAGGAAAAAGAGCTGAAGAAACTAAAAATAATTCAGATTGGTCCTTTCAGAGTTACGTTCCTTGTAAGGTGGGAGAGATAGAGAATAGAAAAGTTATTCTCTAGCATCGGGTTACTTTTTTTTTTAATGTAAGAACTAAGGCAGAGGGAACATCACTGTCTGTTTTTACCAGTTGGAACAGACCTGTTTGGGAAGTTTGACTGTCATCTCTTTCACCTTCATTTCTTAAAAGGTCAGATAAACTGCTTAGTTTTGGCTTGGAGATGTGAAACTTCAGCACAAGTGACTCCATTTTGATTTTCATCCTGGTCTGTTGGCCCTAGTGCAAGAGCTTAGCTTAAAACAATGGCTTCCTGTAATTTTTATTTAACACCATGAAAGCAAAGAGCAAGAACAGCATGCTGACAGTGCCAGGTGTCAGCTCACAGGTGACAGGGCTCAGAGAGAAGCATTTAGCTTCACCAGACTTAATTGCAAGATTCAGAGTCAGGCCTCAGAAAAACCCCTGTGATTAAATGATTGGGTCAACTTGAGCAAGAAATGCCCAGCTGAGGCGGATTAGCATAGTTCTGGGTACAGCTGAGGGGATTTACTGAAAATTTGCTGGGTTTTACCTGGGGTGAGTGACAGCAATCAAGGCACTTGCTGGCTACATGGTATAAAAGGGAAATGAAGGAGGAGGGCTTGATTCTGTTTCTTTGGAGGAGCTCCAGTCTTCACCTTCACCTGGGACATCATTACCTGGTTTTCAATGCAGACTCTTCAGCCTCCAGCACTGACCCTTCAGCCTCCTAATGTGAACTCACATGGGACACAGTATTGAGCTCTAAGCCTTTGACTGGATCCTTTGGATCTCGCCCTCGCAGACAGACTGTTTGGTCTCTTCCACACCTGCCACTGTGGGCAGACACTGTGAGCCACTCTTGTAAACTCTTATATATTTGTATATGTTGCATTAAATCTGTCTCTAGTAAGTACTGACTGATACAACTTCATTTGGTGGTGGAAAGCGCAACTGCTAAATTCATAAACACCAGTGGTTTCTCTAATTCGTGCTTGTTATTCACTTTCTCAAATCAAGATGTCCAGCTTGCATCCAAATAGGGCACTTGGCCTACAGGTCAAAAAACTAAACACCAAACAGCCTTCTTTTGTTCGTACCTAAGGTCTACAAGTGTAGCTCTTTATCCCACCTCATATTCTGGGTCCTACCCTTTCCCCTTGTGCTCTGTTCTTGATATGAATCACTTCTCCTGTCTGTAGTCTCATGTTGCCCTATTTAGCTATGCCTGACAAGGTACAAACCCTGGTGTTCCTTTTGAGTTATGGGTGATTCTTTCCCTTCCAACTCTTGCCATATGCGGTTTCTCTGGCTGACAATTTACTCAGTAGTTTCAAGCCTTGAGCTCCGTGGCACATGTATTTGGTATTTTGGACAAGTTGTCCTGGAGCCTATGAAAAGGAATCCTCAGCTGATGCCTGCCATGATGTGCAATACATTAAAGGAACATTAAGGGAAAATTATTTTACTTTTCTACTTTTGAATGAAAAGTTCATATGCAGTGTGGACCACCACGAGCTTGGTGACACAAAGCAGGGAACATGAGGAGGGGGAAAAGATTTGGTATCGGTGTTTATTAAAAGGCAATCCTTGAATTCTCTGCAAGATTATTGCTTGGGTTGTTTGTCAAAAACAGAAATTTGTGGATCCTTCTCTAGATTATGGAATGGGAACCTCTGGAGGCAAGGCCGGGACATTGTGATGTTATGCAGCACCCAAAAGGTCTAGGTATATGTTAAAAGTTTAGGAATATCAGTCTAGAACAGTAACTTTCAAGTCTTGTGGTTCCTAAACCAGCTCTGGAGATAGTTAAAGTGTGATTTGGTGATTTCATCCCAGCCATACTAAACCAGACTCTGTTGTGGGGCCTAGGGACTCTATTAATAAAAAAACAAAAACAATAATTCTCATGATCAGCCAGTTTGGAAATGAAAAAATCCCATGCCAGCCCGACCTTTTGGAGCCTTTGATAGATTGTTTGTGCTGGAAAACCTTCGCATGTATAAGAAGTTTCAGCAACTCTGGATGCTGGCTAAGTCAGCTCCTGCAAAGTTATACCTCTGGGATGTGCGGTCACCTCTTCACCCCTCAAGTCTGATCGTATCACCCTTGTAAGATTCAGATTCTGAAGTTCCAACGCAGATCTGTTGAATGGGGCCCCTGGCAGGGGAGTCCAGGAATCCTGTTTTCAGAAGGACCTGAGATGATTGCAAGGACTAGCAGGGCTGGAACCACAAGTCCATGAACATGGTGGAACTTCCAAACTGCAGGCACCTCAGCAGCCCTTGGGAGTACTCCAGAAGTGTGAGGCTGATGGAGAGGAACTGTGCCCTCAAACCGCTGGGGCCTCAGACCTAAGTCTTGCCCTGTACCTTACTGCAAACCCCCCGAGGGCAACACTGTCAGACTTCCCCCTTTGCCCACCTCAGCTCCCAGCCCCCTTGAGTTTGTCCACCACTGTTGCTGCTGGCTCTTTGAAGTGGCCATTTCTGGGGCTCTGCCCTTATGGAGTTTGGTTAATGGCACAGACCCGCGTGAAAGTAGAAATACTTATTTTATAGAATCACACACAATACCTACTCTAAGACTGCCATTTTCCCACTTTACAATAAGGCATGCATGGCTTATTAGTTGTCTTCAACACACTAAATTTAATAAAAGTAGGGAAACTCTGAGGAGTCTGTAACTGTAGCAAAGACCAAGCAGAACCTGGTAGAAGGATGAATCAAAAGAATATTTTGTGTCACTGTGCTCTTGAGAGTAGGTGACAGCCTGGTGGTACGCTGGTGGTTAGGGACGCTTACGCATGACTGGTTGGCCTCACGCCCTTAGCAAAGCCTAATCTTGAAAACTGATTATTATTTTTAGCTCTTTATTGGACACATTATTTGCCTTCTTTGAAGTGCTTCCAAATGATTTATTTTATTTAGTTTGGTACACGTTCGCACTATATAACGTTGACTTTCCTTATGGAGTCGCTACATGTACATAACTCATCTCAATTCCTCTTTTTATCACTTGTCCCTCCTCTTCCTTCCCCTCCCTCCACCTCTTGACCCCCTTCCCATCTGAGAAAGATCTATCTCCCTACCTCCTACTGTCTATTCTTTATTTTGTCATTTATTTTTATTTTGGGTTTCTCTTATAAGAGAAACTATGTGATATTTAAGCTTGTGCATCTCATTTATTTCAGTTAACATTATGGTCTCAGAATGCATCCATTTTCCTACAAATTACTGAAGTTATCTTTCTTTATGGCCAAGGAGTACGCTGTGTGTAAATACCACCTTTTCTTTATCCTTTCATCTGTTGATAGATGTATAGGCCATTTGCAAGATGTAGTTATTATGAATTATGCTGCTATAAATGTAGGTATTCATGCGTGATTGTAATATTATGTCTTTAACTCTTTCAGGAGAACACCTAGAAGGGGAATAGCTGAGTCAAATGGGATTTGTAGCTTTAGTTTTTTGAGGACTCTCCGTACTGATTTCCATAGCGGTTGTACTAACTTACATTCCCACCAATAATGTAAAAGATTCCATTTATTCCCTGCCGCCTCACCAGCCCATTGATAATGGGCATTATTTTGTGGGGTAAAATAGAATCTCAGTGTTGTTTAAATTGCATTTTTCCTATGGCCAATAATGCTGAATGTTTCTTCATTTATTTATTGGCCATTTGGGTTTCTTCTGTGAAATGTCTATTCATTTAACTTTCCCATTTTTATTGGGTCTTTCATTTGGAGGAATCTAATTTTTGACACTCTTTATATATCCTAGATACTAGTATTCCTCCCTCTTCATATACTATAGATACTAGAATTCCTCCCTCTGTGTGAAGGATAGCTGGCAGAATCTCCTCCCATTCTGTAGGTTGTGGTTTCACTCTGCTGGCTGTTTCTTTTGCTGTGCAGATTTTTAATTTAATATTATCTCATTTGTTGATTCTTAGTAATATACCTGTGCAACCGAGGTTCTGTTCAGAAACTTCTTACATACACCTGTCACTTCAACAGTTTTACATATTTTATCTACCAGCAGGTTAAATGTTTCTGGTTTAACATTTAGTTATTTGATCCATTTTAATTTTAATTTAATATATGGTGAAAATATGGTTAGACTCAGTCTTGTGTGTGTGGACAGCCAGTTTTCCCAACACCATCTATTAAAGAGGCTATGTTTCTTCTAGTGTATGTTTTTGGCCACTTTGTTAAAGATCAAATAGTTGAATGTGCTTGAGATTGTTTCTCCATCCTCTGTTATGTTGTACTGATTCTCTTGTTTGTTTTTCTGCCAGTACAATGCTGTTTTTATCACTGTAGTTTTGTAATATAACTCCAAGTCCAGGATTGTGGTGTATCCTACTTTGTTCTTGTTACCCAGGATTGGTTTTGCTATTCTGGGATTCTTCTAGTTCCATATGAATGTTAGCATTTTTTTCCTCCATTTTCTGTGAAGAATGCTGTTGGTATTCTGACTCAAACTGTGTTAAATCTGTATAATAATTTTTGAAGTATGACCTTTTTTTTTAAACTGAAGCACTGTCTGTAATAGTAAAACAAAAAAACTTGCCTATCAGTAGGGAAAGGATAATTAAATTGTGATGTAGTTGTACAGTAGTAGTAATATTACAAGGCTAAGAAGATTAAAGTGAATTTGAAAAACCTTACAAAATAATGCATATCATATTACAGACAATAAGGAAAAAAGATATGCATGTTTACATATAAATGTATGAGAATACTGTACATAAAAAGGACTAGAAAGTTTTAGTTAATAGATACTTCTGTGAAAGAGTGAAAGGGTAAAGGAGAAACCCATGTTTTACTTTATATTTAGAGTTATAATAAGTAACCCTACAAACACATATTGTTACAATTAGTAACCCTAAATTTACCAAGTACCTGAACTGGCAAGGCCCAAAACTGAATTTATTATTTCATTCAACTAATAGCTGAGTGCCTACACAGTGCCAGCCACTGTTCTGGTTCCTGGCACAAAAGGAAAAATGTCAACTTTGAAACTGAAAATGTTTGTGGATCTGCATTTATACGGAGGCTCTAATTTACATGTCATTTTGAGAACTAATATGAGCTCAGAACTTCATATTTGCTACCAAACTATCATTTAATCAATATTTACTAAGCATTTAATTTTGATACTATATTGTTCTTAATTTTTTATACTCTTCTTGTCTATAGAAACACAAATACACAGTCCCTGCCCTCAGAAAAACTCCAGGATGAATATCAGAAGTGGTTATAAAAGTATGGCCATTTTGATTATATATATTGGTTTTACCTTTCTAGAAACAGGAGATATCTTTCCTTTTGCTGATGTCCTCTTTAATTTCATCTTTCAGATTATTGTAACTTTTATCATAGAGGTCCCTTACTTTCTTAATTAGGTTAATTCCTCAGTATTTAATTTTTCTTAATGTTATTATGAATGGTATTTTTTCTTAATTTCCTTTTCAGTAGATTTGTTTTTGGTGTATAGGAATGCTGTTAATTTTTGTTATTGATTTTGTATCCTGCTATGTTACTGAATTTCATTATTAATTCTAGGAATGTTTTGGTGGATATTTGGGGTCTTTTATGCAGAGGATTGTGTCATCTGCAAATAATAATAATTTGGCTTCTTCCTTTCTTATACATATATCACTTTTATTTCTTGCTCTTGCCTAATTGCTCTTGCTAATGTTTCCAAGTACTATGTTGAATATTATTGGTGATAGTGGACATCATTTTCTTGTTCTTGATTTTAGAGAGAAAGCTTTCAGTTTTTCCCCAATTAATATGATGTTAGAAGTAAGCTAGTCATTAATGGCTTTTATCAGATTGAGATAAGGTCCTTCTATACTATTTTCTTCAAACTTTTTTATTTTTATCATGAGAGAATAATGGATTTTGTCAAAGACTTTTTCTGCATCTATTGAGGTGATTATAATGTTTTTGTCTTTGTGTCTTTCTATGTGATCTATTACATGTATTGATTTGCTTATGTTGAATCATTCATGCATCCAGGGGTGGAGCCAGCTGGTCATGATGTATGGATCTTTTTGATGATCTGTTGTATTCTGTTTGCCAGTATCTTGTGAAGGAGTTTTGCATTTATATGCATTAAAGAGTGGTCTATAATTCTCTTCTTGGTTGGATCCTCACCTGGTTTTAGAATCAGGGAAATGGTAGCTTCCAGGAATGATTTTGGGGGTAATCTTTCCCTTTCAATTTCATTAAAACCTTGAAGAGTGTTGCAGTTAGACTTTCACTGGAGGTTTTGGAGAATTCAGCAGTGAATTCACCTGGACCTGGGCTTTTTTAATGTATAGGTTTTTTGTAAATGCTTTGATTTTATTGCCTGTTATTGGATGAGTCAGAGTTTTAAACTCTCCTAGGTTCAGTTTGGTAACGCATAGGTTAGTAGAAATCTATCCATTTCTTTTGAATTCTCCAATTTATTGCTGTACAATGAATGTCTGCAGAGTAGTTGCTAATAATTTTTCTGGTTTGGGCAGGGTCAGTTGTGAGTTTCATACAGTTAAACACAGGGAAGTTGTGTGAACCACTCTCCTCTTCATTCAACCACAAACACAACGCCACCCTAACGATGACCCAGGATTAAATTTAGGAGACCGTGGTGCAGGAGGCAGCAGATTACTGTCATCAGTGAGAGAGACCGTGGGCAGCACCTAGGAGCAGGAATGTCTGACCCTTTAAATATTAGAAGCCTGAGCTACGGAGTCCCTTTGCCCTTTGCCCTTTGCCCTCAAGTCCCTTCCCCCTGCCTTGATCCCTTCTGCCTGTTCCTGCTGATACCATGCCGAGATCTTCTATGAACAAAGCTACTACCACACGCTATGAGGTGTGCGCCTGGCAATTCTTTCCTTGTCATAGCCAAGGACTTGGACTATTTTTGGTCCACTCAACTGTATCATCTTCACCTTCTTTATTTCTAATTACATTGGTTTGAGGCCTTTCTATCCTTTTGGGGGGTTAGATTAGCTAAGGGGTTGTCTATTTTATTTATTCTTTTTAAGAGACAGCACTTTAATTCATTGATTCTTTGTTTCTTGGGAGGGTCTCAATTTCATTGATTTGTGCTCTGATTGCTATAATTTCCTTCCTTGTACTAGCTGTGGGATTGGATTATTCTTGTTTTTCTAGGATCTTGAGGAGCATCAGTAGAATATCTATTTGGGCTTGTTCTGTTTTTGAGATGAGGGCATTCACAACTATAAACTCACTTCTTAGGATGGCTTTCATTGTGTCCCATAAGTTCTGGTATATGGCATAGACATTATCATTTAGTTCTACAAACTGTCTTATTTCTTCCTCAATTTCTTCTGTAACTTGTTAAGAGTATATTGTTTAGTTTCTATGTATTTGCATAATTTCTGTGTTTTTCTTTTGTTATTGATTTCTAGTTTCATTGTATTACGATCTGATAATATGCATGGTATATTTTCAGTTTTTCTGCATTTAGTTGCTGTGTTGGCCAGTATGTGGTGTATTTTGGAGAAAGTTCCATGTGCGGCTGAGAAGAATGTGTAATCCATTGTTGTGTGGAACACTCTGTAGATCTAAATATGTAATATTTATTTCCATAGTTAACAGCAAAGCAAATTTTGATCCAGTGTGTCAGAAATTGAGATTTTGAATTTTAAAAGTCTAAGTAAATGAGATTGAATGGATAAAATTGAGATAATTTGTCTTTTTCTTTCTAAGTTTATATTTTATTGTTCTAAAGAAGAGTTGCTTTTTCTTTTGCAGTACTGTAGAGTAAACATTGGGGTTTCACACTGAACTACATCCCCAACTCTCTTAGCAATTATATTTACTTGGAGGCAGGGTCTTACCAAGTCACCAAGTTGCCTAGACCAGGCTCATACTCACAATCCTCCTTCCTTAGCCTCCCAGAGTGCTGGAATTTCAGGTGTGCACCACCATGCCTGCCTAGAATAGTTGGGTTTTTTAATTTAAATATCTAATTAATGTTAATAGAGTAGAACCAGAACTTACAAGAAATGGAAATAAGAGAATGAAAGTTGTTCCTACTTTTTACCACTCAGAAAACCAAAATTGACATTGGGGGAAGACTTCCAGGCTTCTAATGAGGGGATTTCAAGATAAGAAGATATTATTTTATCACTCATAAAAGCAGTGGCATGGACAGTTGGAGCTCCTGCATCTAAGCTCTGCTGCAGATCCTTTTCTTTCTACCTCAGGGAATTTATGCACAGATCACGCTCCCCCAGAACCTGGACTGCTTTACCTACCTTCGAGTGGCTATTTATTTTTCTCATTATGCATATCTCAAATCAAATGTCACATCCTCAAGGAAGCCTTCCCTGATCATTCAGTCTGCAATCACTCCTGGTCCTGGTGTCTCTGACGTCACCTTCTCCAAAGTTGGCTCCGTCGGTCCCTGTCTGTCCTCCCTACCACAGTGCAATCCCACCAGAGCCCAGCACTTCCGATCCTTTCCACTGTATCCTCATTTCCTAGAAGGATGTTGTGCCAAGCAGGTGTTCATAGATGTGGTAGAATAAGTAAGGAAATGACTGGCTGCTGGTTACAGAGTAAATGACACTGTCAGTTGGGGAGAGTGAAAATCAGACATGCTGCTGGGAAGATGAGCTGAGGATTGTAGCTGAGCAGGCAGACAAAGGCAGGGAGTTAAAAATGGGATCACTTTTCATAGTTTCAGAGAGATCTTAAAGGCATTCCTTGACCATTAACAAATGGCAAATAGTAAAACATGAAGAAATTTCTTTAGTCCCTAAATGAAGATTCAGTGGAACTCAAATGGTTCTATGATTAATTTAAAGCTGCTAGATTCATAAAGTCCTTGTTTTTAGTTATGGTTTTATCTCTTTCAGGTTAATTGCATAGACTGAAAATTTTTGATTACTCATCAATTTTCAATAGTTGGCTCTGGAAAAACGTGAATGATTTTTCCAATGGTATTGATTCAGCTCATGGCATACCCTTTTCTGTGGTCTAAAATTCTGAAAAATGAATAATATGTTGAGATAGGAAATTATGCCTGAACGTTCAAGCTATAAGCCAGCTAGCTGACAACAAGGTTATTACTATGAAAAATGTCTACAATAATACTTTGTTTTCATGTCACATAAATCCTGGACATGAGGCAAGTAAGAATTAGTTAATTAAACAAAAAATAAGGTTTCCTAAGTTTCAATACCTTTAGGAAAACAAAGCTTATCATTGCTGCTATTTCAGAGATAAGATAATTGAGGAGGCATTTTAATAAGAAGTGTTGCTAATGGAAACTAATAAACTTAGAAGATTTTCTCTAATATTCAGATCTCTCTGGAAGTCAGAGGTACAGAGTATTGCATGTGGAATACACAATGACTTTACATACAGATGAGTAATCATCCTGCTCTTTTCCTGGGTATTTTGTGGTTGTTGGAAATATAATAAATTCTTCTTTATATTGTCTTTCCTTTCGTATTAGATGCAAACAGAAAAAGATGAACTCAGAGACAATAGTTAATACTGCTACATGACTCTTAAGGAAATCTTAATAGTAAAATAAAAGAGTATATCTTAACGTTAGGGAAATACACAAGAGCCTAGGGTTTAGCTCAGTGTGAAGGCCCTAAGATCAATCTCTGGTACCAAAAAATGTCCTTTCACACTTGCTGTAGATCACTTCCCACTATCTCCTCCACAGTATTTATCATAATTTATAAGTATCTTTTTTTGGTTTGTTCACTGATTATCAGTCTCTTCCACAGAGCCTCATACTAGGAAACTCTGCCTTGTTCATCTGTCTTCCCTGTACCCTAAAGCACTGAAGACTCACATCTCTCCCCTCCTGGAGGGCATTAGCTTGGAAAGAGGATAAGAATGTCTTTGAAGGGATAGGGGAAAAATAAAGCTTCAGGAGCCAGAGGGCCTTTTGAAACTTGAAACCTGAAGAAGAGAGAATGAGACACTCACACACACATACACACACACACACACACACACACACACACACACACACACACACACACACACCCTAACGGGGTCATTTACAATTTAAGTGAGTAATTGCAGATATATTTTATCATCTAAAAATATTTCCTACAACAGACACGTTTTATGACTTCACAGTTCTGTAAAATATATTCTCCTAGCTTAGGATTTAACACTAGCCTTGGGGTGAAGGAGTTACGGTCCAGCTGAGGAAAGGCAGTTTTAATCATAAAACACTTTGACATTTCTAAGAACTTTCCTCTGGCTTTCTCCTTTTTTGTAAACTTCCTTTTTCTGCCTCTCCTTTTTTTCATTCCTTCATTCTTATTTATTATTTTGTTTCTTTTCTCCCACCTTTAAATTATAACATAATAGTACATGGTGGGAGCAATGCTATTCAAAACAATAGTCCTACTAAATGTCAAATAACATTAAAGTATTTATGTATCAAAATACATAATTCCTTGTTCCAACCTCTTCATATTTCTGACTCTCTCTTGCTAGAGGAAAACACTTTTGATTCCTTAAACTGTTCATTCTGGCTTTTATAGATCTCTCTGCTTTTAAATAATGTGAATACCAGTCTCCTTTAATTCATCAATTTGAGACATAAATCTATGGAGTTTTTAATGTGGCTGATGAGGAATTAAACACCCTTACCTCGCCATCACTTCCGCTTCTCCTCCTCTATGATCATACTCCAAATTTGGGTAAGTGTATATTCAGTGTTAACATTTTAATGCCTGAGTAAATTTTATTCACAGCTGAAGACTGTAATATCTGTTTCCCCAGGAATAAACTCGGAGCAATCACTCAGGCACTAGTAGTTTGAGAGGCACTGGTATCACCAGCAAGGGAGGAAGGAAATGGTAAAGGAAGGGAAATCCGTAATAAAAAATGCTTTTTCAAGTGGTTACCACTATGCATAATTGGAGTTTAATCCAGTGAGAGAAACTTGGGGAAATCGTGTGAAACACATAGTCAATGTCATCCGGAGTGAAAGGCAAAGGAGGGTATGTATTTATACACCAGCTCCTATCAGTCATCCGTTGAAGGTTACTCCCACGGGTAGTTAATTTCTTGGCACTTGCAGCTTTTTGAAGCTTTAGGGAAAGTCCTCTGCAAAGACATGCAAATGTCACAGTTGAAGCTGGCTAAGAACACCAAGTATATAATGCACTATGACGTGGTTTCCCTCCTTTTTGTTTTCTTCTGAAATTGCCTTTTACAATTTATTCTGTGTTCATGATAGTTATTGCAAATTCTTCTAGTATCTTCAAGTAATGATCTTTTATAAAGTTAATTACATCAAGTAATCTGTCGGCCCCAACTTTTTCGTTGGTGGCATCACTGGTGGCCTTTGTTATCCCCGATGGACGGCATTTCTCAAGGTCTTCTGCACAGATGGCATCTTGGGACCCCCAGGACTCGGTGTCTTCTGAGCTGGTTTCTCTGATTTCCGGGCTCCAGTGTTTCTCTTGTTCACTTCTTGGGGCGGCACGCTGTTAAAATATCAGACAGGCTGGAAGGCGGCCTTGCTTGGGCGCTGAGTCATGCTAGTCCCCGCTGAGGCTACCACCTGCCTCATACTGTCTCCCTCCCTACCCCTGGGAGAGGACTCCCAGACTCTCCTTGATTACAATAGCTCTTTTTTTTATTTCAGTTTTCTTTTTCTTGTTGTATTCTCACGTTTTTATAAAATAAACCTCCCACTGTCTTAGAAAAGGTGCTTGAGAAGTAAATGCTTTAAACTTTGCATGTCTAAAAATGTTTTCATTTTGCCTTTGGTTGACGGGTTGTCTGGATAGTTACATGTTGGAAACAATTTAACCTCAGAATTTTGAAGCCATGTATGTATTCTATCCTCCTGGGTTTCCATTAAGAAGTGTAAACAATTCTCATACATAAATGCTTGCATTTGGCCTGTTGTTAATTTCGTTTTTAAATCTCTGGAAGTTTATGGAATCTTTTGCTCCACTGCTCTGAAACTTTATGATAAAGTCACGTGATGGGGCTCATTATCCATGGTGCTACATGCTCAGTGGGCCGGGCCCTTTCAATCTGCAAACTCGTGTATGGGAAATGTTCTTAGATTATTTTGCTGATACCTTTTTTTCATTCTCTGTTATATTTTCTCTGTTCTCTCTCTGGGACTCCTGTCCTTTCAATGACAGTTTTTCTGCTCTGTTTCTCTAATCATCATATATTTATTTTCTCTCCTACTTTCTACCTCTTTCTTTTTTTAAGCTCTTCTTTCTGAAAACTTTCCTCAGCTTTGCCTTTTAGTTCTTCCATTGAATTTTTTATTTCAGATGTTTAAATTTTCAAGAGATTGTTTTAGTTTTCTGACTGTTCATGTGTGCCATATTTTTCTCTTAACTATCTAAATAAACCAATAGTTTCAGTTGTTATTATTGTATTATACTTTTCTCCTTTGTGCAATTGCTATTGTCTTTAAGTTCTTTTTTCTGTTTTGATACTGACATGCATTCTGATATTTATTTTTCCTGTTCAAGGTTTTCCCCAGGTGTTTAGTAATCCTTGACTGTCTGCTTATTTGTAAGAATCAGAAATGAAGACTTTAACTGGAACTTCTAAGCATATGTATGGGGCTTGTTAGCCTCAAGCTTTGTTAAAGGTGACCTATCTGGACCCTTTGTAAAGAAACTCCCAGAGCTATCTGGTGTTTGTCACCTTGGTATTACTGCTGCTATTTAAGGCTAAGAATGACCTTTTCCAGAATCCCATTTCTTGTGTGATTAGCTTTGATTAAGAGAGAAACTTGCACAAGATTCAAAGACAGAGGTGAAATTGGAGCCATTAGTCTCAGAAGGTCACAGAGATCAGAGACAGTGATAGATCAGTGTAAAGCTGTCCAGTGGGCTCTAGCTTCTCATCCCAGCCACTGACCCCACTGACCAAGAGTGGCCCCGAGCCACCGAATACTTGGCTATTGTTCCCACAGAGGTTGTAGCATCCGTGGTCTGCTAGACGCTCCCCATCTTCTCTTCCACTTGGGTAGCCAAGTATACATCCTCCCCACATTTCCCATGTGTTTCATCTGTGGCTGTGTTTAAATACGTGTTTCCTATGCTTTCTGTAATAAATTACAACAAACTTTGGCTTAAGGTAATTCTAATTTATCCTCTTACAGTTCTGGAAGCCGGGGATCTAAAATCAAGATGTCTCTTTGAGGCTTCAAGAGAGAAACCATTTTCTTGTGCTTTCTGGCTTCTAAAGTGTGACTGCAGTTTTGGGTTCTGAATCCTCCTCTACTTTCAGTGCTCATCAACCCATCCTCTAGTTCTGCTTCCCAGTTCCTTTTTCTCTCTTGAGTCCTCCTACATCCCTCTTATAAGGACTGCTGTGAAAACATCAGCCCCCGGGCAGTCCAGGACCACTTTCCATCTCAAGAGGCCCAACAATTATGTTAGAAAACTCCCTTTGGCCCTGTGAGGTCACATATTCACCGGAGCTGGTGAGGAGCATGTGAACGCCTTTGGGGACCGCTATGGGTGATGACTTTCTCTGATCCTTCCATTCCTCTCCTTCAGACTTCCCTTTCTCAGCTCCTCCCACATTCCTGTGAGCCCTGATTCCTACAGTTGGCTTTTTGTCCTCTGATATTTTTGAGTGGCTCTGATGTCCTGACTGAACCCTAGTGGATGCACTCTCAATGTCAGTACCTCTACGTATTTCCTCTCAGGGGAGCCACATTTCCTCAACTCATTCTTCTGATGTCCAATCTAGAGGGTAGAGATGCTGCCAAGTGTCTGGGATCTCAAAGAGTAACCTTGTAGGGAGCTCATTATGGTATAACTCTAGACTGTCCTCCAAAATCTTATGTGTTCAAGGCTGGAGCTGTTGGAGCTTGGGAACAATATACTCATCAGTGGTTTGAGCCATGAGTTCATAGGAAATGTGGTAGGAGGTAGGGCCTGAGTGGAAGAGGTGTGTTATGGGGGACACGGTTTTGGAGGATGCGTCTCCCTCCCTGACTCCTGCCTTCTCCCTCTGCTTCCTGGCTGTCAGGGCTGTGCAGCTTTCCTCCACCAAGCCTCTCTGCCATGCTGTTTCTGCCTTGAAGCCAATCAGCCACAGACTGAGTCCGCTAGAAGCCATCAGCCAAAGCAAACCTCGCCTACTTTAACTTGTGGGTGTCAAGTGTTTTGTCCCAGATGTGGGAAAGTGACTGATTCAGCGCATTTTTCTTTTTTTTTTTTCTCTTCCTTTCCCTCCTTCCCCTCCTTCCCCTCCTTTCTCTCCTTTCCCTCCTTCCTCTCCCCTCTCCCTTCCCCTGCCCTCCCCTCCCCTACCCTCCCCTCCCCTTCTCTCTCCCTGCTTCTTTTCACTTGTCTTTTCTCCTTCTCCTTCTCTCTCTGTTTCTTTTTTTTAATGGGGTATCACTATGTTGCACTGACTGGCCTTGAACTCAGGATCCTCCTGTCTCAGCTTTCTGAGTAGCTGGAATTACAAGTGTGGGCCACCAATTCCAGCTTCAATCAACTTGTTGACTTATGTGATTTGCAGTCTGGTCCTCCCTCCTGTACCTGCTGTGGAAGTCCCAGTGCAGAGGTCCTTTGATTTATCCTTCCATGCAGCATGACAGTTCCTGGCCATGTGTGGAGGGAGGAGCAGAATCTTGAGGACAGGGAGTTGGAACAGCTCTAGACACCTAACTGCCTTTTGAGGAGCCTCCATCACATCCTTCCTCTGTTAACTTTCACGCCCACTGTATTACATTCCTAGGGTGCTTGTTGCTACCAGTTTGCAGCTTTTCAGAGATTCTATGTCAAAGTAGAAGCACAGGATCCTACTGCTATATTGGAATTTTGCTTCTAGAATTAACCAAGAAAGTTGCTTTATATCCATTTGCTTGACTGCTTCCAAAATTTCAGTGATGTTAGCCATTCTTTCTTTCCCTATTTTTTGTGGGTTTATATTTTTAAATACAAATTATTTTAAGATAATTCTAGAGCTTCATGTACTTAAAAGAAATAACTCATATAAATCTCATATATCCTTCACCCAGTTTCTGTCCTCGCAATATTCTGTATAACTATAGTACAGCAGGAAATTAACACTGCCTTTATTCAGATTTTACCAGTTTTACGTGTGCTCATTTGTGTGTATGCACTTTATAGAGTTCTATAAGGTATGACACATACATAGATGCATAGATAGGTATATAGATTTTTGGCGTGCTAGGGATTGAGCCCAGGGCTTCATGAACATTTCTTGAGCTGGAAGTAGGAGAATCACATACTATAGCTCACAGTCTCCAGGTTCACCATGTTTAAGGACCCACCTGCAGCACCCCACCACTAGGGCTATTTCTGTTTCATATTTAAGGAAAAAAATACCTTCTCTATAATATTTGGAATGAACAACATTAGATATGATGCCCCTAGCAAAAAGTTTTTGATTTTTTGAACAGGAGTGAAATTTTATCTCCTTTACATCCTCCCCCTTGTACTAATGGACAACTAACAAAGCTCATCGCTTAGTTCTCTGAGTTGCAAATATTCTATATTCTTCATTTTCTTTAAAAAAGTCATCCTGGATAAAAATGCTTTGCAACACAGAAAAGAGGAAATATTGCACATTTTCTCTATGCCAGACTCTTCGTCCATATTTAATTATAACTGATGGGTTATTTTGATTAACATTGGACAAAAAGGACTTATACTTACAAAATTTTTACATTCTCTTCTTAAAGGAGAACGTGGTATTTTCTGATCTCTGGAGGAATAAAGAATTATGGAACCCGTGGAATAAATGGAGACACATTGAGGAGCTATCTTTGGACATGTGGTTGTACTTGAGTCTTCTAGAATTGCCCCTAGTAGGAGGACACTCAGATGGTTAAGTTGTCTCAATGGGCCACTTGAACTCCATCTAATCCAATCTTGGGGAATTTGCATTTATATTTGTACTCAAACTTCGGAGGTAAGGGTGGAGCCTGTGTGACACAGCCAGAACCAAGTGCATCTGAAAATTAGCATAAGCAGTCAAAGAAACCTTGTATGTTGTGTACCGTGCCATATTACAGGATGTATTTAGGTAAATGAAAGGCATGCAATCTTAAAAAACTATTCTCTCTTGGTTGGTTCCTCTGAAGGCTGTGTTTGTGAGACAACTGTGTTTTATTTATTGAATTTGGTCAAGAAGAGACAGGAGAGGTGATGAAGGTGGCGGACATTCATAAATAATTGATCACAATTTTTTCTTCACTCTGCAGCCTTTTGTTTCAGCCTAACTGCAAGGCTGATTCAGAGCATGAGAGCTACATTTTTGTAAACTCGAACAGGAAAGAGCTCTTTCAACTATCTATTGATGCATAAGAAACCGTTCCAAAATCTAGGGGTTTAAAGCAGTCGTCATTTATTATTGCTCCTGAGTGGATGACTGACTGGGAGAAATACAGATGAGCTTGGCCGGGCCAGGCTGATCTTGCCTGGACTAGGTCCTATTCCGTGGTCAGCTGGCAGGTTGTCTGGGGATTGGCTGGTTCAGCACGGCTCTCATCCCCTGTGATAGCTCCTGGTTCACATAGCTAACCTGGACTTGTTAGCATGGTGGTTGCAGCACCTGAGAAACTAATGGAGTTGTGCAAAATCTCGTGAGTTCTTGCCGAGAAACCAGCACACCGTTATGTTCATTACCAGCACACCACGATCAGCACCCCAATTAGCAGCACACCAATGCCTCCATCATTCTCTCTTGAATATATTAAAAAGTCTGCATTATTTGACAAGTTGTAATCAAGGGAACAGTGATGCCCTATTCATCTGTGTTTTGCAGTGAGAATTCTGAGCGTTTTTAAAGTTCACTAATTACACTGTCACATTTATGCTTTAATTGTTCAGTCTGGGTGGCTTCTTTATACTGTATGCCTCTTTTGTGGGACAATTTAAGTGGCCAGGAACCTAACACTTGTAAGCACAGAAATGTTTATGACCAAGTGTTCTGTGCTCTGTGGTAGTTCTGTAAGATTTGGCTCTTGAAAGCACTTTTCTGTAACTAGCAATTTGGTGCTGTGGGAAGTTGTTAGGTAGTTCTAGGGGTCCATAGTGAGATAACTTTTTACAGCAAATTCCTCTGTTTTTCAGCATTTGCCCCTTGTTTAGTGTTTTTGCTTATGGTATAGGCATTGTAGAATGACTGCCTGTTGCTCAGCCTCCCTTGGGTTCAGAGAAACCAGAAATAACATCTAATTTGATATAATTTTATTTTATAGAAGTGACACTTTATGGACATTACAGAGGCAAAGTAATGTACATAGTAACACAAAGACATTATTGTTTTAAGAGCAGTATTTGTGCGGTTAGAATACTTTAGAAACGTTCCAGAGAACCTGGCTGCCCAGCCAGATGCCTCTTCTGCAGGTTAAGCTGTGTGATAAGAGCGCATCCTTCACAGAGATTTCTCCTCTTCTAAAAACGCATCTGACAGTTCTCAGGTGGCCAAGTGCAGAGAGCAGCTCTCTTTAACTGGACTAGGTGGCTGTATACCTTTCTGAGGTCCACTCAGATCAAAATCATCTGGTTCAATTCAGATTTCTGGGCACCATCCAGGACCTCCTAGGTTCATGGGGATTTGTGACAGAAACCTGTAGTTTTAATGTCATAATAAAAAATATATATATAAAGGAAGTTGTGTTACTTATATACATTAACTACATTATATATTCTATATGCAAGCCAAGACAACTCAATGTGACCCAGACAAGTCAGAAAGGTGGATACCATAAGTCCAAAATACAATACAATGTTAGTTAGCAACAAATGCTATGGTAAAAATTTTCAAATTAGCAGGAGGGATGATGGGTAGGGTGCTGTTTGGACAGGTTAGCGCTGGAGCTATCTATCCAGGTTACAGAGCTGGAAGTGTATAATAATCTGGCCATGTGAAGATCTGTAAGAGGGAACAGGTAAATGCAGATGACCTAATCAGGAATGATCCTTGCAGTTTCAAAGAGAAGAAAGACATTGGTGAAAGCCATCCAATGGCCTATCAATCTTAGAATAAAATCCGAATTCCCTGCTATGCTGTCTAACCTCTTATATGTTATATAATCCCTGTCCAGTGCCAAAAGTTAATCACATGGCCACGAGCGGTTGTACGTCTGGTGAGGGTTTCAGGGAAATGCAATCTTTAGCTCAGCACCCATCACTCGGCTCTGGCTTCTCACGATGGAAAAGGGAGCACAATTTTATGAGAGAATACGGTTCTGTAAGTTCTTAGCAAGATGAGCTGAAAACCGACCATTGGATTTGGCAAGATGAAGACCACTGATGGCCTTGACAAAAGCTGTCTAAGAAAGGGAAACTAATTAGTGTGAGTGGCAATATTTATAGGACTTCTATCGTCTATGTCCTTCTAGAGGATTTTTATTGGTGTGTTGGCTAGAAGGGTGTGGAGTCTGGGAGGTTTTCTTTACACTTGATCTTAGCCAAAAAGCTGAGAAGCGATGGGAGGTCTTGTATAAAAGCAGAAGCTCAGTAGCAGTTGAATGACATTAGGATTTAACAAATTTGGAAAGAGAACCTGACAAAGTAGGAGGAAGGCAAGAATGAAATCTTCGAGGAAGAGGAGAAAAAACCTCAGGCATCAGGAGAGTGGCTGGCCCTCGATACAACAGGGACAGTTCACCATTTTTAACAAGAGGAAAATCAGGTTCAAAGGGTGTGTAAGAACTGCAGCTAGAACTCAAATCTATTATCTCTCAAAGCCTATTTCACAAGTGTTTCCAAGGCCAGCTTTGTTCAGAAAAAAGAAATTTCGGTAGTCTTCTCCCCCTCCTCTTCCTCTACTTCCTTTAATTCATACCATTCTATACCATATGGTCCTTTGCTCCCAGAGCCCATAGTTCTAGCTAATACCATTGATTTATTCAACAATGTTTTCGTGCACCCACTCTGCAAAATGTGGTGTCTCCAAGTGTATGGTGTAGCATCTGGATGTGTATCTGTTACCATCCCTGTGTAGCTATTCCATTGCTTATCCCTGAACACACAGCTCTCAGGTTCCTAGGCAAATGCTGTGACTATCTGTTCACATTCACAGGGTTGGGTCCAGGAGGGGGACCCAGAGAGGAGGAGAGGAGGTGGGCAGGGGATTTCTGCTCTCTCAGTAGGATGAGCCAAAACACCCTGAGGATGAGTGAATGACAAACACCACAGTAAGATCTCTGTCCCCACACACACCATCATCAGATCAATGTTTTCATGTCGTTCACCTGAATGTTCCTTGAAGGACTAATTATCTTGCTAGAAATTGACAAATGATTTTATAAATATGTGAGTGAGCTCAGTTTATTTTTAATATTTCTTTTATCTGTGCAGGTTTTTCTTGAGAAAGCTTTCTTTCACACCATTCTTTGATGCATAACTAAGAAGCTAGAAGGATCCAGAGGGGATCTTTATGAAAAATAGGAACTCAAATTGGATGTCCAGCTCACTGAAGGGTTTACATCACTGATTAATAACTTACTATGTACTAAAAACCTGATGATAGGAGACATGGTCTGAGAAATAACATGAATATTTAATATGTTTACAAGTATAAATTTTAAAACTTGTGTTAGAGGCTTTAAGTAATTTCTATGGGAAAATATATTCTGAGTTCTAAACAAGACTCTTAAGCCAAAATCCTGGAATACAAATCACTCAAAAGTAAGTGTACCTAATTATCCTCAGCATGTGAGATAATGAAACTAAATACATGAAGGGCGGGCAAAGGGAAAATAAGGGTCAGGCAGACTAATACTAGAGTTAAACTTAGTACAGATAGATGACAAAAAGTTCCAAGAATACAGAAAGTATATGTTTGATTGTTTGTTTTTGTTTGTTTGCGGTACCGGGAATCAAACTCATGACCTCATGCTTGCCAGGCAGGCACTGTGCCACTGTGCTGCATCCCCAGCCGCCTACAGAAAGTATATGGAATATTTGGATGTGTAGGTACTAGAAATGTACCTGAAACTGGATAGAGTGCTGTCAAGGCTCCAAGAGACCTCATGAGTTTTGTGCATCTGTTCACATTTCTGGGCTTGAGCGGGGAAAGAGCACCCATTCCCATGAATGGGTGGTATAGGGGATGGTGTAGGAAGGAGCTTCCCCTCCACTTGGTGGGTAGATTTTGCTAGCTGAAAAATCTATTCTTGTGTCCTAAAATATGAATATGCAGTCAAATAGCCAGAGGATGCCAGAATGTCCACAGAGGTGCCTCCAACAGATTTGTATTGCTCAGACAGTGCCTGAGAAAGAAGCCCCGCCTTCCAATCTTAACCTCTGTGTGCATCTGCCCCTGTCCAATCTGGTGACAATTCCAGTTTGCTTATTGCTGGTGAGATGGGGCCTTTTTCTTGGGCTGTGATAATCCCTAGGAAAGGTCTTCTATGTTGGGCCTGGTAGGTGAGAAGCACTTCACTTCCCCTAACAGGCATCATGGGACCATAGAGCCCAGGATGTGGCCCTGGCATGTTCTGCAAAGGACAATATGCACAGACACTCAACGATACACATGTGGCTCTGTTCGCTGACGTAAGCTCGACGTCATTCATACTAGAACTAAATAATTTGATAGAAGGTGGTGTCTTTCTTTCTAACCTCTTATTGGTATGTTTTTCCCTTCCTGTTTGCCTCTTGAGTGGAAAGTAGAGCGATACTGTGTACATTTGATAAACCAGCACTTGTATTTTGTTATTTATTCTTTTGGAGTTTTAAATTCTGCCTAAGTCTATAGGAGAAAGGCACAGCTAATGGATTTGCCTTTGATGGCACTCTAGTTGAAGCAGCTGATTTCTTTTGGTTGGAAGATGGTATTGGATGCTGTATTTTCTCTTCCTTCAATATAGAGAGTTACTGAGCTGCCTCCTAAATAACTGTTCTACAGAACTGGCAAATAGGCTAGAAGTGCCTTGGTTCACTTCAAATATATAAGGAGAAGTACCCAGGGCTTGGATGATAAGGTGGCTGCGTGAAGCTGAGTACCTAAAATGCGTTACTCGTAATGTTCTCCTGACTAATCTCCCAAACACTAGGGAAAGACTCAGGGCAGGAGTTTAGCTGGCAGCTTATAGCAGAAGAGAATCAACAGATTTTTCCATCTACATCATTTTCACATCAGGTATCCTGGGCCGTATAAGCATGAAACCTCACCCTCCAGGGATTTCATCTCTAAATTGTTAAATGACTTTGGGTGTTCCTTCTTAACATGGCCTACAGACCCCTTGCTAATGAGAATCAAAACTGTGCCGGGACAATGCTTGCTTTTTGAGGAGTAGCCAAGAAAAGGCCAAATTAACGGGGTTATTGAGTGGGCTGGCATTCTCACAGAGAAAAAGTATTTGGTCTAATGCGTGATGTGATTGTAATTAAATATTTGGGTGTTGTTGCACACACACAGGAGACACATAAAAGGCAGGGTGCTGTGACAAAGTTTGCCAATTTTAAGGAGCTGTTCAATTTTCTGGGTTTTTTAAAACCGTGCTGTCTCAGAGAGTAGGGCTATTTCTCCATGATGCTCAACTAGAATGCGACATGTGGCTGACTGCAAAAGCTTTCCTAGTCCCCATCTCACCTTGCCCTTGGAAACTTAGAAACTTCTTACCGCATGGTCTTTGGGCTGTAGGTCTTCTGAGCCTTTGGTTCTCTCTGCCATCACCTCTGCCCGAGTTCCAGTCCTGAGCCTCTTAGGAACAGTGAGGCCGAATGTTCCTAACCAGGTAAGCAAGAAGCCAAAATGAATGGAGACCACAAAAGATTGCCTTTTTGTAAAGACAGGTTTTAGGGTGTTCCAATCTGTTATGGCGTAGACCCAGATGTCCCTGAAAACTCTCGTGCACTCAGAGGTGGACTTTAGGAAGGTGACCGTGGGGGCTGAGTTCTGTAGCTGAGTGTGCTGCTAGGAGGTGGATCCTGGTTTGAGGAATGTCGCTGGGGCGTGACCTGCAAGGGTGGGTCTCCCTTCCTGGCTCTTCCCTTCTCTCTCTGCTTCCCGGCCTCCACGACATGAGCAGCTCTCCTCTGTAAGGCCTTCCACCATTTGAAAATGCCAGCCAAAATAAACCTCTCTTCCTGTAAATTGGGGGTATTGGCTATTGTATACCAGGAACAGGAAACTCACTGAGACAGTCCACTCATCAGCCACCACTCTCCTTTTCTTCCTGATTTTGTTCCCTTTCTTTCATGAAGCCATATGCTCTAGGGGAGGTTCAGCTTCCTGGCTGCATTGAAGGGTGGACCTTGACCTCTCTATGCCACATCTCCAAGCAGGGACCAGCAGTACCCATATCTAAGTGGGGACTTTTAGAAATGCAAATTCTTAGGCCCCGCCTCAGGTCCATCATGTCAGGAACTCTGGGGATAGGACCAGTCCTCTGCTTTAATAAGCCTTCTGGGTGATTCTGATCCCCTCTCCAGTTTAAGAACCACTGGCCTAAGCCAAATGCTAAGGCTCTTGCTCTCAGCCATGGGATTAGCCTAGGAGAGGGCATGCGCTGTATTTTTCTTCAATGAGATATGAAAGGAAACTGAGGCTTCTTGAAAAGATACACAGGCAAATATGCTCTTCTGTATTCTTGCCTCTGGGGGTTGTTGTATAAAGATTCAATGTCTTCCGCAGTCAGAGAATTTAAGATTTTCATGTAACAAAAGGTGTCTGTGAAGAGGATTGACCAATAGTTGTCATTCTGTCTTTGAAAAACATGCAATGTTTAAAAAAAATGAAATAGCAGGGAGGGGATCAGCATAGTTTGTGTGAATAATTTGGAATATCCTGGCCAAGGGAGACCTTATCCTGCCGTCCGCCCCCAGCAGGCCCATACCTCAGTCAGCCCAGCACTGGACAATGGAGTGTCCCTCAGGGTCAGGCCCTGGCCATCTGCTTCATCAAGACCCTTGTCAAAGGCTTTCTCTTTTCCCAGGGTGTGTTTGATTTTCGCTGGCCTCGCATGTTAAGGCAGGGAGTCCCTTGAGCTGTGCTCATGGCCACTCAGTGGCCACTTCTCAGACCTACAGTAGTGTTTTGTGGGGCTCAGCTACTTCTCTGTTTATCTTCAGTTCTCCCCAGGCTTTGGGGGATGTCTCATGCTACCTCTGCAGAATGGCATCTCAGTAGCTGATATTCAGTCACAAGACTCACCATTGAAAATCTGGCCTTTCATTTGGTTCTGTTTTCTCAGCTGAACCCTAATGCTAATGAAGTGTTACTTGCTACGAGCGCGGCTAGGGGCCGTGGCTTCCTTTCCATCTCAGTCAGGCGTAACTTTGTAATGGTGGTCTGATTTCACTGCCTTTCCAACCTATGGTCTTCTGTAACAGCAAAATCTAAAAGCATTTTCTGATTTGGCCTTTCGGTGATATGTCATATAAAGCAAGCCGATTGATTGTTTCTTTTCATTTTTAATACTAACTGCCCAGCTAAAGAGAAAACTATAGTGAGCTTTGTTACAGTGGCTGAATTTAGAAATTAATTAGCAGTTCCCACTCCTCTCCCTGTCGAGCTAAGTGGGTAACATACAGGGCCCCTCTTTGCCCTGTCACTAATTTGTGGAGCATTCAGCCCATTAGTTGGAGGGCCTTTTAGAAAAGTGGCCTATCTGTCCCCCTGTGACAATTTATGGGAGTCTTTGTTCCAAGAAATGACTTTCATTCTGTCCCTTTCATCTGAAATGGTTGGTATTGAACTATTTCCATTATCTATAAGGATGCTATGAACCAGATCTTATTTACAGTTTGAGGCCATTTGTACCATTAGGTTAGAATGATTTAATGTGGCACACTATGGATGAATGCACTACAGATATTACTGTCGTGGAAACAAAGAGGGCACACACTCAAGGTGTCCAACGGAACTGCTGCAGGCCATGGTTCTCAGTACAAATGATAACAAACATATAATATTCATCCCAACCAGACATGCACACATCCGAGTCACCTGTGCTTCCTGAGCTAAGTAATCTGGCATTTAAGATTCTCCATGCCTTGACCCAAAACCTCTCTCCTGCTCCATCTTGTCTTTATGTGCCAAAACACCTCACGCAACTGCTCCATACTGCCTGCTATGGTCTGAATTTGCTCAGTGCTTCTTGCAAACGCATCTCTTTATGTTCTAACTTGAGGTGTCTTTGTCTCACCTAACAATGGACTCCTGTATTTTCCAACAATGTTCTGCTCATTTTTCAAGGTCTGGAGCAAACATCACCTCCTCCATGCAAGTGCCTCTGATTTCTTCTTGAAATGCAAACTCCTAGGCACTCCCCTCTCGGATGACCTGAACATATATCATGTATTCGTTCAGCTTTGTATTGTGCTTAGCTGTTTCTATGCCTAACTCATTAAAGTAAGAGAAAGACGAATTTTGGTCAGTTTCCGCGGTTCCAAGCCTCTGAATGTAGTAGACATTTAGTAAATATTTGCTAGAATGGAAGACTAATGAGACACCAAAATGAGTAGATGTCCACTATCTGGTCACACATCATCTATTTTGTGTCAAAGACAGCACTGGACAAGCCTATTGAAGTAAGGACTTCTCAGTGCCCTACTATGTATTGAGACATTTTTGCCCACTTGAGAGGGAATGTAGCTTAAGTACTTTTTTTCAACATGTGCTGAGTATTTCCCATTTTTTTTCACCAGATCTGCTCCCTGCCCTTTCCCCTACACTTCTATACAGTCATCTCCTACTATACCCATCTCAGTAGTCTCCATATGAAACTCTCCTCAGATGATCCATTCCTGCTAGGACTCGACTGAATCACTATATCATCTCTAACACACCCAGGTCTCCAAGATTTGATGTCCATCTTATGAAAAACTAGTGCTCAAAACCTCAGTGGGACAAGACAGGAGGTGAAGGAAGGAACGTATACCCGAGGCTTGCTGCTTCGCAACCTTCTTTATCAACGCTTACCAGTCAATCAATCAACCAATCAACCTCAACACTAATACAAATCCAAACAAAATGACTGAAAGAGAATTTTAAAATAAAAAAACATAAACTTGGGGAAAGGCATAGTTACTTGTCTGGGATGGTTTTCCTGCTCCATTCCTGGAGCCCCATTCTGAAGCCAGCTTCCACATCTGCAACATCTTTTTTATGAAACGGAAGTGTGAAGCAGATTCCTTCCTGGAGGTCTAAAACTTTCCTTTGTCTGGCGGTGCATCTTCACTAAAGTGAGCACCACAGTTCTGCGTATTGCCATGACCTTAAGAACCTGAATTTGGTTTGGTGCCTGACACAAATATGGTGTTGTCACAGTGTACAACTGTGGGGGTGCAGAGGATAAAAAGATGACTGGGGGATGACACCTGGTCTGAGCACTGAGAGGGCCAGAGGGACTGTGTCCCAGGAGATAGTGAGAGAGTCTCTCAGGAGCAGACCTGAAGCCTAGAATGCTCTGGCTTTTATTTATAATATCAGTGCAAGAAAAACAATAGAAGAAACACAGTGTGGGCAGGGAACTGTCTCAAGGCTAGGCAGTTTGCTGGGAAAAGGGGAAGAACAGTGGCGAGACACAATTTGCCTCACTAATCTCAGGTTCTTGTTGTTTCCCACATGGTTTTGCCCCTTTTCCACAGTTTAACCATTCATTCCTCACAGAGCCTGCGTGCTTTTGCCATATAGTCTAACCATTCACTCTTCTGCCAAGTCTTCCACAGGTTGTGACTGCTAACTGTGCTTTATTAACTGGATTAGGAAATGCCTGGGGGATTAGTAAAGTGCACTTCTGGGTGTGTCTGCTGGGTTGTGGAGGGGGTAAACTTGGGCACCATATATGGTCCTTTGCTCCTCTCTCTCTGGCCCTGTGGCCCCCATAAACTAAGCACCTTGCTCCACCGTGCCCTTCTGCATGATGTCTCTGCCTTAGAGTCAGCAGACCATGGACTGGATCCCCTGAAACTATGTGCTAAATTTAACCTTTCCTGTAGGTTGTGGGTGTCAGGTATTACGTCCTGTGACAGGAAAGCTGATTAGTATAATGGTCTTCCATAGCCAGACATGAAAACCACAGTTTACTGGAATGGAGAGAATGCTCAGATTCTTCTCTTGGGGAATTTGAATAGTAGTTGTACAATTAATTGGTCTGTACTCCCAGAAGCAGTGAGTCACTGTAGCATCAGAATAGCAAAGAGTGGATATCATCTACAGAGGGAAGCTACTGAAAGACCAGGTCTCTAGAGCATATGGTCACTTTAATGAGCTCCATTCATACTCAGCAGGTCCTTTACTTACAATAGCCCTAGCTGGCTTTAGGGTTAATTAGCTTTCAGTCCAGAAGACTAAAATTCTTTTTTTCCCAATAAAACTCTGAAGACTGAGTATTGGACAAGTTGGAGCCCTATGGCCACTTCAAGCCAATCACTGTGACCTGGGAAATGAAACACTTTCATTGACTGGACTGGGTCACTTGCACATGCTAGCAACCTGGACCTGGGATCTTTTGCATCGGAATCATGGGACGCTGTGTTCAGAAGGGAGACATCTGGACGGTCCAAAAGAACAGATCCATGTCACATTAGCATGTTTTAGCTTCTTACTCCTAGAAAAAGCCCAGCTAAGATGATTGCCCCTCAACAAAGCAAATCTCCCATAAGAGATCTTATATTACATATTGACATCTAGTCATGAGGCCACAATTTGGAACCTTGCAGCAGCTTCGAGCTCACTACGGCTCCAGGTAGGCAGGCCGTGGTGTTGCTGAGCCACCCACATCAGCAGCAGATTCCTCATTATGCACCAGCCTGCAGGCTGCCAGTTCCCCTTGCTCCTGTTTTTGTCCTGTGTGACTACACCCTCAAATGTCCTCCCTCCTCCACATGACAGCCTTTTGAATTGCAGAAGACAGATAACAATTACAAATGATTACAGCGAAATTAAAATCAGTCAATCTGGAAGGAACATATTTTTTTTCATTTACCTACGTGTAACATTAAATAACTCACTCCCACTCAATTAAAAGAAAAAGCCCCAAGCCAAAACCATTAGGAATCCACGTACCCTCACGCTCCTTCAACCACACAGAAGCTTTTTAGAACAAACAACCGTATTGCTATAAATAATGTACTGCACGGCTGTGTGAGGGAGCACTGGGCCTATATAATGACATTAGATGTGAAATGGCAAATCCCCCTCTGCATGGGGAACGTAACAGATAATCCAGTCTGATTAGCAGAGAGGGAATGACTTTGCTTCCAATTGCTTTTTGTTTAGTGATATCTCACTCTGAAGTGTCACATATGCAGTTACAAATAAGTTTGCTGATCAGTAAATGAAACTAGGCACCCCTGGGATTAACCCAGGCAGCACTAGTGGGACCCACTGACTCAGTGGGCTGGAAAAGCTGAACCATCGCAACCTTGCAGCGAGGCAGCTGGTGGTGGCTCACAGTGAGAAGATCTCAGCGACAACAGGCCAGTGTCCCTGCCATTACCTCTGGGTCCCCTGTCCATCTAGACTTCCTAATCTCATAAAGTCAGACCCTCTTTAAGCCCAGAAAGGCTGACTTTTTGGGGACATGGTATATCTTCCTGGCTAGTCAGCCTGAAGTCAAACTCATATTAATCTCTCAGCTCAGTGGCGCTTTCCACAGCCTACATTAAATGTCCAACAATGGGTAGCAAAAGAAGTGTTCTGTTGTTGTTGCTGTTTGTTTTTATGACTAACCTCATCTTGTAATAAGGTCCTTGTAGTGGACTGACAACTGCTGGTCAACTTATAACCCCCCGCTGAACTGAGTAAACATGGTGCTGGATGTGGGAGGCCCTCCTAGAGATTGTTGCCAGCAGTGTAAGAGGCAGAACTGGAGAAGAAGCTAGGCTGCTGGGAGCTGAGAAAGGCTGTTGGGAGCTGGTAGAAGCTGTAAGGAGCTGTTGGTTGTTTTGGAGGAGCTCATCATGCTGGCTTTCCTAATGAACTTGGCTGTTTTCATCCTCTGAGGAGCTTGGGACCTCGTTGGTACTGAGAATGGCTTTGGTTCACTTTGGAGGAGCTCTGGCCCTCACTCTGAGCCTTGCTTCCTGGCTCTGGAGGGGAAGATGGTGCACTACCAGTCTCCTGGAGAAGCTTGTTGCATTGGCTTCCCTGGCTTTCCCTATGGGAACTCGGCCATCTTGATCATCAGAGGAGCTCAGGACTTCACTCTTGCTGAGGATGGCTGTGGTACCCTTTCGGGGAGCTCTGATTCTTCTGAACATCGTTTCCTGGCTCCAGTGCAGATCCCTCAGCCTGCAAACACAGATCCTTCATCCTGCTGGCACAGACTTTCTAGATTCCACCATGGACCTTTGGGCCTTCCCAGCACAGATCCATGAAACACACCTGCATGAGACATTGTTGTGGGCTCTTGGCCTCCAGTTGGATTTGAAGGAGGCACTGTTATGAGCTCTAGATCTTCAGCTGGACTCATGCAAAACATTTCCATGGGATCCAGGCCCTCAGCTATATTCCTTGGTGTTAGTATGTGGACAGATTTCCTGCACTCTCTTGTATATCATTCCTTGGGTGACTATTATAAATAATTGTATAGAATATGTGTCCTGTATTGTATTGTTCTCCCTTGCAAAATATCCCCAAACCCTAACAGTCCTTAGTTCTCTAGTTCTGCCAAGGGCAGGAAAAAGCAAATGTTCCTAAATGTGATGTTCAAAGAAAACTCATCCATTACAAAACAGGAGCTGGGTAAATACTTATCTAGTTCAAGTCCTTCTCAGAGGCGATTTTTATGTCACGTCCCCCTGTTCTTCTTGCTCTCCTCTGAGTTATTCCTTGCCTGTCTGGTGCAGTGTATCTCAAAGGGTCCTGCCTGGTCCTTGAGGACATTCTGCTGTACTCAGTATCTCCAGCTGCAAACCTTGCACTGCTCATTAGCCAGCTCTGTGCTCTGTCACCTCTGTGATACCACTGAGGCTCTGTTGATCCAAGTCTTCTCTGTCATCCACTCCACAGTATGGGTGACTGGAGAGCTGTCTTCAGTTACCATCAGCCATTGCTATGCTGTTGTCCCTGCGCTCTGTCCCAGAGCTCATGTCCTGCCCTGTGTGGTTCTTCTCTGAATGCCCCTAGACTCTTTGTCAACCTAGTGAAGAGTTCTAGGTTGCGTGTGATGGAGAATACACAGACCTTCTGGAGAACCCCCACAGTGTTAAATCTATTTTTCTTTCAGATTTCATCTTGGAACTCTTTCAGGGGCTTCCCACACCCCTGACCTCTCTCTACTATGGCTTACACTACATGCTGTGTTCAGACCTCTGTGCTCAGTGACCTCTGTGATGATTTGTAAGGAACTCTAGGGGCTTAAAAAAGCAAACCTCTCTCAACAAAGTCATGCTTTATTTTCTTGTGTGTTTTTAACAGCTTTATTGAAGTATAATTTATATACCATAAAATGCACCCAAAATAAATGTCCAATTCAATGATTTTTAGTAAGTTTATATGATTACACAGCCATCATCAAAATTCAGCTTTATAACATTCCCCTAATCTCAACAAAGTTTCCTCATGTCTGTTTTCAGTAAATCTTTGTTCTTGCTCCCAGCTCCAGGCAACCATTAATTTTTCTGTCTCTTTAAATGTGCCTTTTCTAGGCATGTCATAAAAAATAAAATTACAGTCGTGCATGTGATGCTGAATGCCTGAGATGTGCTCTGAGAAATGTGCTGTTGATTTTGCCCTTGTGTGGATACAGTAAAATGTACTGACACAGATCTGTGTGTGCATCTCACTTGACATAGCCTCTTGATACAATCAAGGCATGAAGTAAGCGTGAGATGTGTAGGACTGCTACTGGTGTAAGGTAATTGTTTCCTATGTGGAAGGAGGATGCTCTAAAATAATGGCTAAAAGTATAGTGTAGTAAATAATATGCAAGCATCAGTTGTTTATGATCATGTCTTAGTTACTTTTCTCTCGTTGCTGAGACAAATACCTAATGCCCAAAATGAAGGAAGGAAAGGTTTATTTAGCTTACAGTTTGTGGAGGTTTCAGTCCGTACTTGGCTGGCTCCAAGGCAGAGTGGCACATGGCGAAGGGCAAACGTTCATGGAGGCAGAACACAGCAAAAACAACCAGAGCAAAATGGGGAATGGCAGCGGAACAACAAAACAGCCAGAACAAAAGGGGGGAGTGGCAGCACGCAGCCTGTTTTCCTCCCTGACATTGTAAACAGGCTACCCCCACCTAAGGGGCATGTAGCTCTCACATAATCTCCATGCCCTCCTCTTCCACAGGCTCAGGATGTATACAAAGTAAGCATCCTGGCTTCCTGCTGAGTCACTTAGCCAAACCTCTAGACTGCCTAAGTCGACACAATGTATCAACCATAACAGATCATTCCCCAGTGAATGTTTAAATATAAAACTTATTACAGTAAAAAACACATTTCCAAGAACAATAGCATGCATGCATTCAAGCAAGGGGAGATACTTCGAATATTTTGAGGAAGATTAATGGCACCGTATCGTTTATCACAATAAATGTCTTATTTAGCATATATTCCCCACACCTCCTGTGTGACTGGCAGCACAGTCGCTTTGTGCACACTAGCATCACCAAAAATATGAGTCTCATCGTGCTACGATGTTATGGCAGTTATGACATCACTGGTGATAGAAATTCTTCAGCTCTGTTGTAATATTATGGGACTGCCAGTGCATGGCTGATCTGTCACTGACTGAAATGTTATACTGGCATGACTGTGCATAATACCTAGCCTTTTCTTACCTAACTTCTTTAGCCAAGCATAGAATTTAGGATAATTCATGTTGCATGTGTCAGCAGTTCATTCCCTTTAATGCTTGAATAGAATTTCATAAATATAACATTTTTCACTTAACAATTTATCACTTGAAGGACCTTTGGAATAATTTTTTGAGTTTTAGTTACTGTAAATAGTGCTGTTATGAACATTCAAGCTCTGTGAATATATTCAAGTACTATATATTTTTGTGTGGACATATGTTTTCATACCTAGACATGAAACCCATTGATCATATAACATGTTTTGCTACACTTTTAAAGAAATGGCCAAACTGTTTTCCACAGTAGCTGTGCTATTTCATAGGCTAGCAAGCATGAGGTTCCCAGTTTCTCTGTATCTTAACAAGGGGTATTATTGTCCTCTTATACACATGCTAAGGAGTGTATAGAGGTGTATGGTTATGGTTTGAATTTGTATTTCCTTAATGAGTAATGAGTTTGAGTTTCTTTTGATATACTTAGCCATTCTTTTGATGTGATTAGCCATTCATCTATTCTCTTTAGTAAAGCCTATTAAAGAGTTTCAACCTTTTTGTTCAGTTGGGGTGTATATCTTCTTTTTATTGAGTTATTAATGTTCTTTAAAGACTTGGCTGCAGGTCTTTATCAGATATATGATTCTGAAAATTTAAACCAGTCCATGGCTTATCTTTTCATTTTCTTAATGATATCTTTTTAAGTAAAAGTGCTGTTCTTTTTAAGAAGCTCAACTTATCATTTTTTCCCTTTATAGATTGTGCTTTGGGTATCAGAGCTTTGTCAAATCCAATATCCCAAAGATTTCTCTTGCTTTCTGTCTAGATGTTTTAGAGTTTTGATTCTTAGGCCTAAGCCTGGCAGAATGGCACACACCTATAATCCCAGAACTTGGGGGGAAAGCAAATTCAAGGCCAACCTGGAATACATAACAAGAACTTGTCTCCCAAATTAGGGCTATGATTATGATTTTCTGGGGGGTTGAGGTGAGGGCCTAAATTATTGGTATAATTATCTTACATGTGAACATCTAATTGTCCCAGTACTAGGCTTTGGACAGACTATCCTTTCTCAATTGAATTGTCTTGGCATCCTTGTCAAAATCAATTTATGGTCCATATTGTAAGGACTTATTTCTGAACTCTAAGTTCTCCTTCATTAATTTGCAAGCTTATTACCTGCCAATACTGCATTCTGTTGATTAGTATAGACTTACAGCAAGTTTTTGCAAATAGGCAGTGTATGTCTCCTAACTTTATTCCTTTTTCCCCAAAATTGTTTTGGCTATTTAAAATCTTTACATCTCCTATAATTTTTAGAATTATTTCATGAGATTTTTTAAATGTAAAATGTCTGTTGGGATTTTGATAGAGATTGCACTGAATTCCTTGGGCAATTCAGAAAGAATTACCATCTTGATATTGACTATTCTAATACATAAAATTATTTATATCTTCTTTAGTTTCTTAATAGTTTTATAGTATTCAGTATACATGCCCTACATTTCTTTTGTTATATTTACTTCTAAGTATTCTATTATTTTTGGTATTATAATAATCTTAATTTGATTTATATTCTATGACTTTATTAAATTCATATATTCGAAATTTTTTGATGAATTTCTTGGTATCATGTCATTTATGAATGACAGAAGCTTGACTTTACTTCCAACCACAGTGTCCTTACTTTCCCTTCATTTTTCTTTTATATTACTAGAACTTTCTCTACAACATTGAATAGGTATGGCAAAAGCATTCTTTATCTTAGGGTAAAAGCATTCTTTTTCACTTAGTATGAAACACAGTACTAAAATATCATACTCTGGAATGTTCATACATTCACTCTTTTAAAAATTATCATTTTGTCCTTGATTGGGAAAGTTTCTGTCATTCAGTCATCAATAGGTCCTGGATTTTATTAAATAGTTTTTCTGTATCTACTGAGAGATCATTTTTACTCCTTTATACTGTTAGTATGGTATATTGCAGTAGCTCTAGGGGCTGGGGATATAGCTCAATGGCATAAGCACTTGGGCAAGTCTGAGGTCATGAGCTCGGTTCCCGGTACCAAAGTAAATAAACACAGTAGCTCTATTTGGATTTGAAGCCAACTTATAGATTACTTGATTGTGACCTATAATCCTTTTCACATGTAGCTGGATTTGGTTCCCTAATGACTTTGTGGAGGGCTTTTACAATTATGCTCATGAGTATTAATTATCTGTAGTTTCTTCTTTTATTGTCTTTGTATTGCTTTGCTATCAAAATAATGACTTAAAGAAATGGTGAGGACTGTACTGTTGCTCTTTTCCAAGCAGTTTGTGAAATATTGTTACTATATCTGCTTAAAATATTAAAGAGAATTCACTTTTAAATTCTGGGCCTAGGCATTCTTTGTTGGAATGTTTTAAATCATAAATTTAATTTCTTTCCTTGGATTTTTCTCTTTCTTATTGACTCAATTTTGATAATTTGAATTATTTTAACAATGTAACCATTTTATCTAAGTTGACTAATTATTTTGGCATGGAGTTATTTGTACTTTCTTATACCCTTTTAGTTCAGTAGGGTTAGTAGTAATGCCCCCTTTTCCTTCCTAATTTTGGTAATTTATTATAAGTCAGTTTAGTTAAAGGTTTGTCAACTTTGTTGATAAGTCAAGATACTAATTTTAATTTCGTTAATTTTTCGCTTCTTTCTCTATGTCCCATTTCACTGATTCCCACTCTAATCTTTATTGATTCTTTTCTTCTGCTTGGTTTTTGTTTAATTTGTATTTGCTCTTTGGGAAATGGAAGTTTAGGTTATTGCTTTAAGTTCTTCTTCTGGCATAGGTGTTTAAAGCTATCAGTTTCCCTCAATGGGTCATTTTACCTGCTTTCCAGAAATTTTAAAAAAATATTTTAGTTATTTATTTAATGGGAAAAAATAACACAACATTTCAAAACAAAATAACAAGAGAATAATAGTAATTAATACATTGCATATTGTTATCTTCAAAATAGTTACTCAGAGTATAAGACATAGGCATGGAAAATTGTCCAAATGATATTAGCATACCCTTTCTTCTCAGTGAACTATGAGAACCTGGTAGCATCACTATTTTAACTATCTTGTATTTTTTCCTTTTCCCTCCCTTCATCCCCCCAGTTTCTCTTTCTTTTTGAGCAGTTTCTCCCCTTTTCACAATATCTAATGTACATTTTTGATCATATGTACTCTTTCAGCTTCTCACACCAGGGTGATAATATGATATTTACACATATGAGTCTGATATATTTCACCTATGAGTATGATTTAAATTGCATCCATTTATCTATAAAAGTCTCAAGTTTACCTTTTTATGACTAAGTAGTACTTCACTGTACAAAAAGACTACGTCTTTTATATCCATTCCTTGTGGATGAGCATTTGGGTTGTTTCCAAGATTTGTCTATAACAAATTTTTCTCCTATAAATGTAGGTGCACATGTATCACTATTGTATGATGTCTTTAATTTTTCCAGGAATATACCTAGAAGGAAAATAGCTGGGTTGAATGAGACCTCTAGTCCTACTTTTTAAAGAAATCTCCATACTGATTTCCGCAGTGATTGCACCAGTCTACATTCCCACCAACAGTGGAGAAGGGTTCCTTTTATCTCATAACCCCTCCATCATTTGTTATTGTTGATTTCTTGATGATAGCCATTCTTTTTGGAGTAAGATGGAATCTCAGTGTCATTTTAATTTTCATCTCTCAAATGACCAATGATGTTGAATATTTTTCCATATATTTATTTGCTCTTTGTTGTTTTTCATCTGAGAAATGTATATTCATCTCAGATGCCAATTTTTGAGTCTTTGAATTTGGAGAATCTGATTTTTTCAATTTTTTGTATGTTCAACATATAAGTCTTTTGTCTGAGGGATAACTGGCTAAAATTTTTCCAACTCTGTGGATTGTCTTTTCACTGTTAATGATTTCTTTTGATATACAAAAGCTTTTTAATAAGATGAGATCCCAGTTGTTGATTTTTTGAAGTATTTCCCATGCGGTCTGGGCTTTGTTCATGAACTCTATGCCTACACCTCTCTTCAAGATTTCTACCTACTTTCTCTTCCAGTAGATTTAGTGTTTCTGTCTTAATATTCAGACTTTTGATCCATTTTTACTTTAGTTTAGAGCACAGTGACAGACATGGGTATGATGTTAGTCTTCAGCATATGGAAAGCTAGTTTTTCCAGCAATGTTTATTAAAGAGACTATCTTTCTTCCAGTGGACATGTTGGTCCCTTTGTCAAATATAAGGTGGCTGAGTGTGCTTGGCATTGGGTCTGCATTTTTTATTCTGTTTCACTGATTCTCAGGTCTGCTTTTTGCCAGTACCATAATGATTTAATCACAGTAGCTTTGTAGTATAATTTTAAGTCAGGGACTGTGATACCCCCAAAGTTGCTTTTGTCACCCAGAATTGCTTTTGCTATTCTACATCTCTTCTGTTTCTAAATGAATTTTAGGAATGTTTTCTACAGTTCTGTGAGGCATGCTAATGGTATTTTTACTAGAATTGCATTAAATCTGTATAACAATTTTGGGAGTATGGCCATTTTTACTATGTTTGTTCTTCCTATCCATGTACAAGGCATTTCTTTCTATTTTCTAATGTTCTCTTTGATCTCCTTTTCCAGAGTACTGTAACTTTCAATGTGTAATTTTCAATCTTTTACTTCCTTTATTAGATTGATTCCTAAATATTTCATTTTTTTGGAGGCTACTGTGAAGGGTGTGGTTTTCCCAATTTCTCCCTCAATAAGTTTGTTGTTTTTGTACAGGAATGCTATTGATTTTTGAGAGTTGACTTTGTATCCAGCTACACTACTGAATTTGGCTATTAAATTTAGAAGTCTTTTGGTGGGGTTTTTGGGATCTTCTATGTAGAGTATCATATCATCAACAAATAACGATAATTTAACTTCTTCCTTTCTTATCTTTATTCCTTTTATTTCTTTTTTCTTGTCTAATTGCTCTGGCTAATGTTTCCAGAACTATAGTGAACAGAAGTGGTGATAGTGTTCATCCTTATCTTGTTTCTGATTTTAGAGTGAATACTTACAGTTTTTGACCAGTAAGTATAATGTTAGCTGTTGGTTTGCCATAGATGGCTTTTATCAGATTGAGATAAAGATCATCTATTCCAATTTTCTATATGGTTTTTATCATGAATTGGTGTTGGACTTTGTCAAATGCTTTTTTGGCATCTGTTGTGATTATCATGCAATTTTTGTCTTTGGCTCTGTTGATATAGCATATTACATTTATTGATTTGTGTGCATTGAACCATCTCTGCTTCCCTGGAATGAATTCTACTTAGTCATGGTGTATAATGTTCTTGATGATATGTTGCATTCTGTTTGCCAGTATCCTATTGAGTTTTTTTTGCACCTATGTTCATCAGGGAGATTGGTCTGTAGTTTTCTTTTTTGGTTGGGGTCTTCTCTGGTTTTGATATCAAGGTAATACCTGCTTCCTGGAATGATTTTGGAAGTTTTGCTTCCCTTTCAATTTCATTAAAGAGTTTCAGCATTAGTGGCATTTGTTGTTCTCTAAATTTCTTGTAGAATTCAACAGTGAATCCATCAGGACCTGGGCTTTTCTTTCTTGGTCAGTTTTTAGTTATATTTTCAATTTTATTGACAGATAGTGAATTATTTAGAATTTTTATATCTTCTCAATTCAGTTTTGACAATCTGTGTGTGTCTAGGAGTCTGTCTATTTCTCTGCATTTTCCATCTTATTAAAGTACTGGTTCTCAAAGTAAGTATTGATAATTTTCTGGATTTCTGCAGTATCTGTTGGGGTTTCCCCCTTTTCATTCCTAATTGCTTGAATTTGCATCTGTTCTTTCTTCTTTTTTATGAAGCTGGCTAAGGGTTTATCACCTTTGTTTAATTTTTTAAAGAACCCACTTTTCAATTCATTGATTCTTTGTATTGTTTTCTTAGTCTGAATTGCATTAATTTCTGCCCTGATCTTTATAACTTCCTTCTTTGTATGAGCTTTGGATTTGATTTGTTCTTTTCCTAGAAGTTTCAGGTTGAACACTAAGTTGTTTATTTGAGTCCATTCTGTTTTCCTGATGTGAGAATTCATCACTATATATTTTCCTCACAGGACTGCTTTCACTGCATCCCATAAGTTTTAATATGTTGCACTGACATTATCATTTAATTGTATATACTATTTAATTTCTTCTTTAATTTGCTCTGTGACTCTTTGGTTATTTAGAAGGATGTTGTGTAATTTCCATGTGTTTAAGTAGTTTTTGTTATTTCTTTTGCCATTGATTTACAGGTTCATTACTCTGGTCAGATAATATATATGAGATGATTTCAATTCAATTTCTCAGCATTTACTTAAGCATGTTTTATAGGCTAATATGTGGTCTATTTTGGAGAATGTCCCAAGTGCAGCTCAGAAGAATGTGTATTCTAATGCTGTGGGGTGGAACACTGTAGATATCAACTAAGTCCATTTGTTCATAGGTTTGGTTTAATTCTGATATTTCTTTGTTGATTTTTTTTTGTCTAGTTGATCTATCTATTTATGAGAATGTGGTATTAAGGTCTCCTTTTACAGCTGTGATAGTACTTATTTGATTTTTCATGTTCATTAAGATTTGCTTTATGTACCTCAGTGCACTAGTATTTGGTGCATATATATTTATGATTGTTATCTCTTCTCTGGTTTTTCCCTTAACAAGTATGTAGTGACCTTTTTTGTCTCCTTTGATCATTCTGAGTTTGAAGTTCACATTGTCTGCAAATAGAATAATTATCCCTGCTTTTATCTAGGTTTGTGTCACATGGAGTATTGTTTTCCGTCCTTTGACTTTCAGTATATGAATTTCTTTTTGAGTTAAATGTGTTTCTGGTATGCAGCATATTGTGGGATTTTGTTTCTTGATCCATCTGCCAGTTTGTTTCTTTCATTGGTGAGTTGAAACCATTTACATTGATGATTACAACTGATATGTATTGGTTTATCTTTCTTCGTGTTAGTTCCCTGTCTTTCCTCTCTATTTAATTGCTTGCCCTGCCTGTAACTTCTTTCTATTAGTGTTCTTCTGTTTGTGGTCTTTGTTTACTCTTTCTAATATATTTTTCAGAGCATACTAAAGAGATGGTTTGGTTGTCATGAATTTCTTCAGTTGTTCTTTGTCATAGAAGTATTTTATTTCCCCACTGATTTTGAAAGATAGTTATTTTGTGGGGTACATCAGTCTGGGTTGAAGTTTGTTTTCTTTTAGGGCTTGAAATACCTCACTCCAAGCTCTTCTTGGTTTGAGTTTGTGTTGAGAAATCTCCTGTGATTCTGTTGAGCCTTCCTCATGTTTTCCAAACATGATTTGCTTCTTTTCTGTAGCCACTTTCAACAGTTTGTTCTTATGCTGAATTTCTGGAACCTTGATTATTATGTCTTGGCGTAGATTTATTTTGATCATGGCTATTTATAGTTCTATATATTTCATTCATTTGTATGTCAAATTCTTTATCCATGTTTGGGAAGTTTTCTGCCATTATTTCTGTGAACAGGTTTTTCATGGCATTCAAACTGTCTCCATTTTTCTCACGGACTCCGATCAATCTTACATTGTTCTTATTTATTGCTTCTTATTTATTTATTGTTCTTATTTATTGCTTCATCTTGTAGCTGTTGGATTGATTTTTCATGATCTCGTTATTTTTAAAATATCATTCTCTTTGTGGTCACTAGTCACAATCTTGTGTGCTAGATCTGATGTTCTATCCTTGCCTTCATTCAATCTGCTATGTATACTTTCAGTGAAATTTTTAATCTCCTGGATTTTTGTTTGGATCTGTTTCATGGATTCCATTTCTTTCCTGTGTTGAACATTCATGGTTTCTATCATTTTGTGCGTTCCTCTATTTTGTAATCTGTGTCTGCTTTCATGTCTTTCACTTTGATAATTTCTTTTTGCACCTTAGAGATTATTTTTTCTATACCCTCTTCCATTTGTTTTTTTCACTTCTTTTGCTAACATTTCTGTTCCAGTGCTCAGCTTCTGATTCCCTCTATCTCATTGTGCTCTGCACTTGTCCTGGCTTCTGTGTCCTGTTATTTTCTATTTTCTATTTTATTTTGTTTTCTGTGTTGATGCTTGTAGATTTCTTATAAAAGATAGCTTTATCTCTGGTATTGAGGTTTCCCTAGGAAATGTCTATTCCTCAGGGGTATCTTCCAGATGTAGGTAGTTCTTGGCCTTTGTGTTTATCCCAAGAACTTACCTTTCAAGGGTATTAAGAATGAGAAGGTGATATCTATTTGGCTCAGGATCTAATCCTTTAGTAGTTGACTACAGTGATGATTATGACCCGTTACAATCACAGTGTTGTCATACAAGGGAGAAAAATTGACTAAAACAGGTTTGACATCCTAGCTAAAGTAGTACAGTTCACAATAATAACAACAATCTCAAGAACAGCCTGGCTACCGACACTGTGGTAACTATTAGTCTGATACTTTTAACCATAGGAGCAAATGCTACAGTTATATAATAAAACCTACACTAGGAACTTGCATGCAATAATTTTCCACTTATTGAAGTGATTTTTACCCTGTTGTGGGGGTGGGTAGGTTAAGAGGGATAGAGGGCAGGATAGGGAAATGAATGAGGTCAAATATAGTAGGAGCAAGGCTGGAGGGCAAAGGATGATCATGCAAGTTTTGGGAAAGAACACAAGAGGAAAAGAATGAAAGAGAAAGCTGAGGAATAATGAAGTGAACCAGAAATAGAAAAGACAATGTTTACACACATGAAATATCATAAAATCAAGTGAGATAGTTGACAAATGAGAGAAAGAGGACCAGTAGAAGAAAACAAAAAGAAAGGTAAGAAATCTGAGTTGTGAAAGAAAGAGAAAAGAAAAAAAGAAAAAAACAAAAACCAAAAATAATCACAGAAAGGGACAGAATAAAACAAAGTAAAAAACTGGACAGAAAATAGCGACAGAAAATGGACAACCAATCAAACAGAGAAAAATAAATAGTAAAATTTCTCTGATGTCTACAGTTCTGTGGTAGGCCCAAGTTGGATCCCAAAAATGTGTACTCTGGAAAAGTTTGCAGGTGAATTTGTGCTGGATATGGAGCTGATCGTGGCCTCCAAATGTGGGTGACAGGACTCCTCCATTGCTGGAGTTCTCCCCAAGCTCTTTATTAAAAAAAGTGGGGGCAGCTCTATCCTCCCACTTCTATTCCACATATCTGTGTGCTAAAGCACAATGTTGGTTCACCTAACTTAGTAACTGCTGGCTTGCATTCTCACTGCTGCTTCAGACCTTTCCATGCTGCTAGTCCTGCCTCCCACCCTGTGAGCCCTCACAGGGGCCTTGCTGTGTTGCTCTTTCCAGAATTTTTAAAATGTTGTTTTCATTTCAGTGAAGTTCAATGTATTTTAAATTTCCTCAATTTTTTTTTAGCCAATGGATTATGTAGAAGAATGCTGTTTAATTTCCAGGTATTTGAGAATTTTCTAGTCTTAGTCTGAGAATTTGAGAATTATTCTAGTCTTAGTTTCTAATTTAATTCTGTAATCTTTAACAAAATATACTGTGATGATTCCACAGTCACTGGGAGTAGAATTCTACATTATTACATATATTAGGTTGGTTGACTGGATTTGGGGGGGGGCTGTATTGTCCTATCAATTACTGAGAATGGAATATTTAAATCTTCAACTCTCTGTGTTTGATTATCTGTTTTCTTTCTTAATTATATTTTTTGAAGTATTTCAGTGTTCTGCCACTAAGTGCATATACAGTTGTCACTTATGGAAAAATGATGAGAAAAGAAGGAAAAAATGGAAAAACAAAGCTTTTGTAAATAAGGACGGGAAGAGGAATTGAAGGGGGATAGGTGAATGGGGAAAAAGAATCAAGTTCATCATATATTGGTACAAACTCCCTATAATAAATGTGATCATTATGTATACCTAAAACATACCAAGAAACTTAATTAATAAAAAAATATATATTAAGTACAATTCACATTTTACTGATGTATGATTGTCCTTTTTTATAAAATGTCTTTTTCTTTAAAAATATTTGTAAAATAAAAAATTTGATGATAATATAGTCATTATTAGTGCTCTCATACTCTCTGCATGGCATATATTTCCCCCTCATTTTGTATTCAGTTGATTTGTTTCTTTAAATTTAAAGTTTGTCTCTGGGACAGCATGTGGCTGGGTCTTGCTTTTTCATCCAGTCTAACAATCTTTGCCTTTCATTTAGACCATTTACATCTAATGTATTTATTGATATAGCTTGATTTGCATTTATTATGTTGTCATTTGCTTTCTTAAAAAAGTCTATCTTTTTTTGTTATTCTGTTCTTTTTTGTTGCCTTATTTTGTGCTAAATAAATGTTTTAATTATTTTATTTGTTTAAAAACACTATTTCTGTCAGGTATTTTCCTCATGATTGCTCTAATAATTACAATACTTTACCTTTTGACACTCAACTTCAGACTAAAACTAAATTGTGGTAAAATGTAGAAACTGCTTTACTGTACTTGCATTCGCTTTCCGTTCTTATTCATGTAGATATACAATAATTTCACAGCATGTTAAAATGATTCATTTATGCAATGCTATGTCTTTTAATATTAAACTAAAGTATTTTTTATTCCCTGCAAGTCTTGTTTTGGTTATTTTTAATATTTTTAGAATCATCCTTCCACTTTAGAGGTGGTCCACTTTTACCTCAATGATCACTCTACTGAACTGGTCTCCTGACTACTGTCTTAAGTTGTCAAGATTTCAAACTTCCTTTTTAATGACAAGTACTTAATCTTTCTGGACTTAGTATATTTTTCTTGACCTCATAATAAGTTCCATGACTGGAATCCTTGCTCTCATAACTGAATCCAGAACCTGAGAATCAGTGAATCTTGAGCCTCTCTAGGACCAACCCAAGTAATACTAAGACTACCAGATTGTAATCTCTGCCTCTGCTGACATGAAAGTTCAAATCTTTATTAATAAGCAAGGCATTCATTTAAAACCTGGGGGAAGTGCTCTTACTTAGGAAACTGGTAAGAATAGTGACAACTGGCATTATTGGGGGGTTTTACCATTGCTTGTTATTTTCTTCATACATTGCATTTCCCATAGCATCCTTTCAATTTGTTCTGTTGCCATCCTGCTTGTCTCATTGCTACTTCTCAAGGAGTGTATATGCCATTGTATTACCATTTCTGGGCCAGTGTTACTCCAAAAAAAGCTCACTTAGCTATTGTATTCTGCCATGGGTGGGGTGATTGGTAATCCTTTTATGTGGATCCTTTTATGTGAGTGATTCTCCATACCCAAGTTCTTACTGCTTGCTGTTCCTGGCAAACAGTATCTGTGTGAGGCATGGGCAGACCCTCCTGACCTTATTTGACCTATGGAAATTCTTTTCATTCTTCTATCTGTTACTCCATCATGGAAACCATTCTCAAATAGGAGTTTTTCAAATCTATACTGTGGGTCAGGCTACACCTGTGTACAGTCTTGAACTGTTTTGTTGACCTTCTGTTTTTCTTTTGTCAGAATAAAAGCAAGTTTAATCTATTGCTTCTCTCCCCATCTTTTCTCAACCCTTTTCCTGTTTACCCCATGCTTTACTCTGACTACATTCTATTAGATGTTAGGCCCTCAAAATCCATGTCTACATCCTAATCTCTAATAACACCTTGTTTGTAAAACTATCTTTGCACTTTTCTACATAGTGATAGGATAGATTAAGACATGTTCCTTTTTTGCTAAGAAGCTCAACTCACACCAATTTCATCAACTATAGGCTTCTGTAGGTTCTCTTCCAACTATGTAAGAGGCCCACATAAGGAGATGTAAGTGTGGTCAATCCATAGTGCTGTTATTACTAAAATTCCTTTAACATTCCATGGTTAAATTGTTGCTGTCCTCAGTGAGTCAGACCTCTCCTTGCTTCATCTTACTGGAATCCTTATCAGCAGGAATCCTTCTTATATCTATGGAGAATCAAATAAGCAGTTATTTGACTTGCTAAATTCATCCCCACACCAGTCAGCAAAATTTAATGGTTATATTCTGAGTAATCTGCAGCTGGATGCCTGTTTGTTAAAAAATTAAACTGATTTTGTTCGGTGAAATTTATCCCAAACTACTGAGAGTTGTGAACTTCATGGAAAAAACTCATTGGTCTTTCCTCTAGGTTATGTATACTAACAGTCTCTCCTTATGTTGAGCCTCATTTCTTTTTCCTGAGTACCACTATTTTTTGTTTTACACTACAAAGGTAATAGGTCCTCACAGCAGGAAATCATATACTAGCAAATTAATGAAATAAAAATTACCCATAATCCAACTACCCACATGTAACTACCTATAATATTTGGATATATAGCACGTCCTTTTTTTGTCTACAGAAATAGGTATTTTTTATTTCTATCAAAATAGGATCATACTGTACCTATTATTTTCTGAGCATGTTTCTCAGTGCAAACCACATAGTGAACATTTCCCCATCACTGTTTTATTAGAACGGGCAGTAGAAACATCATTCTCCCCTCTGGAGGCTTTACCTTATGGCTGGCTGACTTCTGCGGTCTCCTCCTACTCTTGCTTCTAGGAGTCTCTTGCACCCCCAGGACACCCTATACCCGGCTTGCAGACTGATCTGTCTGAAACACCGTCCTCGACTTGACTACAATTTCTAATGAATCTTTTTTCTTTGGCGCTGTTTACTTGCCCTGAAGGTGGAGTACTCATCTGGCCCTCTATTCCAGGCTGTCCTCTCCTGACCCTAATTGATTTATGTACATTGCTTTGCATCACTTACTACATTCTTTTTCAAGATGAAGTTTCATACAAAGTAGGTTGCTCACTCCCCAGCAGGCTCTCTCACCCTCTTCATTGAAGCAGTTTCTTCTGCTGAGTAACTTCCCTTACCTGCTCTTTTTTGTCGGCTAGGTTCTTTTCTGCCTAGCGCTCTTCTGGCATTGCCATTTGGAACTTTCGCTATCTGCCCCAATCCACAGCAATCTCTTCTTCTTACTCTCAGGTGTGTATCCACTGTACCATTTGCTTTGATGCATAGACCAGGGAGCTGGTCACCTGTGAATGTCTGAAACTAGGCAGTGGTCCCCATGTAGAGGGGCAAAGCTCTCTCCTTTTTCATCCCATTGGGGTATAGAAACAGCTGAGCAACAAAAATGCACACAAATGACAGCGATAAGAAATCAATGACTTTAGGATAGACAATATAAGAAACACAAAACTACAAGTAAGTACAAAATGGAGGAACTGAAACAATCCTTCAAAAATACTGAGCTATATAAAACAACAATAGCGACTTCAATAACAACCATAAAACTAGGTATGGAAAGTAAAAGGAAAAAGAAAAACCAAGAAAATATTGACCAAAATGATTATATTTGAAGAATGACATCTTTTCCTTCTTTCTTCCATATATTCATGTCTAATCCCAGATCTTTGTCCAGTTTTCACACATGCTTAAGAGAAATTACCCATGTTTTCTGAAATTTTCCATCATGAACTTATAAGAGTTTCCATAACAGGAAAAATAACTTTAAAAATTTATTCCATTTGACTTACCAAAGTAATACAAATACATTATAAAAACCTCATACTCAATAGAACCTAAGATGAGAGATTTTTTTCTTTAAACTAAGAAAATTAGCTTAAATAGTGACAGAACTGGGTTTTGTTTTTAAATGTAACTCTCTTTGTGATGTAATGAAAAGGATCTTTGAATATGTGTTAAGATGTTTGGGTAGTGGCTGCGACTCTGCCACTAACTACTTTTGTAATATACTATTTTTCCATCTTTATGAGATACAGTTGACAAGAAATATATATATTTAAAGCAGACAACTTAATGATTTGATACATTTGCACATGAAATAAGCACTGCAATCAAGCTAATTAACATATCTGTCATCTCACACAGCTACAACCTTCCTCCCTTCCTTCCTTTCTCCCTTCCTCCCTTCCTTCTTTTTTGTAATAACACTTAAGATCTACTCTGAGAGAATTGTTAAGTATACGATACAATGTTGCTAACTATATTCACCACGCAGTACATTAGATGTCCAAAATTTACTGGAATAATTGGAACTTTATACCCTTAGACCAGCATCTCCACATTTCTCCCTTATCCTAACTCTCTGGCAGTCACCACTCTCTGCTGCTTTGGCAATTTTAGGTTATACTTATGAATGGGATGATGCAGTATTTTTATATCTGTATTTCACTTATTTTATTTACTATAATGTGTTCCAGGGTTCATCTACCTTATTGCACATGACAAGATTTCCTTCAGTTTTAAGGCTAAATAATACATATAACTTTAACCTCCATACCATTTTCCACAATGGTTATGCCAACTTAAATTTCTACTAACAAGTGTTCCACATGTATAAGTGTTCCCATATCTTTCCCAATGCTCATTATCTCCTGTCTTTTCTGTTAATAGCTATCCTAACATCATTAAGATGGGAGGTGATAGAGAGCTTGATATTTATGTTTCCAACATGAGTTTCATTTTAATGTCATGAAAGATTGAGGAGTTCTCTTAAACTAACTCTGTGTGATCTGAGAAAGGGAAAGATTTACATAAAAAAAGAGTCTCATAGAATGTCAGATCTATGCATAACACTGCCACTTCAAAAATGGATGGAATAAAAAAGAAATATACTGTTTTAAGAGTACATATTATTTTCTGCAGCACACAGAACATTCTAAAAAATGGATCACATATTAGTCTGTAAAGCTTGCTTAAATAAATACAAAAGAAGCAAAATCACCACATGTTTATTATCAGACCATTATGCAATGTAACTAGAAATCAACCACAGAAGAAACCACAGGAAACTTGGCTACACCTGGAAACTTACTAGCACACTTCTGAACACCCAGTGGGTCACAGAAGAAGTCAGGGAAGAAATTAAACAATTTCTGGAAGCAAATGGCAATTCCAGTACAATACACCAGAGCCTATGGGATTTAATGAAAGAAGTCCTAAGAGGAAAATTCACTGTAGTCAATGTTCCCACTTGAAGAGCAGAGCAAGCTTCAATAAATAACCTGATGAGGAGCTCCAAGATAGTCAAGAAACAACCACAAGCCAAACCCAAACAAAAAGTCAAGGAGGGAAATCATTAGGACCAGAGTGGAAATTAATGAAATTGAGACTAAACTGAATACAAGGGACCAATGAATCCAAGAGCTGGTTCTTTGAAAGAATAAACAAATAAATAAACAGCAATCTCTTCTTCTTACTCTCAGGTCTGTATCCACTGTACCATTTGCTTTGATGCGTAGATCAGGGAGCTGGTCACCTGTGAATGTCTGAAACTAGGCAGTGGTCCCCATGTAGAGGGGGATGTAAGTAAACCATTAGCCAAACTTAAAAAAGAAAGTGGAAAAATTCACATCAATGCAATTAGAAATGAAAAAAGTAAAATCATAACAGAACCATCAAGATCCAGAAGATGGTTAGTAACTACTCTGAAAAATTGTATTCTAACAAATTGGAAAATCTTGAAGAAAAGGACAGATTCCTACATGCATGTAAATTACCAAAATTAAACCAAGAAGACATAAAAATTTTGAACAGTCCAATAGCAAGTAATGAAATTGAGGCAATAATAAAAAAATACCAACTGAGAAAGCCCAGGACTTGATAGATTCACCACTGAATTCTAAAACATTCTAAGGACATTATATCACCAATATTCTTCAAACGCCAATGAAATTAAAAGGGAAGGAGGTTTCCCAAACTCATTTCTGGAAGCTACTATCACTCTAATCCCAAAGCAGCAAAGACTCAACTAAAAAAGAAAACTACAAACCAATCTGTTTAGTGAACATGGATACAAAAATTCTCAACAAGATCTTGACAAATAGAATGTACATTATCAAAAGGATCATATATCACGACCAAGTAGGTTTCATCCCAGGAATGCAAGGATGGTTTAACGTTTGCAAATCAATAAGTGCAATATACTATACAAACAGAAGCAAGGACAAAAACCACATGATTAAATCATTAGATGTTGAAAAGCTTTTGACAAAATACAACACCACTTCATGATAAAACCCATGAAAAATTAGTTATGGTAGGACCTTATCTGAATCTGATAAAAAATATTTACGAGAAACCAACAGCCAACATCATATTAAATGGGGGAAAACTGAAAGCTTTCCCTGTAACAATCAGGGAAAAGACAAGGATGTCTACTGTCACCACTTCTGTCCAACATAATACTCAAAACATTACCCAGAGCTATCTGGGAAGTAAAGAGCAAATAAAAGGGATATGTATAGGAAAGGAAGAAGTCAAATTATTATTTGCAGATGATGTGATACTATACAAAAAAGACCCAAGAAATTCACCAAAATCTCTCAAAATTAATAGCCAACTTCAGTAATGTAGCAGGATACAAAACTGACACACAAAGTCACTAGTATTTGTATATAGCAAAATGAAGTCAATGATAAAGAAATTAGGAGAACAATACAATTCACAATGGCATAAAGAAAAGTTAAAATGCCAAGGAATTAGCCTAATCAAGGATGTGAAAGACCTCTACAATGAAAACTACAGTACTCTGAAAGTGGAAAGATAGACTCTCTTCCTGAATAGGAAGAACCAATATTAACAAAATGACAGTACACTTAAAACTGAAATATAGTCAATGCAATCCCAATCAAAAGACCAAAACTGTTTCTTACAGAACTAGAGAAAATAATCCTAAAATTTATATGGAACCAGAAAAGACCCAGAATAACAAAAGCAATCCTTTGTAACAAGAGCAAAGCAGGAGGCCTCACAATCCCAGACTTCAAATTATGCTACAAAACAATAGTGATAAATCCAGGTGTGATGGTGCATGCCTGTAATTGCAGCACTCAGGATGCTGAGGCAGGAGGATCACTGTGAGTTCAAGGCCAGCCTGAACTATATGATAAAAACCTGTCTCAAACAAAGAAACAAACAAACAACATATATTAGCACAAAATAGATAGTACATCAAAAGAACAGAAGATACAGAAAAATCCCTAGACACATTCAGCTATCTGATCTTCCACAAAGGGGCCAAAAACATAGAGTGGTGGAAAGATAGCCTATGCAACAAATGGTGCTAGGAAAATTGGCCATCCACATGCAGAAGATTGATGGTAAACCCATATCACCACATACCAAACTAAAATAAAAATGGATTGATGACCTAAACACTGAAAAAGAAACAACAAACTTTCTGAAGGATAAAATAGGTAACACTCTTGAAGTCATAGAACTCTAGTTGCATAAAAAATAATAACAAGAATTAACAAATGGGATTATATCAAATTAAAAAACTTTTGTACAGCAAAGGAGCCAATCAATAAAGTGAAGAGAAAGCCTACAGAATGGAAAACAATTTTTGCCATCTATTCGTCAGACAGAGAAATATCTAGACAGATTCTAAGATCAAGAACATAAAGAACTCAAAAATATAGCACACCCAAAATAAAAGATCCAATCAAGAAATGGGCAAGTGAAATGAATAGCCATTAGAGAAATGGAAATTAAAACAACACTAAGATGTCATCTTACACTAGAAAGAATGGCAATCATTATGAAATCAAATAATGAATGTTGGCATAGTTGCAGTAAGCAAGGAGCCGTCAGACATTGCTGGTGGGAGTGTAAACTAGTGCAACCATTATAGAAGTCAATATGGAGGGGGCTGGGGATTTAGCTCAGCGGCACAGCGCCTGCCTGGCAAGCGCGACGTTGTGAGTTTGATTCCCGGTACCAGAAAAAAACAAAAAAAAAAACCCACCCCGCCAAAAAAAGTCAATATGGAGATTTCTCAAAGAACTACAATTAGAAATTTCACTTCACCATATTATTCCCCTTCAAGGTATCTTCCCCCAAAAAACTAAAGACACCACATTACAGAGATACATGCATACCAATATTTATAGCAATACAATTCATAATAGCTAAATCCTGGAAGCAGTCTTCATATCCATCAACAGACAAATGGATAAAGAAAATCTAGCATCTACACATAATGGAATATTATTTAGCTATAAAGAAGTATAAATTTGAGACATTTGTAGAAAAATGCATATATGTATAAAATATAATGTTAAGTGAAATAAATCAGACACAAAGTCTTAAATGCTGTACGTTATCTCTCATTTGAATAAGGCAAAGTACAAATAAAGAACAAAATAAAGGATTGATAGAAGAAAACAGGAAGATAGATCGTTTGTAAATGGGGAAGGGTTTAGGAGACCTAGTGTGTGTTTGAGGAAGGGACAGTAAAAAGATTTAAGACATGTCATGTACATGTACGAAATGCTACCCTCATTGAATGTAAACATTGTAAGTTATAAACATGAACTAAAAATAAAAATAATAACAGCAATAATAATGAAAATGTGGTAAGGGGATTTAGAGGCAGAAAGAGGGAGATGGATGGCAAAAGAATGGGATTAAAAAACAATCGTGATGTGTTACATGCATGCACCCTAAGATGAATGCAGTTTTTGTACTGCAATATGTACTAATAAAATAAAATTTTAAAAATATATATTTTTAAGAAATACAGACTGTCATGAGATAGGGAGATATGTGTAACAATGGATTTTATCTTTCTAAGGAGATGGACAAATTTGAACTCAAACAAATGGATTTTGATGCAGTAATTTATTTTTTGAAAAACTTGCAGGTTGAATTTTTTCTTTTCAGCCCTGTAATGCAAGATTGGCTTTCTGTGGAAAGCCCTTCTAGAATTTGATTAATATTAGTTTCGTAAGAGTAAAGGTGAATGTTTACGTAGCCTCACTTATAGAATACATACTTTTGAGTCCAGTTAATTCACATAATTATCAAATACTGCGGTTTTTTTCTCCCTTTTCTCTAGAATACAGTAATGAGTGGAGAAACATATCACAATGCCTAAGGCACAGCAGGTGCTCAGAAGCACTTCTTTCCTTCTCTTCTTCATTCTATTTGTACTATTTTAGATTTAAATTTCTCTGAGAAGGGAATTGATAATATACTCGCTTGGAAATTACAGCTCATCAGTTCTTTGAAGTATGTGCTTTTCCCTTTGCTGAAGTTGTGAAATAATTTTTCATAGCTGCTGACCAGGTGGCCGTCATGATACAGCTGCCAACACTTCAAAACTTCCAGAGTAGGTGTCAACAGCTTGGAAACGAATCCAGAGACAGAGGTGGAGCATGCTTTTAAAATGCTGCATCCGCAACATGAAGTAAGACTGGAAGGATGTGGGCATTGGTAACTCTTGAGTATAACATTTGGAAGTTTCAAATTCTGAACAGGTACAGTTTTAAGCACATTTTAACTGCTTTGTTTCCTTTATTTTTTATATATGCAAAAGAGTGAAAGCTTTTAGGGGAGTCTATTTCCAAAAGGCTTTTATTAATTGACAATAAGAAGTTTAAACAATAAGAAAGCATTGCTATATAATTACTAGTACTTGAAATAATGGTGTAACTCTTGGTTACTTTCATCTTAGATTGGATGAAATAAAATAATTTTAATTATCTTTGAAAACAAATTCTCTGTGAGTTAATTCTAGGAAAATCTTTTATCCAAAGGCATAGCTAATACTTCTAACCATCTTATCCTAATATTGCCATAATGACAGAAATTGTAATAATGGCTAGTAATTAGGAAGATAAGTAGACCAACCATGAAGTCCCACTTTCTTTCAGCTACATGTTCCAGAAAAACTTATGCGAAATTACCTACCATGAAGAAACCTAAATAAAACCAGCTGAATTGTGAATTTCTTGTTTTTCACACCTATTTCCTATAACACAGAGGCACTTTGCTTTGAATGTAAAAAGTAGTGGGTAAATTTTGGAGGTCTGTGGGTGTTTCTGACACATCAGAATTTTCAAATTCAGGAACTCTCATTGGTGGCAGTTGATACAGTTTAAATGTCTGTTGAAAAACTTAACATAGCCTGTGATGAACTATATTTTGGTTCTGGACACGAGTCTTGTGTTAGGTCTGCTCTCTGCGTTTCCTGGTGGGCTTGTTCTTCCCGAGGGGCAGGGGAGTAGAAATCCGAAAGTGTCTTCTATTCAGCGCAGTTTTGAGGGTTTCCAATTTGGCTTTTCAATCTTATTTTCTCTGCAATTCTAAAACCTGTGCCTACGCAAATGTGGGCCTAGGTTAATTTTCATGGCTTGTTTCATTTTATCAGAATATAATACATTACTCTTCAAAGCATCATTTTAAGAGTTTCTGATATACAGCAAACTCTCTGATAAATAGCAAACTCTCACCCTAACCATTCTTTTAATCACAAATGATAGACACGTAAAGTGGCTTGCCATCTGTATACTTGCATGTTTAAAATTCTTCCAATATTAGCAGATTCGTTTCTGTTTTGGATAAATCCGGTTTTGCCTGGCTGCATAATTGAATGTTTCCTGGCCCCTGCTGGCTGTGGTTTCCAAATGGAATTTAAATCATAAGTACTAAGAGGACTTAGTAAAAAAAAAAAAAATGCTTCTGACTCTAATAGGAAGAAATTGAATCAGTCAGAAATTTGCTAGGTAACTTATAATTGGGATTTTTTTTTTTAGTAGTAGGACTAAAGAATCATGAAGTATTGAAAAGTTGGTAGACAATATATACGTACTCAAAACTACAAAGCATGTATGATGTAATTGTCTGAAATATGTAGACTTTCTACATTGAATTTCTTTCTATCGCTCATACTAAGAGTAAGGTTTCCTTTTAAATTGTATTTATAAAATGGCACCATTTGAAGCCCTTTTTACAGATCTTACAGTGAGAAGCTATATGCACAGAATTAAAACAAAGTCCTGGAGGTGGGAGGTGGGACGTGTTAAGTTCTATCTCTGCCTTTGTCTCACTGGGAGAGGCGTTTAACTTCTCTGCATTTCGTGTTTCCTCATCTATAGAATGAGCTCATGATGATAGTCTCTTCTTTAGAGAGTCACTCCCATGCACCGTTTTATCTCTGGGAGGATGCAGAGGCCCAGGAAGGTTAGCGTCCTGCTCAATGGCCACAGAAAAGAAGAGGCAGAGGAGAGCTAGGATTCGCTCTCACTTGCAGTGGAATCCACCCTAAAGTCCCCAAGGTCCCAGGAAGTCTTTAAGATGAGAATGAGGAGAAAGGATATTGGGGTGCAGGTTATGCTTGCTGTGATCTGCTCTTAAACGGTGCTGTCACTGTGATCCAATGTGCTGGACATAAATGCCAAAGAAGTTTGAATATCAGGTAATGAATAGGAACCAGTGGTAAGTGAAAATTTGAAGAGTAAGTGATAATTTTGCTCTGTGCAGTGTTGCAACCTCTGTATCTCTTTAATAAGAGGTGTTATAAAAATACAGAAACACTTAACTTTTAAAATCATAATAGGAAAAGTCACATTACTATCAATCCCCCTCATAGTACTCTCTTTTGCTTCAAACACACTTATTCAATCATCCTTACCATTGTCTTAAGTAGCTCTGGAAGTCCCCCTCCATGACAATCTTTCGTTGGGCTGTCATGGCTGCCTTGATGTCCTGAACCAATTCAAAACATTTACCTTTCAGGGTCGTTTTGACTTTGGGGAATGGTTAGAAGTCACATCATGCCAGATCTAGTGAATCAGTGGCTGAGGACACACTGCAATGTTTTTATGGGCTTGTATTTCCATTGGATTGGCAGTTGGCAGGAGTAGTCACCGTGGTTTTTGTCATATCTTATAAAGTTATCCACAAAAAGGCAAGAATGATGAGATAAGTGAGTATTCTGAGGGGAATTAACAGCAATATGACTTTTACTCTAATGAATTTTCTCATGTTCTCTATGTTCTGATTACTCCTTGCATGCTTCGTGGCACCTACAGAACGAGGGGAGCTTAGAAATTGATTGTATTCCCTTGAGGGAAGAGTCTGTAGGGACTTGGTGAGGGAACAGGTGAAGAGGCGGAGCTGCCTTTAGAATCCAGGCCTCCCTCTGGTGATTCAGGACCCTGCTCACAGCACCCCGGGAGGGCTGATTCCTGGCTGAGCAACATCAAAGAGCCCTCCAAAGGCAAAACGGTAGAGATTACTAAACACAGGGGAAAAACTACAAGTGCTTAAAAACCACTACTTCTACCAAGAGCCACCATACAGCGATGTTCTGACTTTACAGAGAATAAGCGCATTTGGATCTGGAGCCTTTTGGGGCACATTTGTAATACCAGCTTTAGAATGTATCGAGTAGCGAGGTAATGATATTTATCGTGATCTAATCATGATGTGTACAAGATTCTTCTTTAGTGAGCTCTGGTAGTTTTTTATGACCACTAATACAAAAAATTAAAACAAAAATAAACTCTACCTGTCTCTGTATTAGTTTGTTAGGGATGCCACTACAAAGGAACACAGATCCTATGCCTTAAACAACAGAACCTTTTTTTCTTGCAGTTCTGGAGTCTGACAGTTTGAGATCAAGGTGTTGGCTTCTTATGAAGACTCTCTCCTTGGCTTGGAGGTAGCCATCTTCTCTGTGTCCCCACGTGTCTCTGTTCTGATCTCTTCTCATAAAGGCAGGAGTCATACTAGGTTAGCACTCACCCTCCTGACTTCATTTTACCTCCACTGCCTCTGCAAAGACCTTAGCTCCCAATATAGCCACATTCAAAGGCATCGGGGAGTTAAGCCTTCAACACATAACCTGGAGCACAATCCAGTCCATACACACAGTTGTATCTACATTCACATCTACAGCTCTCTGGATGTTTGTGGGTCTTATGCAAACCTGAAATGATAACAGTGAGCACTCCTCCAGCTCCTATGGTGTGACAACAAAAGGGGACATATTTCAATTTTGTTTCCCCAGTTTAATTAGCATGTGGCCTTTAGCACAAACTCATCAGGACTGAGCATCCTCATAGCCAGCTGTTACCTAATTTTCAGGCTACCGCCTGCTCCAGTGACGGCGGGAAGGGTGAACATGGCGGGGGAAGCCACTGAGCTGCTGGCTGCTGTGAGAATGTCACTGTGGCACCAGATCTGAGGAGGAGCACCGCGGGCAGCAGGAGAGAAACCTGCACTGTAAGCTTCCTCTGGCCTCGGTTCTTTGATGCTCTTTGAGGCATGTCCTGAAGGCTGGGACACTTGTCTACACACAGGAGGCATGAATGTGGGACAGTTATTCACTCCTTTGAAGCAGCAGTGTTGCTTAAAGTAGAACGTACAGGTTTTTCTCTGGTTTTTGTCTTTACGGAATCAAGTTTATTAAAGAATTCCTGTCCAGCCTCCTTCGTTTCCATATCTCCATCTCTCATTTATGGAGTGAGGACCTACTATGTACCGTGTACTCGGCATGGTCCTGTGGGGGACCCGGGTGACTCAGAGGCGCTCTGCCTTGCATATTTTATTCTGGTAACCTAGTCCCTGTTCTGGTCTTGGGTATGCTTTCAGTCACTGATCTGCTAGTTCTTCGGCAAATCTGAAAGGCACTTAGACTAGTAGCGCCCAGACCCGCCCTCTCTTCCCAGCTCCCTGTCTCTCTGTAGACCTGGCCGCGCTTGCAGCGCAGCCCTGGGCCACCCCTACGGTTCTTCCCTCTCAGCTGCTGCCCAAGCGGAAGCTGCTGGCTCCCGACCCTCCGCCCGGTTGTTGTCCCCTCACTCTGTCTTGCCTCACAGCCTGCTTTATTTTTTTCCCTTTTCTCAGCTGTTCCTCTGATTCCTCCCACTTCTTCTATTCTCATTTTGACTCCTTTCCCGATTCACATTGATCATCTCTGATGAGCCGACTTAGTGAGCAAAAATAAAGGTTCCCATGATCTGCTTCCTCTCTGCCCACTGGTGTTTATTCCAGAGAATAAAGATATGTTCCCAGTGTTCCTCCTGGAGCCAAGGGGACAGAGAAGGGGGTTCTGGATCATTTGCCCTTTTCTACCCCCTCACTCATCCTAAAGCTACTTTCCGATTATTGAACATTAGCCAACTAGTTAATTTTTAAGTGAAGAGTGGGAAGGGTATGGAGGGTAGAGGATGAGATTCCATAATGGGGCTTAAATCTTATCTATAGGTTATGAAGTGTTATGTCCATGTCTGGAATAGATTTGACGCAGGCACATATTCTCCCTTGTAAATTGCATTCTTATAACTTCATTCAGTTGGGAAGAAGTGGCCAGACAAAAAATTTTTAAATCAATAATCACAGCCAGTGTGTGTATCCTCCCCGAGACCTGGGATGACTGCCTCTCCCTGGGATGGCAGGCTGGTTCCCTCTGAGCTCCTTCAGGGCCCAGCCACTCTCAGCCATCCTTGGGCCCCAGCAACAAGCAGAGTCAGGTGCCTAATGAAGACTCAGTAGAAGTACAGGGAGTGGATCAACAGGGAGAACTTTCTCCAGGCTCCTGTAATCCCTCCCCTGCGCCACTCTGGTGAACTTGGTGTCACAATACTCATTTGGACCCGTGCAAATGCGCCTTCCAACATTTTTAATTGGACCCGTTAAGACTCATTGCTTTGTCCTTCCGGCCCAGATTGGCTGTTCTTTGAGAGGGGTACAGTGCTTCATTTTCTCCCCTCCATATGGACCTCTATTGCCTACTGCAGAAATGGTATTCACAGATATTGTTTAAGCACTGCTGCTTTTTGTTTGACAGTAGTGTCTACTGGGCATCACGCTTAGAAAGCGGATTTTGCAGAAGCCATAATTTTACTGTACATAAATCTATGAGATAGGGTTGCTTTTCATGCATTTCAAGTGGAGAAGTAAATTAGCCACTTGGTGCTTCGCTTGGCCCAGCCACGTTTATTACTGGCACTTGCTTTGTACCTGACACTGAACCAGTGCTCCTGGCTGATGTGAGTTGAGAGCCCTCAGGGAGGCCTTGCTGCCCGGCCCGGAACTGGCGTCTTTCCTCACCAGCTGGCCACAGACGATCAGCAGGTGCGTGTGTGGTTCCTGCCAGCCTCCTGGACCTTGGTGTGCATTACCACCTGCTGCTCACCTAGCGCGGCCCCTCCTGAATGGTGCAGAACCGCTGCTCCGCTCGGCGCCCCAGTCCTTCCTCTGGTATTCAGAATAGATTTTGCTGTAAGTTAGCAGAATTAACTCCAAAAAGTCTGCACTGTGTTTTCCTGGGAAACCTCAAACTTCCTGCTTAAGAAATAGCGTACAGAGGGGAAACGAACCCTGACAAAGCTAAGAGCAGGGATTTCCAGCAGCGTTTCAGCAAGCCAGTCACAGAGCGTTCACGTGTTAGTTCACTGGCGTGTGCCTCGGCAGAAGCACCCCCACTCTGCCTCCCCCAACTTCCAACTGTTGTGCTGCCGCAGGATTCGGTCTGTCTGGGCAGAGCCCCTTTCTGATTCGGTTACAGAGGGAGTGTGCTGCAAGCGGTCCTCGCCTTCCGATTGCACACAAAGGCAGGCGAGGAGCTCCTTAAAGGGACCCGCCTGCTCCTCCCTGCAGCTGCCACCGCCAGTCCCCCGTCCGTGCGCGCTCCGCGAGCCGGGCTTTCGCCGGAGGATGAGCGGGGAGGGGTCCTGAGGCGCCTCGGCGGCCCCCGGAGCGGGGGCGGGGGAGCTGCCG
>NW_004955448.1:7309716-7344710 GCF_000276665.1 Chinchilla lanigera
GGCGCGCGCTGCGGTGTGGCTGCGCTGACGGAGCCGGCGCCCAGGGCCAGCCTGCAGTGGGGCGCCGCGGACCCGCTCGCGCAGGGCCGTGTCAGTCCCCGTGAATGCCGGGCTGCAGGCTGCGGGAAGAGCCTCCGACTGCGCGCATCGGGCTGTGTGATCCGCCGAGACTACTGCCGGGGAAGACCGGGGAGCTGCATCCGCGCCGCAACTGCTGTGACAACTTCGGGGCTGGCGGTGTACTCCTCCGGGTCCCGGGGACTCCGTTCTGCGGCGCAGCCACCGCTGCCGCTCGGCCGCCCTGAAGCCAGCCGGCAGGACTCCTCCGACGGCGTCCCCGGGGAGCGGGCCGAGGAGGGCTTGGCGGCGAGCAGAACCCGCGGCTGCTCAGCCTCTCCCGACTGCCGGTGCTGCGGGGTTCTCGGAGGGACCGTGCGCTTTCCGGGGGAGCAATGCAAGTCTCCATAGCCTGCACTGAGCACAATTTGAAGAGTCGGAATGGTGAGGACCGACTTCTGAGCAAGCAGAGCTCCACCGCCCCCAATGTGGTGAGCGCGGCCCGGGCCAAATTCCGCACGGTCGCTATCATCGCGCGCAGCCTGGGGACGTTCACCCCCCAGCATCACATTTCTCTGAAAGAGTCCACCGCAAAGCAGACTGGCATGAAATATAGGTATGGATGTAAGATTCCCTCTGCCGGGTTTCCGTGTTCGGTACAGGTGCAGGGAGTGCAGGCAGTCCATCGCTTTGGAAAAGTGACTTACTTATGGTGGGTTGCTTAATTTAGAATTCTCAGGTGTTTTTAAATAGCTCTTTAGGAGACGCTCAAAGTGGAGTGTGTGTGTGTGTGTGTGTGTGTGTGTGTGTGTGTTTAAAAGTTGTGGCCCATTTTGTATAGACTAAGTGCTATGAACACCATAGGAACTATACAAATTTCAGTCTGCTGAAGTCCCGAGAAACACAACTGCTGGAAAATGGCTTTTTCAACAGAACATTTTTAGGAGCAGTTTTTTTTTTTTTTTTTTTATTTTAGGCCACATCTGTAGTTTCTGCGATTATACGACCAGAAATAGTTGCCTATCTAGTACTGTGCTCTTATTTATCTTTTGAAAGACCAATACCAAATGCTACATACACAAAGATTTTAAGGAAGTTTTGGTGTAGAAGAAATACGTATAAATTAGAGTGAACACTGTCATAGGTAAATCTAAATTCCTGCATGAAATAAAGTGTGGATGTGAAATAAGGAGGAAAGGTACATTGTTGCAATACCACCAATTCCTTCAAATATTTAAGCTCCTTCCTGCTCTATATTGTTTTTGAAAGATGGAAATCTTCCTGGTAATAGCTGGTTTTTAAAAATAGAGAATGACTTCAACTTGATAAGTAAAAAATGTAATTATTCAATGATGTGGTTTCTGCCTTCTCATTATTTGTGCTTTGCACCAGTCCGTCTTGACTTTATTTCTTTAAAACTGCTCTGCTTCTAGTTTCTAAAACTAGATATAAAGGAGAAAATCTACTGAGAAATCTTCCAAAGGTTTGTGTTACTCTAAGTTGCAGGTAGGGTTTTGCTAATTGTTTACATTTAGCTCTCTCTCATCTTTGTTAGGAATCAGGTTTTAGGGTAGGATGAACTTCATGCAATTAAAATAATGCACACCTGCATCTGTGCTGCCTATGTGCGGTTGCTGAAATAACCATTCAAACCCATTTCTTTAAAAAGTGCCCTGAAAAAGTTTCTTTGCAGAGTAGCAGTAAAGCTTTTCAGTGCAGGTAGTAAAGCACTGTTGTTTGGATGTATTTTTGAGCCACTGAGAAAGAAAGCCCTTAAGTGAAAACAAAGCAATTGTAGCTAAAGCCCTTTGCCCAAATGCAGTACAAACTCTGACCCTTAGCAATTCACTGAAGTGTCAGCAACACCGCTGCCTTTCTGGATATTCCCCTGGTGGAGGGGGGAACCTAGCAGTGGCGTTCTCTACATGAGTCCGCAGTCTCCAGTGCACTGGCCCTTCCAAATGCTGCTGCTGTGGCGCACACCCAGCTCCTGCCCTGTGGACGTGGTGCTGCCCTCTCTGCGCGCATTTCAGCTGCTGAGAAGGAGATAAGCTGCTGCCTCCCTCTGGGAGTGCTCCCAGGAGAAAGACACTGCTCCTGGAAGATCAAAGAAAGTGGCATGAATGGTAGTCTCTAGCATTTTGTGGCACTATAAACTTTCTTACTGCAAATCAGAAGGAATCAAAAGTATCGGTGCTGGTTTCTTGTGGCAGTGTTTCATAGTTGCTTGAGGATGACTGCGTTGGAAGGCTTTGGTCTTATGAGGGCTTTTAGAAGTCAGAACCTTTCTATTTAGGTTTTCCTGTCAACACAGCTCAATTCAGATTGATAACTGTTTGTGTTTTCCAAAAGTGCAGCGTAGGAGCAGGATTCTCTTGGGTGTCTTTCAATATTGGCAACTGAGCACAGCTCTTCTCTGATAGCAAGTTAGCCAGCAAGGTCTCCATATACTTTGAGATATCCATTATTTGTGATGACCAAAGAAGAGGACTTCTCCCTACCTCTCTTATTCTAAACCACTCTGCCTGTAACAGTCAGGTAGGGTGTGTGTGTGTGTGTGTGTGTGTGTGTGTGTGTGAATTTGATTTACCCTTCTCTTTCAGATTTTACAGAGTGACCTTTATTAAAGAGATTATGAAATAATGCCAAGCTTTCTTAATACTGAAATGGAGACTCTATGCTTCATAAAAAATGATAGAAATATTTTTATTAGTTGAATTGTCTTTTTAGGTTGCTGTCCCTAAAATATGATATGCATACATAGACTATTTGTTAAGGGTGACAAGTGGTAAAAAATAAAAACAATGCCATGAGATAAGGAAGGTAGCTGGTTTGGATAAACAATCTGGAGAATATCTAGAGGAACCAGGCAAGGAAGTTAGCAATTAATTGTGGGCATGCTATTTTTATCCTTGAAAATGGTTTCCATAGGCAAAGTTTCCAAGAGAGGACCCACAAACCCATTAGAAGCTAAAACATAGTGTTTTTCCATTTTTCCAAGGGTTTGTAGCTTTCATCAGAATTTGAAGTATCTAGTAGTCAAAAAACCATCAAATTGCTGTGAAGTGAAGAGGTACTCGTTTAGCCAACAAATGCTCACTAAACACCTCCTCTAGCCCTGGTACACAAGGTGCAGAAGCCAGAAGAGGTGTCAGGGGAAACAGACCATAAATGAGGGGGAAAAGTTCTAATTTCCCCCTCTCATTTAGAATTCTAAAAATTATAAAAATGCAGACCTTGTGTTGAGTGGTGAGAGCCATGCATACGCCAACTTAGCTTATTCATATTCAGGCCACCAATGCTGCTCTAGTTCCAGGCTTAATGATTGCATCTTGGGGTGTGAATCATTTGGCCACGTCTGCTTCCCATTTTGTTAACCTGATGGGCATCTTTCAGGTCCAGTCCTGCTATCAGGAGCTACCTGGCAGTGGACCTAATCATAACTCTGACCTAAACATAACTCTAACCCACTTGTTAATCATCACTTTAAGCTACCTAATCATAACTAACCTGCCAATCATCACTCTAACCTACCTGACCTAATCATAACTCTGAAAAATAAGTAGAATGATTTTTTCTTATATAATGCCCTATAATATTTTAACATTAATTTATATTCTCATCTAAAATTACCATCCATTTATCAAGAACTCATGAAATTGGGATTTCAGAAATAATTAATATATGCTAATGGAAAGCATCTGAATTCTGTAAGGACGATGCTCAAAGCCACTACTACATTTTCACCATCACTGCACAACAATCTTTCTTTGAATTGAGTTTTGTTTCAAGGCTGAAGATCAGAAAAAATTTCACTAGCACATTCATCCATTCAAACATTAGTGTTAGTCCAAGGGAGCAAGAGTCCACCGAACATTTATCCTAGAGACTGTCCTTAATATAAATCACAGGACTATTCTGCTTCTTGGTGTTTTTACAGTTGTGACTTGTTAAGCCTCAAGAATTCTTTTGCTTTAGTTTTGCATGTGTCATTGGTCTCAGAGTCAATCACACGATGTTAATTTTATGGGAATTCTGCAACCACACACAAGAGAGCTACATGTGACAGATGTACCTGCATACCTGGACCTTTCATCATAAGAGCAAATCATTCAGAACAGAAGTTCAGTGTGGTTTATTTGATTGTTTGCTTGTTTGGATGTCTTGTTTTGTTTTTAGATAACTTTTTAGGATGATCCAGCTACTATTGTTTGACATTTCAGAATTTGTCATTTCAGGATAGAGCATGTTTATATTGATAAGAACCTACCTCTCCCATTCTGAAATCCTTGTTTAAATTCTAAAGCAACTTGTATATCACTGAGCCAAATTTCACTGAGAAAAGTTTTGTTTGAAACACATACATCTGTGGTACTACAATTTTAGCTTTGTAGTTACATGCTTTGATAATTTTAAGAGGATTCTTTATAAGAAATACTACCTGAACCATAATTTTAAACTTTCACTAAAAGCTTTACTCTTTTTCTGTTAAAAGGTTAACCACACTTTAGCACTGATTTTTGAAGTAATTATAAAATCATAAGAATTTGAGAAAAAGTTTCTGTGTTTGCTTATATTTTGTGTTTCTCTCATGGTTACATCTTAAATAACTAGGAAACTGATACTGTACAATCCAAAGAATTTATTCAGATTTCACCACTTATACGTGTATCTGTTGGCATATGTTTCATGTCTAGGTGGCTTTATCACATGTATATGTTTTGTAGCCATGACCACAATGAAGACTCATAATTGTGCTATAATCACCAGACTCGCTCATGTCATCCCTTTAAAGCCACATCTATTCTCGCTTCCCTAGTCCCTAACCCTAGGTAGCTACCAATCTGCAAGTTACCTCTAAAATTTTGTCCTTTCAAGAATATTGCACAAATGGAATCTTATATAATCTTTTGAAATGGACCTTTTTTCCCCAGAGGATTTGTGGAGGGAAGTGGGGAGAGAAAATCTTGTAAATGTAAAAGGGGCCAGATTGTGGCACTGCGGAGGTCAGGGTGTGCCATTTAGACATAAGATGAACATCAGCAATAAAGGAAACATGAGGAGCTTTTGAACAGGGTGTCTGGTTACAAAGTTCAGTGTAAGTAAGGGTTAACCTGGCAATCGTTTCTCCCCAAATCTAAGAGTTATGGGTTTAAAATGAGAGAATTTATGTTGAATTTCATAGCACTCTCTATTTGTCTATAGAAAACCAAGACTATATGGAAAAGACTCAGTCCAGACGCCAGATGCCTCTCCCATGCCGTTCCTTTTAGTCTCTTCAGTAAAGCACACGTCGCTACCGCCACTCCCTGCCTCCCACAAATGGTGGGCAGATTTTGAATCAAAGCAGTTCAAGTGAAAGATCAATCTTGTCAACTGGTTATGTAAAAGGCACTAAGTGCATTTGCGTGTGCCTGCATGTGTGTGCACGCGCGCGCCTCCATATGGGGAAAGGTAGGAGGAAGGGGTGGGCTAAAGAAGGTGAAGAGAAAAGCCAGCTCTGTAGCTGTGTTTGAAATAGAAATATTTGATTGTAGTCCAGAGAAGAGAGCAGCTTGGTTATTAAAATGCCAAGATTTTAATTTTTTTGGTCATGAGTGCCATCGTCATTTCCACTGACACCCATGGGTGTGGGCTTTCTCCTCTGCCTAAAGAAAACTGAAGCGAATGGGGAGGTGGAGAAGGCTTCCTAAAAATTAGTTGCTGAGTCAATCTTGTAGAGTTTATTCCACCTCTGCAAGGCACCAGCCAGAAGTCTGGCATCCCGGGGATGGTGAGAAAATGGTAGGAGGGGAGAAAGCCTGGTGGAAGTCGTCAGGCAAGGGTGCTCTAGTTCTAATTCGGGGGGGCCGTGTTGGAGCCTGCACAGGTGCGTGCACGTGGACGCATCCATTCAGAGTTTCTACAGCTGTCCCATTTCCTGTCTGGAATCTTCAATTTGGTTGCTGCCTCCGAATCCCAATTCCACTCAGGGATCTCTTTAGAAACAGCCTCATTTTAGAGAAAAATTTATTTTAAAAATTCTGCCAACATTTCAATTTGTGGTAATTTCGAAATATTTTCTGAGGGGAGAGAAAAATCTCATCACATTCAAAAAGAAAATCAGACTCTTAAACTTTACTTTGATTTTTCAAATTTCTTTCATCAAACTCTTAGTGTCTCTTTTCTATATCTGTATATCAATTCACCAGTTGTGGCTCAGGGAATCTGATAAAAACATAGAACTCTTGATTTCCTAGTGTATTTTTTAAAACTCCTTTTAGGGGAAACACTCCTCTTATGAGAAGAAGTGAATTCACAAGTATTGCTTCATACTTTTCCTTCAAGAATTTCAAAGCTGTTCAAATCAGAGGCAATTAGACATAGAAACAATGGTTACATGTTACAAGCTAATCATGTTGTATGCTTAAAAACCATTTTTGTTGCCCCCTTCCCACTCATTTTATAATTAGAAACCAGAATGATTGAGACTGAATAATTTAAGGTGAAAGTTTTTTAAACGTCCATTTCAATAGTGAGAATTATCAATATGATTCAGTCGTAAGAAATAAATGGGTTAGCAGTTGACACTCCTTAAGGATCAGCTGTGGACTTCTGCAGTCACATCATGTTATAGAGAACACCAGTTCTGCGGTCAGAGTCACCCGGGAAGGGAAGGAGAGGGTCAAGGTTAAACTCAGGTCTCCTGACTCTTGCTGATGGTTCTTTAGGTTCCTCCTACATTGCAGTTTCTTGATCATGCCCCATTTTCAACACAGAAAGAGGTGCACAGAGCACCGCTGGAAAGGACAGTCCCTTCTGTACATATGCAGAAACTGCTGCTAAAGCTTTTATCCCAAGATGCAGCAAAGCCCTGCTGTGTGCTGAGAGAGCCGCACCAGCTCTCTCTGCCTCCTGCAGGGCTGTGGGGACCCCAAAGTGTGCCTGTGGCAGCTCTCTGCTGGCATGTGTTCCGAAGCTGGACATAAATTAACTTCCAGATGAGAGCATGGCATCACAGTATCTAAAACTCTGAAGTCTCAAAAGAGATGTGCACGGTGAGCACGGTGCATGAGATGGCACTGCAGAGCAGCACGGACAGGAAGCGCTCATCCAGGCCCCGAGTGCCAGACTCTTCCACACGCTTAGGGATTATTTTGAAAGTCAGAATTGAAAGACATTTAAAAATCCTTATTGCAGGTTGATTTTCTGTTACCCAGATTGGAAACCAAAACAGAAGCCCAGCAGTGAGTTTTTTTCTTGGAATCGACAGCTAGGGAGGACTCTGAGAGCACTTGCACAGGCCATCTGGCCCAGCCCTCATGAGAAATCTGTCCTGTTTTTCCAATTTGCACCATGCAGCAACTACTTATGAAGGCCTCTGAAGAAATACTGTGTAAGCTCCTTTCATGGCCATCGTGAAAAAATTTGGCTGTTTTTTCTAAGACTCAGAATCATTCATTAAGCTTTGAGGCAATTAGAGGAAGAAACAAGGTAAAATTTTTAGAGTACTTCTCTCTTACCTGGACCCTAATAGTCAAGTTGGAGAGGAAGATGCACGTAGAGGATTGAAGGTTAAGGAAGCAAGGCACGGCAGTGAGCTGAGGGAGGCGCGTAGTGGATGTGGAGGGTCTCAGTCTCCTGTTAACACTTGGGAAGGAGATTGTTTTCCATTCTGGTCCTGGTATCGCTCAGCTGGCCTGACCTGCAGCTGAACCACCAAAAGTCAAAACATTTCACCGTTACACAAAAGTCCTTTTTATAGTTGATAGGGGCCTTTCAAAGCTGCACTGGAAGCTTCTTGGCCCGTTACCACTAAGATGAAAAGGTACTCGTTATAATTTTCTGTCTCACAAAGCTTCTAGTACTTGAAAACTATTACTATGTTTCAACTTCCTAATTTACAGCGTGGTTATAATCTTTTCCTCCTAGATTTCATTTTCTGGTTCACAACAATAACTCTGTCCCACCTAAACGTTCTCCATGGTGGCTAGCTCTTCCCTAAGTCACCCACTGCTGGACACACTTCAGAGCAAAGGTCTAGACTTTGCAGGATGAAAGAGCAAGATTGTCCAAGAACACACATGATCTGGCCCTTTGTGTACATTCCCTGGTTATGTTTACTATTTTAAAAGAAAAAAATTAAAAATATTTTTGCCATTCTTTGAAAGATTTCTGCAAACCATTCAACAATATTCTAACATATTTATTGGAGTAACAGAGGAGACTGTGCCATAACCCATAGCAACTCTTATCAGACCATCCGCCCTAAAGGCTGTAATGGTATAAACTGAAGTCTCTGGCATTACAGAAATGACAAGAAGGTCAAACTGAACGTATAAGTGTCAATGGTAGCTGAGTATCCAGATAGGAAAGTTAAGAGTTTATATTATTTTGCTTATTGATGTATTCTTAAAGAGAAGTTTTATTTATTTTTAACCTAGCAGCTTTCAATATAGGGGCAACTGTTGTTGATTTGTAATATTAAGAATAGATTTTTTTGTGCTGATAATTAACATCTTCCAGGAGAGTTCCCTCAACTGTAAGAAACTGTATTCTCTACTACCAATTTACATATACAAGTACTAGAAAGCTCTTATATAAGAACAGTAAGTCTTTTTCTGAAGAACACATGCTAATAAGCACCTTGCTCTCTCATTTCTTTAACATTAGTTTCATTCTATTTTCGTTGTTGTTGTTATTTTTGTTTTGTTATGTTGGAGTTCGAACTCAAGGCCTGATGCATGCCAGTCAAGCACTCTACCAACTGAGCTACAACCCCACCCAGCTAGTTTCTGCTTTAAACCAGATTTTTATGCTATTGAATTTTATTTTTAGTGTTTTTGGCCTGGGTCTACAACAAGCTAATTGTAAAAATAAACTGCAGAAATAATATGACTTTAATGAATGCTACTTCTTCTTCCACTCAAGAACTGGTACAGGCTTCCCCTGGGGTATTTGATGAAAATAGACCTTTTGACTTACTATTACTCCATTTCCTACCTTTATATGCACAAATACTTCTGCATTATGGTGTCTTTGCATTTACTGAAAATAACTGGAAATGCTCAGGAAAAATCTTACTAGTCTGATTCCAAAGGATTTTCTCCTTGATAGGAGAAAACGTATTTGTTAAGCTTTTTTAATGAAGAGAAAATAATCATATTACTACCATAAAGACAGCCAAACATATAGACATAAAGACAGAAAACATATTTGTTAAGCTTTTTTAATGAAGAGAAAATAATCAAATTACTACAATAAGGACAGCCAAGTAGAAAGCAGGAGTTGGGAAACAAACCTAACATAATTGTTTTAGTTACTGTATTTGTTGCTGAGACAAAATATCCAACACACAAGGTCAAGGGAGGAACAGTTTATTTGCATCACAGTTTGTAGAGGTTTCAGTTCATAGCTGGCTGGCTCCAAGGCAGGGTATTATGGCAGAGGGGCATCACAGAGGAGAAAGAGTTCATGGCAGGCAGAAGGCAGCAAGCTATAAGTGGCAAGTAGCAATCCTCTTCCTGTCCCTTATATAGCACCCACACCCAGGGTTGCAAACCTCCTAGAACTATAGTAAACCATCAGTGGACTAATTCACTGATCACAGGATCTTGATCCCAGCATCACACACTCAAGATCCAGCTCCTTCAAAAAGCCCCACCTATGACTGCACAAGGCTTTAGGGAGACATCAAAACACAAGCCATGACAATAATTTCTTGTTCAGTAATTGCTTATATTTCAATTTTAAAATATACTTTCACTCAGATGTTATTTCTCCATGAACAATCTTCTGGAACTCATGAGGCTTTGATCTTAGACTATAAAATCTCAAGATAAATTCTCTAATCAGAGAATCGAATTTGCTTGAGGACTTCAGATTCTACCAAGTATTTTCTGGGAGCTTCCTCAGGTCCTTCTCTTGTCCTGCTTCCAGAAACAAGTGATTTAAAAGGAAACACAGCAAGTGTTCTTCAAAAACTAAGTGAGAACCATCATACTCTATTAATTTCGTACTGGTGTTATTACAAATGACCCCAAAGTTAGTATTAGAACAGGGCATATTTATTCTTTCACAACCCCACAGGTTAGACATCCAACATCAAAGGGCCAGCAGGGTTGTGTTTCTTCCTCAGGTTGTGGGGCAGAAATCCATTTCTCTGCTGTAGCATACCACCTGCATTCCTTGGCTTGTGGATCCTTCTTTTATCTTCAAAGCACATCACGGTAACTTCCAGTTCTGTCTTCACATCCCCTTTTCCTTACTTAGGCCTCTTGCCTCTCTTGTAAAGCCTGCTTTGATGAGGTAAGGCCCACCTGAGTAATCCAGGATAATCTCCTGTTTATGATCTTTCACTTAATTCTATCTACAAAGTCCCTTTTACAATAAAAAGGAATATATTTGTAAGTTTCAGGGATTAGGATACAGACATCTTCATAGACTATTTCATAACCTGCCACACTTAGATGCAAACACATTATGTAATAGAGGGGAGCATTAAATGGTATCAAACACTATTTGTCCATCTTTGTCTATCACTTTCTCTAGAAGAATTTCTCAGGAGGAGGAAGACAACAAAAGGAATAATGCGATCATTGAAAGTACAGGGTGCTGGAGGTTTTCTTTTTGTAAGGTTACATTTTGCATTTTGATTCAAAAATAAAAACTCCCATTCAGTGTGTGGCTCCAGCATTATAATATGTAAACAGTTTTATCTTGGCTTTGACAGTTACTATAATGGCATCTACTACATAAATCTGCTGTTTCCTCCAACCCCTCCCTAGGATGGGGGGGTAGTTATAGAAAAATCAATAGATACTCATAAATATCAAGTTATATAAAGCTGTAATCAAAATGACCATAGCTTAAAAATATCATGTACGTTGTCAGTGAAGTGTGGAAACCAGACTCCCTCCTAACACATGGAGTTCTGAGAATGTAGCCACACACCCTTCATCCTGATGTGATGCATGTTTGAGACTCTGAACATCATACGACAGAACTTCATCTGTAAAGCCCACACCATTCCTGCTTCGTTAACATTGTCATAGCACTGTTGGGGAGGAGGAAAGAATGGGTTTCTTGCAGGGATATGAAATTATTTTACTGAAACTTTATAAAATATTATTCCCCTAAAGCTATTAGGTTATTTATTTTAATCTCAAAGTAGTTTTATTCTTATTAATGAAATTTCTACATACACTGATACAAATGTTCAAATGTCTCAAATCTGATGCACTTTCCCTGTGTGAAGCTCTGCCTCACATAACCACAGAAGAAAGTGCTTGTTCTCAGCTCTTTCCATCCCGTTCTAAAGACCTGCCGCTCTTCTATCACTGCCTAGAGTATTGGGCTTCGAAGATTAGGCTCTTGATCCCAAAGCATTTAAATCTATGGGCACTCTCTTGGCATGTGAGTAAAATGTACCACATTGCCTCTTATTTGGGGAGAAATATCAGCGGCTACAAATCAAAGTGAGTTAGGAAACAGATTGGCAATTAAAAAATCAGGAGAGTCAGGAGTTAAAAGCCAACTTTGGCCTATAATTCAGTTTCTTGCTTCCTGGAGGCAATAAGAGACACAGTGCTTGACTAAGAGGGAAATAAGGAAATGACCCTTTTGGGACCTTGGCTGATTGTGATGGGTCAAACTGTAATGGTGGAGGAAGTAATTCTAAAATAGGAATGGTAGAGCATTGCTATAGGGCCCCTTGCAGGGCTGGATAACTTCACATGCATTTTTGATTTGGTAGCATTATTTCTGTATAGATGTATTTAGAGTCAGCACCACCAAGCCCTTCTAGTAATGCATTGAGAGTAGACATGGGAAGAGCATGACCTTTCTTTTCTTCCCTCCAGATTATTGCCCATAGAGTTAGTTTTCTAATTCAAAGAATTTTTTCCTGAGGCCTGATGCAAATATAGCAATGACATCGGTTAATGTTGACAACTAGAAAAAGAGCAAGTTGAATTTGCATGTGTATTCTGCTCACTTCTGTCTGATTATAGGTCACTGATGGCTTTTTATATTTTTTTGTTTTTTATTAGAACATGTTTGCAATACATAATGATTATGTTCATCCTGGAAGGTTGAGCTATGCACATAACACATCTTAATTCTTTTTATATTCCTACTGATTATTATAAATGAAGCAAATATGATGAATTCAAAAAGTGTCCTGCGGTTTCACTTCTTAGCAGGAAGGCAATATTATCAGGTGATAGTAACACTTATCAAAATATTTGACCTTACTTTACTAATGATTAGTTTTAGGAATATAAATATTCACAGAATGCTGATTTATAATTTTGCTTGTTTGTTATTTCTGCTAAGGCTACCATCCTGATATGCAAGTTAAGATTGATATACCTTAGGAACAAAGTTTTATAAAAGACAAATGCAAATTATCAGAATGTCTGAATAACGTTGTTTGCCAATAAAATTTCCTTTATATTGATTGTCTTGTGTAAATATTTAAATCAAGGGACTTGACGAGCTTCATTAATATTATCTCTGTCCTTGAAAGGGAGCAGCAAGTTGCGTTACACCCATATTCAGTTATGGCACCTGAAGAATCAAAACAGAATAAAATCGCTAATTATACAGCCTAAAATACTGGATTTTTTATTTCAATTCTAGTTCAGGGAACTTCTGACCTACTGTCTGTCTTAGTGACTAGCATTATGTTTCTGCCAGTAGTGATTCTGGATGAACAGAAACCTAACATTAGCAAATCACATTTCTGGACAAAGTTTATTTTTCCTTGTAGACATAAGATGGTGGAATGGTGTAGGGGTGCAGGGCCTCCACCACAACTCTACCTAGAAAAGTGGGGCAGGAGCGAGCCTGGGACAGTGGCATGGTGCAAAGAACCTGTGCCGAGGAGCGCAGAGCCAGTCCCAGAACTCACAGGCTGTCGGAAACTTCAACAGCCGTTGTGGAGTTTTGTTTTATCGTTGTTGACAGGTTGAGCTGTTAGAAATCTACCTCGAGGGAAATTAATAGGCAAATTAATGGATATCAATAGGCAAATTTATATCTAGCTAAAAGAAGTAATGTATTTTGAAGGTTTTTAAAAAATATTCATCATATATGCAGAGGCCATCATGAATATTGAGCCGGTTCATATGTTTTTAAGGTGCACATACCTCTGTGAGGATGGAGGGGTGAATGGCTTGGTGGTACATTGGTCTAGAATTCAAGGGTACCATAGCATCCACTTGCCCAGGTTTGTCTTTACTAACACTTTTTGTAAGACGGTTCCAGTATTTTCAGGGCTTCAGGATTCCTTTGAAGATTGCATGAGATAATATGTATAAAGTACATTGTTCTCCATTATAACCGTTGTTAATATTAACATTAATATCAGTATAGAATGGGACAAGAAGAAATGAGATTCTTTGATTGTATGATGTCTTTCCAATAGTATTGGTTTCTTTCTGTTCTTAGCATTTTTTCCTTCAGAATATTCCTATTTTAATCATAGCACAGATAGCTGGTATGTTATAAGTGATCAATAGAGGTTTGTTAGGTGAATGTCCAATTTTCATTACTTTCACAGACTTCCATGGCATACTATTACAAGTCCATTTTGAACTTCGGCTGCTAAAGACAATGACCTGTCCTGGCAATCTCCCAAATGATTCTGCTATAATGACTAGTGTTCACATTTTCTGTTATAGCAATTTATATCCAATCTTATTCCAGAAAAGAATATAAGTTGACTCTAAATTGTATAGATTACAACAAGAGAAAATCAAAACAGCAGACTAGAGACAGAAATGAAGGATGCTTGTAACATTTGTTCTGTTGTTTAGACACTAAGGAGTGCTTGTGTCCTTGAGAAACATCTGGGGGCTGTTCACTGTGTTGTCCTAAAAGGAAGGTGCAGCTGTGTGCAGGGTCCTGGAGAAGAATTGTGTGATGCAGCTTCAGTTTTTGTATTTTATTGGTCTGTTGAGAATGCGCGTGGGCCTAAGCTCATGATTCCTGAGTTATCACTTGACCCTTTACAAAGAGGGGGTCATGAAAGCAAGGTGGTTTATGAAACTGTATTCCCTAAAGTAGCAAACACATCAAATCACAAACAGAATACCTTGCTTGCAAACGATACATTAGGGACAAATTATTTGATAAATATCATTTATGCTGATAAATAATATTGACATATTTGGCTTTCTCAACAAAAATGATATGATTCTAACAGTCACCTTCATTGATTTGGATTTTGAATATTGATCAGAAGGTGATGTACCTTTGGATTGCGATTTCTCTCTGTGGCACATCTAAGTACTCTGGCCTCCTCTTGGTTGGTCGCTGCAGCAGCCTGAGGGACTGAATGCCCTGAGGGCCAGGCAGCTGGGCTGCTTGAGACCCAAACTTGGGTCCATTCACTCCAGACCATGGTCAGCTCCACTTTCTTCTGAGATGCCTTAGCAGAGAAGGAGCGTCCGGTTTGGTTGCACTGGGGTGGATGTGGTGAGACCATTCAACCCTGACGTGGGGTTTCTCCCTGGATCCCCTCATCACTTTTCTGCACTCAACCAAGCAGCTCATTCATTCTTACTTGAAGAAAGTGTGATCTTTGTTTCCAAATACCTAAGGCCATTTTAGAGAATCATGTTTGAGAGAAAAGACATTTTCCAGGTTAACTGAGATACTGCAGTTGGAAGGCCTGGGGGAGTGTGTGGGCCCCATGATCCTTGCTGCCTGCAGCACTTAACACTCCCGCAGAGTCTGAGAGAGACCAATGGCCCCTGGGTAATGGAGATGCTGGATCCCAAGCCTTGAGTTCCCAATCTCTCTTAAATCTGTGACCCTCTGTGGCACCTGAGAGCAGAGTCTCGGAAAATGTGGCCTAGGAAAAAGACTATCTGTGCTAACCGTGAACAGATGATGAAGGATGGAGGACTCATGGGTCCTCACAGAGTAGCCATGGACAGAATTCATATTCCATGGTTCTTGGGAGTGTACAACCCAGACTTTGGCTCAACATATCAGCATTATAATAGGAGAAACAGTGAGGAAAACAATATTGTCAGAAAGTTAGAAGAAATTAAGATAATCCACAAAAAAATGTTAGCATGCTCTATTTCTTGGATACCTGAGATTTGGCCTAGGAGTCTTCTTTCATGTGTATTTTGGAATCTGGAGAAAGAAAGCAGGAATGAGGATCCAGGCACCATTTCGAGATGGGAAACCAGCCAACCGAAGTATGATGACATATGCTTCGTACTACGAGGAGACACGAGCCTCCAGACTTAGCCACATAGAGACTGTACTGATTTGATTTTAGAACAGAAGAAGTTATTTTTACAAAAATAGGGAGCTTTCTTCATTTGGAATTTTTTTAAACCATCTTGTTTGTAGCTGATTCACTTCCACAAGAACAGAAATGATTTACTTGGTTAAAAAGTTCCTGTGACAAGTACACATTTTATCAAAAGTTTTGTTAAATGGAGTCTATGTAGGGTTAGAAAATGAGAAAATTTTATTGTAATTGCAACTGAGTCTGCAGCTCAGAGCCAGCTGTAAAGAGAAAATTAAGGCTCTGAAATGATTCTGGTACTGTTACCTTGCCTCTGAGGAAGGAGAAAGCAACATGGTTCAGTTCATCCCTGAAGGTGCAGCTGGGTAAACGGGAGGCCATTGACTCGCAGCACTATTCCTGAAATGTGAGGCAGTGTTCTAACCATGACATAGCAGGAGTAAGAGGACAGGTACCGCTTGTTTTCAAACTATTGTTATTACAACATTATTCAGAATGGAATAGAAATTTATAGAATAAACAGTCCCTGACAGCATCATGCTGATAGAACTGGACTATTAACTATCAAGTCCAATATGATTTTGCATGAGCTAATTCATTCAATAACCACTTCCTGTTCTGGTGTGAAGTTAAAGACTCTACAAAAGTAGAGTCTTTGCTTTATCAAGCTTGTATAATAGAATGGGGAGAGAGATTAGCCGGGACTTTGGATTTGACTGCGAGGGACATGAAGCCATTGGAGGATTCGTGGCTCAAGGGGGACGCGATCTGACTTAGGCTTTGTGGACTGCGCAGGCTGCACTGGTAAAGAGCAGACTGCAGGGTAGGAGAGCAAGCTGAGAGGTCGGTCAGGAGGACGCTGCAGTCCCATCCTTGAGGATGACGGTAGTGGAAGGAGAAGGACAGGAGGGAAGTGGCGAGAAGCGGCAGGCAAACCCATGGTGGTGGCTGCAGTTCTCTTACACACGGAGCTTCTAGTTCGAGCTGGTCACCACGGTGAGCCTTGAGCTCAGGTCCACAGCTGCTCCTCGTACTCTGATGTAGGCAAGCGCTCGTTTTGACATTTTAAAATCTGACGTTACAAAATATCTTACCATAAATGTCTAGAATTTTTGTGGTCATCTCTTTTTGTCCTGAACAGCTATTGTTAAGTAAAACGTGCAGTTTTCAACCGATGGAGTGTTAGAATCTAACACACGAAATACCAAAATAAAAAACTGGCACACATACATATACTGAGAATCTATTACCGTGAGCCTTCAGATTTTCTCCAGAAGTCATTTTTTCCTTTTATTTAAGGGTTCATTATTTATTTTTCATTTCTAAGGAGGAAATCAATCTACCTGTCCTACCACTGCCAATTTAAAAACCGAAAATCAATCATTTCATCTGGACATTTATTAGAAGTTTACTTTTTTCTCGCCATATCTAATTCTCTCCGGCTTTATTCTGCATAAGTACTGTACACTGACTGAGCCACTGGAGCTCCACTGGCTCTATTCGGATTTGTAAACACTACATGAGTTGTGTGTTCTTTCAAAATAGAAGGCGGCATCTCATTACACAGATGTTTTATTTCCCTGACACTCGAGGTCTGAATTTTAAATCTGGACTGTGTCAGTTTTTGATGAACCCAAGTAATATCGGGTGCCATGTAGACGCAGCTCTGTTTGGCTGAATAAGCTTCAGTTCTCTTTATCTCAGAAGTCTCAGCCATCCCCACTTCCTATGTGACAGTGGCAGCCATCATGGATTGCCCCAGTGTGGGCTCCCAGGGCCAATATGCCCATGCTGTGCCTCAGTTGTCCAAATCATATCTAGTTTTTATCTGTTTTGTGCCTAGCATCACATAGGTTCTATTTAAATGAGTTTAAGAAAATTTAGGAAAATGTAGACTGCTCAATAAAATTATATCAAATTGAATGCTATAAACTGTGGATCTTAACTCACCCAATCCTTTTGCCCAGTACCAAAGAAGAGAAGGTGGCTGTTCTATATTTACAAAAGGAGGAAGAAGGAGAAGCGTGGAAGTCACCAGTACTGCTGGCATCTTTGTGAGCCACTTAATTATCAAGTCCTACAAACCAAAGAATGCAGGGCCAGAAAACTAGGGCTTCAAAATTGTAGGAACTAGAGAAAATTCTGGGTGCCTACTGCAGTGTTCCCTATTGTTCAGATGACTGGCAAGTAGAGGCACCAAGCACTTCCTAGAAGCTGTGCTGAGAGATAGGATTTCAGCAGGACCAGTTCGACCCAGCTCGGTCACCCACTCCCCTGAGTTCACATAGAGAAGTCAACTGTAGAGAGGACGAGAGGTGTCACTATGGAGTAGTGCAGTGGTCTTTTCCCCCTGCTAATCCTGCACAGGAGAAGAGCGGTTTTTCTTTCCCCACCCAAGGCTAAGAGGACCCATTCTCAATGTCCAAATTACTAGTAGAGTCTCATCTTGAGAGCTTTTAGCCACTGGCAGCTGCCGATATGGAGGAAGAGTCAAGAGAGAAATGTACGGTATGACGTGGGGTAAAGGCATGAAGTATGAAGACTGTGTAGTCAGGATCCCATTGGCACTAGCAGCCCCTGAGCTCTGAGCCCAAAGGAATGAGACTGCAAGCTGCAGACTCCTGAGTGGGACAAGGGATCGGACATCTGAGGAGCTGGGAAGAAGCTACAAGCTGAGGATCCACTGGCATACCTCACAGAGCGTCTCGCCTCCTGGGAACCGTCCTCCGGCATACACCTGCTGAGCTCAAGAGCACAAGCCCAAGTGGCCGTGCGCCCACCCCCAGCCATGGTGAGGACCAGGGCTCTCCACAGGCGGAGCAGAAAGAGGATTCTCCCTGTTTCCCATGTTCTCCTGGACCAATATGAGGAAAAAAGTGCAAAGAAAAGAGGGGATGGTGTCTGAGGGGAAAATCCCCCTCTTTCTCTCTTCACCGGTGTCACTGGCATCTAGGGTAGGGCCAGGATGGAAAAAAGAGAGAGATGGGAATTAAATATGAGGTCATTTTCAAAGAAGCTGGACTGGGTCTTAGAAAATGTTCAGAGAAAGGAAATGATTGAAAGCAGTGGAACTGAGCCAGCATGGTCTCAATGGAAACTAACGTTCAGCGGAAAGGGGAGGGGCAGTGGTTCAAAGGAAGGGTTGAAAGCAGTGAGTAGGAAAAATAAAACCAATAGAGGCTTATGTTCCAAAAGTTAAGGCAAAAGTATTGTCGTGGGGAGTCAGGAAAGGGAAAGATCAGTTTTGGCCAGTTATCAAGGCTTTGAGAGGAGGATGGGCCATGAACCACAGGTAATAGATGAAAGAAGGGAGAGGAACGGGGGTCCATGGCGCGTGGTGAGGGGACCATGGCACGTGGTGAGAAGACCAGCTTGGCTGCAGTGGAGACAGGGCGTACGACAAGCTGCACACACAGCAGGCCTGCGCTAGAGATGCCCAAGTTCCCGGATGAGGAATTTCGCTTCCTAGAAAGACGGTGGGAGTCACTGCATATCTTTACCACTGATCTTGTAGAAGATTGCCTAGGAGGAGGGTGGCGTGTGGGAGAGAGAAGAGGCAGAAGTATCCCCCAGGATATTATTTCACCCCTCGGGTGTGGGGCTGCAGAATACAATGGCACAACGTTGACTTGTTACCCCGGCATCCTTAGCCTCATTTATTGACTATAAATAGCGCATCTGTTCGCTTAGTCCCTTTCTTTGAAACATTTAAAGCGTTCACCAGGTAGAGGGTCGGGGGCTTGAGGCTTTGCAGCCTGTTGACATTTTCCCATTCAGAAACTAAAGGGCACCTTGTTCTTATACGGGCAGCAGTCAGTGCTGGAACACCCTATTTGTCACACCGTTTATTTATGCTACTTATATTTCTGCTGTTATCTATAATTTTAAACTCTATGCTTCCCCCACCCCCTCGCAATGCATTAGTAACTATGGGAACCTGATGCTGTTGGAATGGGCGGAGCTTCGCAGTGCACGGATCGCAGCGCTGCTCTGGCTTTGTGTGACGGATGGCGGTGTGGATGCCACCGCTGCGTAAAGTAGATGACAGGCACTGTGGCCACATTTGTGTAGAATGTTACCTCTAGTAGCAGATGTGGACAGGAAGTAGAGAAAACAAGGCTACGTCTTTACCTTGAAGGAGAGGAGGTTCCAGAGGTTTTAAATAGCATAAAAAACTGAACTATTGAGAATACTGGAAAGGAGACTTTTAATATCCTAAAATAAGTATGATTCCTACGAAGTGTGTATGTACAAAAGCCGATTGTGGAAATGTCAAATAGCTCATAATAGTGAGAGTACTTCTAAGTGTGTTTGAATGGCCAGAGTCTGCCGTAAAGGAATAAGTGATTGGAAGCTTAGGGGGTATTGGTTGACTGCTCATTTGGCTCTGTCCCCAAGGTTTGTGAAACATTTTCTGAATGAAGAGTGTGTCAGCAGCACCTCCTTTAAGCCCAAAGACCCCTTCACATGTGCACTTTCTTTCCCACCCCTTTAAATGGCCACAAGCCTTCCTGTGCCTTCCTTTCCCTGCCTGGGTTCCCTGGACCCTTCACCCCACCCAATATCTCTGCTTGGATCTTTTTGATTCACCTTCCATTTCTTAGGAAACACTGCCTGTCATACACTTTTACTCCGTCAGTAGAACACAGCTGTAGTTCAAATTTGTATGCTTCAGTGAAATCCAATGACAAAATGTAAGCAAGTTCTGATTAATAGTAGATGCAGCGTGAAAAGGGTATATGTTTTTGTTTTATTAATTTAATTCACTGATGCATTTGCTGGATTCACTATTAAGATAGACTTGGGGAAAAGCCAAGAGTTAAGGGGGTGCTTCCCCCCCTCTCCCTTTGATTGGCTATGGTGGTAGGCTGAATAATGGCCCCCAAGGATATCCAGGTTGAAAATCCTGGTCCTTCTGGCTGTTTGGGACAAAAAGGACTTTGTAGATGTGATTAAATAAAAGATCCTGTGATGGGACGATTATCCTGGGGTGTCTAGGTGAGTTTCGATGTACTCACGGGCAGCTTTACATGAGTGAAGCCCAGGAAGGTTTGACCAGAAGGTGATGTGATGACAACAGGGAGACTTGAAGATGCCACACAGTCGGCTTTGAAGTGGGAGGGAGAGACTGAATACGAGGAATGCAGCTACAAAGGATGAGAGAGCAAGGGGATAGCTTGCTCCTGAGGCCTCCAAGGCGATCCAATCTGGCCCGTATCTTGACTGTAGCTCAGTGTAACTGAGCTGGGGAGTCTCACCTCCATTAGTGTGCAAACCTAGGTTTTACACTGCTTTAAACCACCAAGTGTGTGGAAATGTGTGGCTGCAGCCCAGGAAACAATATAGCTCCCGATCACTGTTAGTTAAAACCTAGAAAATGAATGGGGAAATACGGTCAGCATTCAAGTGGCCAGAGTTGGAATAAAACTCACTTTTGAGCACTGTTTAGTTGAGGAATAGTGATTTATGTTCAGAGGCCTCCTTCTCCGTATGGCCTTCCTTGCCTGTCTGGTCAGAAGCGTGCGTAACTTTCATAGGCCACTTTTTTCTGCCAGCCCTAAGTACCACTCCTGGAGGGCAGGGATCCCATTTGCCACTTTCTGTTGATTCGTGCAGCCAGTATTTCCTGAGCACCTGTCGTTTACTAGGCAGCATTCACAGCTCTCGAGGGGTAGAGCTGGAGTGGGAGTAAGTTTACAGAATATGATGGGTCCTGGGTCAAAAAGGTACAAAGGGAAGTTAGCACGCACTGTATATCTGGCACGTTACTTAGTGGTTCCATTTATTCTCATTTAAAATTCCCAGTATCTGTGTGAGATTGATGTTATTAACTCCATTTTATAAGTGAATAAACTGAGGCTCAGGGAGGAACAGCCCGCATGGCCCAAGACGGAATCTTGCCCATCAGAGGCGCTAAAAGCCAAATGCCTGTTGTCAGATTGAAAACTGATCATAAATTTAGGACACATGACAAGTACATAAGTGACTCCAGCTTGAGATACAAAGAACTGATTGCCCTTCATTGTTTTGTGCCGTCATTTATTTTCTGAGTCTCTGAAAAATCTGGAATCTCGTGAGCAATAGGATGCTGGTATACGCTTTGTCTATAGAAAAATTGAGTCATTGAATAAAAAGATATTTCACATACCAGAGAATGAGTCAGCACTGTGGCCAGAGGGAGGTAAAGTTTCTCCGAGACTCTGGGGGTGTCTGCTTTTCCCTCCCGGTGTTATGGCCGGCCAGCCCCATGGACAGGGGAGGAGCGCACCATCAACTGCTCTGTAAACAGGATAGGCCACTGAGCAGGACACACACAGTGTTATGGCATGTGTCTAGATGTCCCGCAAAAGCCTCATGCAGTCGTAGGTGAGGCTTTCTCAGAGGCAGCTGGTTCTAGAGTATGTGATGCTGGAATTGATTCATGGTGCAATGCTAGGATCGAGGGCCCTAGGATTAAGGGTATGAGTGCTATCCATCCTAAGTACCCTGGATAAGATATAAGGGATAGAAAGAGCTGTGGTTTGCCCTTGTTGCTTTGCTGCCTTCTTTCTGCCATGAACTGTTTTTCCTTTGTGATTCCTGTCTGCCATCCACCCTGCTTGGAGGCCAGCCAATTATGGACTGAAACCTCTATAAACTGTGACCCAAACAAACCTTTGGGGTGTTAGGTATTTTGTCTAAGCAACAATAAAGTAACTAAAACAAGGGCCAACTTTTCATTCCTGCTTCCAACAGAATTTGTGCTGGTCAAATGTAAAATACAAATTTTTAATTTCATATTGCCTTCAAAATTATTAAGACACATGTGATTTCTGGCTTTGCCTCTACTTGACAACGTGCCATTGGCTAAATACTGGAGGTTCTCTGGGATCCTACCTGTCCACCATCTCCACAACAGGGAGCTCTTCACTCCCTGAGGCTCCTGCAATTCCTTGCCACCCAAAGCTTTATAGATTGGAGCACTGCTTCTCATTGAGAGAACCTGTGCTCAGAATATTATCAAATATCCACTTAACTCCTTAGTAATAGAAAAGAGTAGAATCCATCTTCTCATTATTACTAACAGAAGCTTTTCTTTTATTTTTATTTCAACCACATTTAATATGTAGTTATATCTCAACTGTAGTTTAAATGGACCCACTGTAAGAAAAAAGGCTCCCCATTACCTCTTCATGGGGAATAAAATAATTTTACAGAATATATTTTTATGTCTTTGTTATCTTATTTTCTAAAGCTATTGGTTTGTCTTGTTACACAGAAAATTGTCAATAGTGAATTGAATTTTTTTAATTTTAAGAGCAATCAAATATGAACATAGGGTCTTAAAGTTTAGAACATATACAAATTTGAACTGTGGGAAAATAATCATGTCACACCCTGACAAAGATTTTATCATAGAATAACAAGACATTTTAACCTACAAAATGAATAAAATACACACCTGTGCAAAATGAATAAAATATACACCTGACATTTTAACCTACAAAATGAATAAAATATACACCTGTGCATATAAAATATACACCTGTGCAAATATATATACACACACACATATATATACACATAGATATCTGTATCTCAATACTGTTAAAAATAATGTAACCCATAGAAAAATAACATACTTACATAGCATTCACATCCCTTTATGGTTCTTTCACATTCATTATCTCATTTTTATTACAAGAATCCTGATCCGTAAATGGAACAAGTCTTATTTACCCCCAATTTATAGATGATGAAACCAAGGCACATAGAAGCAAGTAGCTGTGAAAGCCCAGCATCACTTAGCCAAGCAGTGGTAAAGTAAATCTAGCTCCTTTGCCAGAAGCCCAGGTCCTTCTCTGGACACCTCTGCACAAAACCAACAAAATGGAGACTCTGTACACACACACACACACACACACACACACACACACACACACACTCCATATTGGCTAAAACCTGGGCTGAGGTCAGAGTTCAATTCAAATCTTGCCTCCACATTTTCTGGCTTTGTCATTTTGGACAGTTTCCATGACACATCAAAGCCTCAATATGATTCAATCCATAAAATGGAAATGATTAAACTGTATTATCCAGGGTCCAGGAAATAGATGACACACTCACAATGACTGAGAGGGTGTAGTAAGGGACTAATGACGAGAATGTGGAGTGATTTAAAGGCATTCAACTTAGGATGGAGAGCATCCTGCAATAGCAAAGCGGCTCCCTATGTGCAAGGATGGGGGGATGCTGGCGACTGAAGAGAGAGTGGTGGCCAGAGAGGGCCTCTGCAGGGAGGGAGGCTGAGAGAGAGAGATGTCACTCCGTGACTCCAAAGAGACTCACCTAGGAGAATAAATATCACCCAGACATCATTCTTACCCTATTTTGAGAAACTTCCAGAAGCCAGAAATCATAGGAACTTTGAAGATGAGGTCCATAGGGGTGAATGTCAAGGGCACAGAACAGGGTGGAGAAGAAGGAGAACAGATTTGCATGAGGAAAAGCAGAGTGACCTAAAGAACCGCACGATAGGATGGTGGTCGTGATGGTTCCGTAAGATAAGAGGGGAAGCAGCATGGGGCCCGGCGCATAGCATGCCTCAATACGTTGGTTAATGAAATGGTTATTTTTTTACTATTATTCCCATTAGTGTTATGTGTTTTCACCCTCAGAAAATATTCCTGGAATCGTGACAGAATCCTTGATCTGGAACCTAGAATAATTTGGTTCAGAGGTGGAACAGGTGTGTCAGATGGATAATTCTAGACATCTACAGGATTAATTCGTAGGATTAATCAGGCACATTTACATGTACATTTTAACACTGTGTTTGGTGACAGTGTAATTAAGCTTGTGTCAGGATTTCCATTGTGTTTTGCTACTTTCAAGCATTTATAACTTGGTTATAAAATTTGTAGTGGTAGAAAGTTGGCTTACTATGTCTCAGCCTTTAGATAAAAAAAAATCTATAGAGAAAAACAGCCTTGTAATTGTCTTTCACTTGAATAATGGGGTATGTGTGTGTGCAGTGTGGGCATAGGTTGTGTGTGTGTTTGTGTGTGTGTGTGTGTGTGTATCCACTAATGTATGTGGTAATAGCTTTCTCTTCTGTCTTCCTTCTCCCTTATGTCAACACCATTAACCTTGCTATTTTAAAGGAAATGACTCGAAAAGATGATTCACCTACAGTCCCACCTGAGGGGGAGAGCAGGAAAGGAAAGAAAGAAAAGAATAGCTATAGTTGATAACTTACAACGACCTTGGAAATAATGTTCTATTATCTGCCAGCCCACGTATTTTTCATCAAACCAGTTTCCATTGGAGCTAAAACACAGAATCATTACTCTGTACTCACAAGTGTCCTTGCAATACTGGGAAGAAAAACAATGACAGAGTTATACACAACATCGCAGCACAAACAGAGGATATCAAGAATCTCATGAAAGCTGTGTTCACTTCCCTCCAAGGGCATAACTAACATTTTAGGCAGGGAGATAAATATTTAAATACCTAAGACATAGGTACCTTTGGTTATTTAAAAAGCTCATCTGCCTCTTCAGAATGAAAAGGCCACTGAGAAAGCAGCTACTGAGAGTAAAAAACAACACAGGGAGGAGACATGGAGTGTGCTGGGTATATTTCTTTCTTTTTGGAAAACTTCAGTCCAGCGAGGAATAGTAAAGCTAAGAGGGAGAGAGGACAGAAGCTGTACATCAGGCTACTCTGTAACACGTGAGCAATTCCGTTTTCATTTTATATTGCATGTATTTTAGAATCATAGTTCTTAGAAACAAAGGTCTCTGAGAGGCTATTAGTCTACATGTCACAAACTGAGATGCTTAGAAGGCCGGGCAGATAAAGCGAATAGTGCCTTGCATGGGCCTCCCTGAGGCAGGGACCACATGCCCATTTTCAAGGAAGCAGCTGCTCCCCAGCTCCTTAGCAACTGTTATCTTATTGAAATATGGACCCCAGGATGCCAGAGCTTCCAATTATTGAAGAAAAGCTGGAACTTCTCTAGAACGTCAACTTCATGGGTATTCTTAGCTGTTTGTAAATGTGACCCCTGCCTAAAGGAGTTGTGGCACACAGCAGACACTCAAAAAGTATCTGTTTGATGAATGTGTAGACAGGAAAGTAAGCAAGCAAGCAAGCTGCACTTTTCAAGTGAACGCTCTTGGATCATAATGTTGACAAGTGGATTTTTGTTTTGTCACGGTTTAACTAAGAGTGGCAGGGGACCAGTCCTGTGCAGAACAGACAAAATCTATCTCAGGGCGAGGTGCACTGCACTGGGGGTGCTACTGTGCCACCCGCCATCTACTCTGAGTTTCATATGTGACAGGCGAGGAAACCAAGCCCCCAAGACATTCATGACTTAATGACAGTTCCCATAAACAGTTAAATAACCTTCAACATCTAGCTCTCTATTTGCAGCTTTTTCTTCCTTCACTGAACTCTGCTGCTTCAAAAATAAATACAAAAACAGCAATCATAACAGAAGATCAATAAATAATGTTCCCTTAGAAGAGGTCAAAGGAGAATGAAGAGCTTTGAAAGTATGTAAAAGGGAAACTGCAATGAGACACTGGAGCAATTTATGTTGATATAGGAAGAGCCCTCTTCAGAGGGTCTTACCAGCCAGCTTGTGTCATACTTTGTCCATCAAAATAGTCCAGGTTCTGCTGCAGAAGAACCCCAAATCGCATCAGCTTTGTGCTTAAGGGTTACTTTTTAATTATGGTTCATTTCCACTCTGCCTTGTTCTCCCTCTAGAATCCAGTGTAACAGAGCGACCACCTCTGGGGACGTAGTTCTTTGCTATGCCAGATGGATAGAGTGTGGCAAATGGCACACTGGTCCTTCCAGCTCCTGCAGAGAGATGATTTGTCACCTCTGCTCACATATCCTTGGGCCTTCTTAGTTACATGCCACACATCACAAAGGACACAAAGACACAACCATACCACATATTTGGAATGCAGGAGTCAGACACAACGGAGGGCGTTGTCGTTGATTATCACATACAACTTTGCTGGGCTCAGCTCAGGAGTCCTGCGGCACCTTCCCTCAATGCATTTTTAGCTTTAGACTGACTTCATGAAAAGCATCAACTTATGCCTGCATGTGTTTCCTTAGACAAAAGCTAATAGAAGGAAAATCAAATGGTATATTCATCCATCTCTCCATTGAATATTCTCTCTTGCACCCTGTCTTTTTTCAAACTGTTCCAAGTAACCTGGTAATCAGGTGCTTTGCCAAGTGGGAGGAAATGAAAAGTTTATAAACATGGCCTAATCTCTAGTTGCTTGTTAGCGTTCTGGATTTCCAAATAAGTAAGGATTCCATCTGCTTTGATGAAGTCCAGTTTTAATGCTGATCCTAAAGTCCCTAAGGTCATAAGCATCCTTGTGCTCCTGACCACTGTACTGACTCTGGGTAGGAGCAGGCTTGGGTATTCCCTGGAAAATGGAAAGTGTTTTCAGAGCCACCATTTTTGCTTTCTATGCTCTCTAAGGAGTCTCCAGGTAACCAGACCATGTTGTACACAAGGAAAGCATAACCCTGTGTAAAAAACAAGTTTAGCTGCTGGGTCCCAGCTAAATCTATGTGCAAAATGTTAGTTTAATAACTGAAGATAGGGGCTGGGGATTTAGCTCAGCAGCACAGTGCCTGCCTGGCAAGCGCAAGGTTGTGAGTTTGACTCCTGGTACCGGAAAAAAGCCAAAAAAAAAAAAAAGAAATGGTCTGAAAAAAAACTGAAGATAAATAAAGTTGCCCTTAAAGGTGACTACTTGCTCTCCCTGATTTAAACTGTTAGCTCCCGGAGGGCAGCAATTTTTCTTCAAACAAAACACAAGCAAAAACCTTATATATTTCTGTATTCTAAGAACCCAGCAGAATCTTATACACAAAAGATTTATTGAGTAAGTGATGAATGAATGAATGAATTGTACAAGCAATTGGTAAATATTTAAAGTGAATTGAAAGAGGTCAAGAAATGTGCCTCCCTCCCAGGATATGTCTGATTTGAGGATAACTTCCTTGAAATTGAAAATGTAGTGCAAGCTCATAGAGGAATCTTGGTATTCTCACTAGTGTGTGATCTATTTTCTTTAGCCATTTGTATTAGTATGTTTTCTGTTGCTATAACAACAGACTCAAAGGTAGCTATTTTACATAAGCATATTTCATGTGTAGTTTTTGAGGCTATAAGTCTGAGATCCAAGAGCCCCCATCTGTTCTGCTTTTGGTGAGGGCCTCCTTGGCTGGGTCACAACATGGAGGAGAAATAGAAAGGAAAATAGTCAAGTTCAAGAAAGTCCAAGCTGTGGAGTAGAATATATAAACAACTGAAGGATATCAGCTTCCAAAAACCAAAAGAACCAATCAAAACATGGGCAAATGAAATGAGAAGACACTTGTCAAAAGAAGTATAATGGCCAATATATATGAAAATTGTTCAACATCTTTAGCCATTAGGGACTTGCAAGTCAAACCAACTTTGAGATTCCATCTTACTACAGTCAGAATAGCTATTATCAAGAATATGAAAAAAGAAGTTAAATGGGGGAGGAAAGGAATCCTCTTACATTGTTTACAGAAATGCAAACTCATACAACCACTATGGAAATCAGTACACCAATTTCTCAAAAAACTAAAAACAGAAATACCATTTGACCCAGTTATACCTGCCCTGACTATAGTCCCAAAAGAATTAAATACAACCTACTATTGTGATGCAATTACTCCCATGGTTATAGGCATATTTTTATGGTCACTGAATTTTTCATCTCAAGAATGGCTGATATTTGGAATGTGCAAGCAGTTTTCACATTCAGAAGAACAAGCATCAGAGCTAACATAGTGCTCTTGCTATATATAATGTATATGCTGTTGGCCAATTGTATCCTCATGTACACCTTTGAGGGGAATGGCCCACTCTCCCATTTTACAGATGAGCAAAGTCAGACAGAGAGATTCCCTTGTTAGGGCCAAAACTTGTGAGTGCTGGTGTTTGTACACTGACAAGCTGGCTCTAGCACTCTTAACCATGACACTTATGCTTCCTGATCTGTACCATTTTCCCCTTTCTTCTTCTAGTTTTTCTTTGCAAAAGTAAACAGTTTAGAACAAAGATTTACATAGATATTCTGAGAATGGCTACCATCAGACCATTTAATACATTGTTTTAATATCAAAATGCTTTCTGAGTTCTAGTCATCCTGTTTACAAATAAACTTTTGGGCCCCATTATATTTATAAGCTGGATTTTCTCTTAAATTTTATTTTAAATTTCAGGTAGTTAAAATGGCATTTTAAGGAATTTAGGAAGATAGGCTCCAGAAAGTCAAGATTATCTAACATCCTAGGATTTTAAATAGTAGAGATGCATCTTACATGAGCTTTATGTTTCAAAGTCAGTGTCAAGATGAAAACCAGATGCAGTCTACATTACCCTTAGAAATTTTTTAGGTAGCTTCCACAGTGAAGGTCAGTGTACCCCTGCAGTGTATGGCCAGCTGTGGTTTCTCCACTGACCCTCAGGTGAAGTAGTCTGTTGTGTTGTGAGCCATGACCAGGGATCCCTGAAAGCCAGTGAGACTCTTGCACAGCAATAATCACAAGGGACAGGGTCTGATGGAGGAAGCAACAGACTCTCCAGGCTCATGCTCATACCAGAAAGTCTTTAGGTGAAGGAAACCATGAGCAGAGTTTTTTTTTCCCGTTCTAAGGTTATGTGTTGAATATGACTATGTTAAATGAACATTTGATGTGAGTGAACTCAAAATATGTGCAGTTGTCCCACAAGATCTGTGGGAGTTGGTACCAGAACCCCTCACAGATCCAAAATCAAGTTTGAGATACAAAATGGAAATAGTACTTATACAGAACCTAGGCATGTCCTCCTGTATACTTTTGTGTGTGGCCAACCTTTGACTTGACTGGACCACATTGAGTTTACAGGAGTTGTCTTGGCCATATAGAAAATATATAATGTAATGTATATAAATAAAAATTCCTTTTTAGATGTTGCATTATATTATTTAAAAAAGAGGGTAAGCAGCCCATGGATTGCACACCTGCCAGATCATCTCTTAATTACTTTAATTACCAACTACAATGTAAGTGATATACACAAGTCTATTATTCTGTATTGATTGGGCAATCATGAAAGAAGCAAGTTTGTACATTCAATGCAAATGCAGTTTTAGGGGGAATATCTTCTATCAAGGATTGTTTGAATTTGAGGCCATGAAACCCACTGATATGGAGAGCCAGCAGGACACAGTAAGACAGGCCAGTGTAAAACATGGGCCTCAGAATGATTTTTAAACTCAACAAAAAAGCATTTGAATTCTTCTTTCTTCACTCACATCTGTAGAACACAATATATCAATATTTAATAGAACCACTGGTTTCAGGAGGTTTCCCTGTGGAAATGTGCTATTAACAATCTAACAAAGGAAGTAAAAGATTTATATATTGAAAATTATAAATCTGAAAATTATAAATAAAAATTATAAACCTCTTCTGCAAAAGGAGATTGAAGAGGATATCAGAAAATGGAAAGATATTCATTGCTCATGGATAGGAAGCAACAACGTAGTGAAAATGACCATGATTCCAAAATTGTTATACATATTTAATGCAATCTCAATCAAAATATCATTAATATACCTCACAGAAGGAGAGAAAATACTCCTAAAACTCATCTGGAGCCAGAAGAGACTTGGAATAGCAAAGGCAATCCTGGGCAACAAAAACAAGTCAGGTGACATCACAATCCCTGACTTGAAATTATATGACAGAGTTACTGTGATAAAATCAGCATGATACTGGCAAAAAAATAGACCTGAAGACCAGTGGAACAGATCAGAAGATGTGGAAACAAATACAAACACTCTCAGCCACCCTATTTTTGACAAAGAAGCCAAAAATTTTCACTGAAAGAAAAATAGCCTCTTTAATAAATGGTGCTGGAAAAACTAGCTCTCCACATGCCAAAGACTAAAACTAGACCCATGTCTCTCACCATGCACTAAACTAAAGTCAAAATGGATCAAAGATTTAAATATTAAAGCAGAAACACTAAATCTACTAGAAGAGAAAGGAAGTAAAAATCTTGAAGACATAGAGGCAGGCACAATCTTCATGAACAAAAACCAAACTGCACAGGAAACACTTCAAAGAATCAACTGGGATCTCATCCTATTAAAAGCTTTTATACTTCAAAATAAATCACCAAAAGACTGAAAAGACAACCCACAGAATGAGAAAACGTTTTAGCTAACCATCTCTCAGACAAAGGACTTATATCTAAAACATACACAAAAGTGAAAAAACTCAGACCCCGCAAATTCAAAGACCCAGTCCAAAAATGGGCATCTGAGATGAATACACACTTCTCAGATGAAGAAGTACAAATGGCAAACAAATACAAGGGAAAATGTTCAGCATCATTGGTCATTTGAGAGACGCAAATTAAAACAACAGGTTTTCAGTGTTGTTCAGCCATCCCAGTCAGAATGGCTACCATCAAGAAATCAACCAACAACAAATGCTGGCAGGGCTGTGGGGAAAAAAAAAAAGTGGAACTCTTTTCCACTGTTGGTGGCAATGTAGACTGGTGCAACCACTTTGGAAATCAGTCTGGAGATTCCTCAGAAAATTAGGATTAGAGGTCCCATTTAACACAGCCATTCCCCTTCTGGGTATTTTCCCAGAAAAATTAAAAACATCATACCATAGTGATATATGTGCGTCCATGTTCATAGCAGCATAATTTGTCATAGCCACATTCTGGAAACAACCCAAATGCCCATCAGCTGAGGAGTGGGTAAGAAAAGTGTGGTTTTTTATACAATGGAATATTACTCAGCTATAAAGAAACATAAACTTGAGGCTTTTATAGGTAAGTGGATGCAACTAGAGACCACACTCATAAGCGAAATAAATCAGACCCACATGTGTAAACACTGTTTTGTCTCCTTAGTGTAAGAACCTGAAAGAGTAAATAAAATTGAAAGGCACAATAGATATGGTGAAAGGGAAAGAAACTGCTTAATAGGAAAGAACAACTGGGTTGAGGGAAAGAAGAAAAGAAAGAAGGAAGGAAGGGAAATTTTATATATCTCTCTATATATATACACACACACACAAGATAGCTAAGATAATTACACTACTAATTTCTATTGATTTATTGAAAGGAACAGTTAACGTTTAATTGTTTGATCCATCTTGCATACCTATATCTGGTTATCCGAGCAACTACTTTGAAGATAACAGTAACACAGCAACCATTGTTGATTTCCTATCATCTTGTTTTGAATTCTGTATCATTTTTATAGTTTTTGTGTTCTTTTGTTTTTGTCTTTGTTTTTGTTATTTTGTTTTTGTTCTTTTTAAAATAAGAAGAAAAGAAATATGCTGTTAATGGACAGAGAAATTACCAACTGCACCAAGTGCTTCTGAAGTGTCTCTCCCACAATGAGCCAGTTTCTTTCTTTTTGTTTTCTAGATAATTTTCTTTATTAGTAACTGTGTGTAGTACGTAATGTTCACATTCCTGTGGAGAGTTAGCATGCGTATCTAACATGTCTTAATTGCATTTTTCATCCCCTTTCCCTTCCCTCTCCATCTCTTGATGCCATTCCCCTTTGAGAAGCCTCTATCTCCCTATTTCCTATGATCTATATTTTATTTTGCTCTTATTTATACTTTGGAGAAACCATGAGATATTTAAGTTTGCTTTATTTCACCTACCATTATGGTCTCAAGGTGAATCTATTTTCCTACAAATTACTCAAGATTATCTTCTTTATTGCAGAGTAGTAATACATTGTGTGTAAATACCACATTTTCTTTATCCATTCATCTGCTGATGGACATGTGGACCACTTCAAAGCTTTAGCCCTTATAAATTGTGCTGCTATAAACATGTGTGCATCTATCACAGCTTCTTTAACTCAAGTCAGGCCTCCAGATTTTAAATTCTGTATATCTGAGGAAGCTTGCCTTATAGAGAAAGTTATATAAATTATGAGATATAGGTTCCAAGAAACTGCCCATATTTTTGTTTTGGGTTGTTTTGTCTTTTTGAGACAGGGTCGCGCTATGCAGTTCAGGCTGGGCTTGAATTCACTTTGTAGCCCAGGCTGGCTTCGAACTTGCAGCAATCCTCAGTCTCCTAAGTGCTGGGATTACAGTTATGTTTTAATTATTTTTCCAAGAAGGTACATCTGCACCAGTTGGAGGCACATTCCCACAGACCTCTGCTCTGTGTCCTAACTGGCAGTCACTTGACTTAGTAGTTGTAGACTTACACTTGGTATTTGAGTCTTAATTTTTAGAATGTGGACCTCACTTATGTAGCAAATGAGACCCTTCACACACACACTGGTGTATGGTATGAATATAGGTGACTGGTTGTGAGGGTGCCAGGAGATCCTTTGGATAAAATGGTAGATATTAATGACAATTTGGAGTGGCTTGCAAGTGTCCTTCAAAGCAGTGTAAAACAAAAACATTTGTTTCACTGGGATTCAGGGAGGAAAACAACACTACTATCCACTAAACTTCTCTAGTCAATGTATTTACTTCATTGCAGTACAATTTCAAGCCATTTAAAACCATAAAAATGTGTGGCCCAGCCAGGCATACCCTTGGTTCATCCTCAGTCTGCCTTTATTTTGACGCCCACTTTCTGTGGCTCTTGCAACCATTAAAAATAGGGTTAGAGAAATATTTTTTAAACAGTTGCCCTGATCTGTGCGAGATCTGTGTCATTGTGAAGGAAGAACGGGAGGTTTCTCGTCTGTGTGGTTGGAGGTCGAGTTGCCATGGTAATGGCTTGTCGTGCAACGTTGGGAGACGTGCATGAGGAGCGTTGCGCGTGGCAACTCCGTTTCGGGCTCCTGTCACAAACAGCCTGGGTAGAACTTGACTTTTCTTGGCCCAAAGAGCCTTTCCATGCTTTCATAATACCCAAAATTTGCATTTCCAGCCCGAAGCTGCCTTTTTCCTACCTCGTGCTGCTTTTAGAACACCAAAAAGAGAACCATTCTGGAAATGGCTTTGTATCAGGTATTACAGAGAATCTCGTGATTATACAGCGTTTTAAATGTGTGAAGTACTTTGTTTTTAATTCCTTCACTTGTGCATTGTTGCTACTTCTTAAAAGACAAGGAACATCAATCACAGAGCACGTTGCCAAGAAACATTTATTTCACATTTTTTTAACATTTCATCTCATTTCTTGGGCATAACACATTTGTTCTATGAAAATGTATGAAGATTTGAGTGTGATTCTGCGGTCAGATCAGGAATACGAGGCAAAAGTAATAAAAAATGCTTAAGCTGTAACCTAGATTTCGCTACATCAGCATTTTTTACCTGAATGATTAGACATATATTTAAGTTCATCCTGTCCTTGGCAACAGCTTGGCTCTCTCAAGCCTGTGGTAAGCCAAGTTGTGTTTTCCAAATTAGTCTTTACTGCAATGCACTTTAAGAAACATAATAGATTGGTACAAAGTGATTTTATTAAGACTTTGTTGTAGAATTTCCATCCATCTCTGGGAAAATGTGGCCAGTGTGTTTTCCATGAATTACTGAGATTTTTGTGTTATAGTGAACAGGTTTTCAGAGGATGCCTTGTTTATGCATGCACTTAGTACCTGAACAGATACTAGTGTGTACCTAATTAGTGCTGAGGATGCTAGCTGTATGCCACTCACCTGTCTGACTGGTGAAGTTCTCAGGTTCAGAACTGATACTGCATGGGAGCCAGCATTCAGAGGCCACCCCGTTTTCGAGGGCCTTGCTAGCTGACACCCCAAAGCCTCACTGTTATAATCATTGTACAGTCGCTCTTCATCATGATACCACTCATTCAGTCATGGGGCACCTGTTAGGCAGTGCACTGTACTAGGCTCAGGGATGTAAAGACAAGAGTAACTGCCCTAAGAGGTTCCATCCAGACCCTTCTGGAATCCAGAGTATGGCCCAGAGGAGCTTCCTTTCTTACTGAAGCAGCACAAGCATGCTTAGGGGTTCTTAAAACTCTTCCCTGTCCTCGATCCTCCTTCCCTTCCCTCCTCCAAGCAAGGGACTATGCGGATACAATCCGTAAAATCACGGCACTGAGCTGCATTTACCTGAAAGTGGCAATAGCACAGAAGGTAACAACTTTCACTTATGGCAGCTTTATTGTGTACCAGATATAGTGTGAACCACTTTACACACATTGTCTTATTTAATCCTCAGAAAAACCGTATGAAATAGATACTACTTTTATCTCTGACTTGCAAATGAGGAAACCAAGGTTCAGAGTAACTGTTCCAAGATCTCTTAGGCAGAGATGGAAAAGCTGAGATCCAAATTCAGTTTTTTCTGACTTTAGTGTCCAAGTTCTTAAAATGTGCAGTATAGTCACAATTACTTTATCACGAGTTCTGAGTCTAGCTGTGCTGTCCTTTCTCATTTGTAAGCTGTGATACCCATGCCACTATTTTTATTGTTATGCCTTGTTGAGAAACATATGTCTCTTACAAGTTTCTTTCAAAGCAAATGTGATTCATAGAACTAGGAAGACGTGAATACTGTTGTTTAATGCACTTCAGAAAGACTTAAAGGTTAAGTCATCTTACTTTTGTTTGGATATTTGTTCCATATTCTTAAAAAGTAAATTTTATGTATT
>NW_004955448.1:7344810-7480123 GCF_000276665.1 Chinchilla lanigera
TAATATATCTACATTAAAGAATATAAGGTTTAGCAAAACATGCATGACTGGGATACATATTGCCAATTAAAACTATGATACTAAAAAGTTGGTACACACTAAACAGAATATAAATTTTATCAATAACTTTGGCCTAGTTAAGTTTTTTTAATTGCACAAAAGTGTCCAATTATATATTTTATACTTTAATATATTCTCTCCTAAGACACTGAAGATCTCATTTTTTCAAAATATATTTTCCCCTCTTCTTTAAATTGGGCAGTTTATATTCACCTCCCTTCAAACTTCTCCCTGCCTTTTTATTCTGAAGTATTGCCCATCTTCAGTTGTTTTCCAGGCATTGTATTATTTAATTCTGGAGTTTGCACCTAACTCTTCTACATAGCTTCTATTTTCTCTGATATACCCAGTCGCGATCTTTCTATTCATTAGGAGTATATTCTCTTTTCCATCTGTAAGCAGAGTAAGGATTACTGCTTTAAAATCTGTGTCTTCCAGTTCCAAATCTTGGACATCTCAGGGTCATTCTCTATGGGCTGGTTTTTATCTTGAGAATGGTCCCATTCTCCTAATCTTCACATGTTGAATAATTTCAGATTATATTATGGACATTGTCAGTGTTGTGTTGTAGAGACTTTGAATGCTATTATATTTCTCCAAAGACTTTTTGTTGTTATTTTTGTTATAGAAGGAAATTACCTTAGTTGAGTTCTTAGTACAGACTGAATCATGGGCAGTAGCTGAAATTTTTTTTCTATATTTTTAGTCTTGCCTGAGCTGTTTGTAGTCTACCTTGCAAATTCAATTCTGTTCAGGGCTCAGCTAGTAGTATGAAATGAATTTATACTCAGAATTTATGATTTTTCTCTGGCTTTCTCATTGCTGTGATTTTCCTCTTACCTTTCAGGAACTGTGGTTATCTCAAACTCTGTCTCCCAATTCTTCAAAGCTGGACAAAAAGCAAGGTACATATCAGAGTCTTAGTCATGGCACATGACAGGCTGAGGCATCTTATCAGGCTAAATTCAGACAAGTAGGGATTTGCTCCAGCTCTGCTTTCTTCTTTTAAACATTGATTCCCCTCCTTTAGGTCCTGAGATTTGATTTTTACCATACTAACAAGCCCAAAAATTAACCTGTCACTATTCCATGGGTCGGAAACAAGAAGTTCGCTTCTTTTCAGTAGCCACATGCTGGCATTGATCTTCTTTGTTCCCAAGTCCCACATTTGGGTGACCCACAGCCCAGGTGGATGGGGCATGGTACGCTGCATCACGGGGAAGGAACATCAAGATTGTGGAATCCACTGCTTTTATCGTCAGCCGTTAACAAGCCTGTGCTTTGTCCCTGAGGGAGACTTAAAAGATTTCTTACTACAAACTCAGCTGTCAGTAATGGCCGTGGTTAAAAAAGCAATCGGGGATGTGCATCCTTGCCATACTCAGCAAAAAAGTGCAGAGACATCAGGGCTTCGAGGGATGGTCTCTTCTGACACTCCAGGATGTAACTTCTTTGAGTTGCTCTTCAGTACCCTTAGGTAGTTTTGTTTTGTTTTCCTGTATTTTGTCTAGGGTTGATGGTTGTTATCTTTAGAAAAAGAATTCTGATAACAGCTTATTTGGACATGACAGGAAATAGAAATAGCCACTTCCCCATTGTAGGTCGCATTGCAAATAGCAATGATGTGAGTGGTTTGGGGAAAACGCGACCAAGCACTGAGTGGCCCAGTGGGAAGGCACCCTCCCCTTTCTCTAAGTGGATCTTGTTTAGATATCTAGTCAGTTTGTGTGAAAGGTCAGATGTAGGACAGGGCCCCAGAGCCACAGACATGACCTTTCTGCCCATCTTCTTTCAGGGGCAGTGAATCACCAGATCTGACACTCTCATCTTGGACTTTGGGCAACAAACTGAGTTCCTTCAAAGGAAAATGTAAGGCAGTGAGATTCTCAGGAGTGGTAAACTGTTTTAACAGAAAAGCAAACAGAGGCTTCCATCACCTCAAGCAAACACATCAGCAGTACCGCCCCTGGAGGAAGGCCCAGGCCAGAATGCTAAAGCTAGGAAGACAGATGGATCTCTTTTCTCGCTGGTGGACGGCTCACAAGCCAGTCCTCCCTGCAGGCAGAGACCCGAGTGGCAGGGCCACTGTCCTCAAGGCTCTTTCCACTGCAAACTGTGGAGAAAGATCTGTGCCCACAAATCCATCAGCTATATCACATCCTGTCATCTACTGCTATCTGGGCTTACACTGCTCCCTCTCCCTCAGCAGCCAGAGTGCTGACCCTTTTAAATGTAAATTTGGCCACATCACACTGCCACTCAAACCTCTAATGACTTCCTATAGCTATAAAAATAAGACACAAAATTCTGTTCTAACTCTACAAGGTTTGACATTGGGCAACTATCTAACCTCAATTCCCAACACTGTTTCCCCATTCACCATACTACAGCTGGCTCACTAGTCCTCAAACCCTCCAAGCATGCTTCTGCCTCAGGGCCTTTGAACATACCGTTTTCTCTTCCTGGAATACTTTTTGCTCAGCAATTACATTACTCCTTTCTTCACTTTAGCTCTCTTCTCAAATACAACCTCTTTCTTTAGGTCTTCGACATACTATTTAAAATAGTAATGACTGTTCTTTTCTATCTCCTATTTATTTTTCTTTATAGCATGTGACACTTCCTGGTATAATAGCGTACATTTATTTATTTGTTTGTTTTTATGTTTTCCCCACTGGAACATAAGCTCCTAAAGGCAGCATGCTGCCAGCTCTGTTACTTGATGAATCCCCGCACCTTGAGGCATATCCAACACATACTGGGTGCTTAATAAATACTCACAGAGTAAGTAAATGACTAAAACTGATTACGATTAAAAGTAAAGAGATGTTGTAGCTCAGACTCCATGCATTGAAAAGCAGGCAAGAAAAACTGGCAAAAATGCTGGCCTGTGAATCTCTCCTCATCTAACAAGGGTGGTCTTTTTATGTTCCCTCCCAGGGTGAGCTGCAGCTAGTGGAGGAGTATGTGCACTTATAGGATTGATCTCCAGTAGTGCAAACACAAAACAAAGTTTACTGCACCAAATTTTTTAACATTTTTAAAAATCTGGCAAAGGCAAATGTAAAACCAAAAACAACAAAAAAAAATAGCAGGTTTCTATGGTAGAGACTCAGCCCACTCATGTATTCAAGACTTGAAAGACAGGAGAAGGATTTTACGTTAATATCAGGCATTTTAGTTCCTTCTGAGCAGGAGACTTTCCGCCTAAACCTTCCCTAAGAAGACAGACATGCATATATCAGGGCTGTGTGATACCAATGCCTTTCCATAGAGTTGATATAGCTAATTTCGAACATGTGGGAAAAGTCTTTTCTACTGAATAATATATTTTTTAAAGATAATCCTCTAATAATGAGGGGTATCAGCATGTCTTGATTCCTAAATGCTAATATTAGCTTAATACTTGGAGAAGTATGATTTTCAAGCCATATTTGGCAAGTTAGATACACTGTTAATTTATTAACATATGTGTCCTGTGTATGTTACAACCAGAACAATGTTGCTATTACAAATACAGGACCCTGGTCTAGAGCCTGGGCTTATTCAGGCCTCTGAGGCATCCCTTTCACCAAACAAGCATGCATTCTAGTAGAGAATCTGAAATATGAGAAAATAACTGGAAATCTGGGCTTTATGAGATCTAAAAGAAAAATATTCAGGGTACAGAGCTGATGTGGGGAGAAAGTGGTTCACACTATTTTGGAGTCTGGAGAGGTGGAAAAGATAGATTTAAGGAGTTCCTGGTGATTATTTTTGTTTATTTGTTTGTTTTTGTTTTTCTTCCGGTACCAGGAATCGAACTCATGACCTTGAGCTTGCCAGGCAGGAGCTTTGCCACTGAGCTAAATCCCCAGCCCCTATTGGTGATTATTAAAACCACAAAGGGCTGGCAAGCTTGCCCAGTGGTGGAGTGCTTGCCTAGCATAAGTGCCTCCCTGGGTTCAATTCCCAGCCCCACCATGACAACAAAAGCAAAGGTGGCAGACGACTCAGGTAGATGGTTTCTGCCATTACACTTGCCTCCCTTGTTTGAGATTCCTGACTCCTTCCTTAGCTTTGATGTCTCCCTCTGGCACCCACCCATCTAGCATTTTGTTTCCACAACCTACCAGCCCCAAATTCTGCCCAACTGCCAGCGTTCCTTTCCATCTATACTTCCCAATACCGTATATCAGAGGAGTGAAAAACAGGGCAAGGACAACATGGCAAAGAAACAAAGGCACAGAAAAGCACGGCCTGTCAGGGAGCTGTGTGTGCTTTGGAGTGGGACAGAAGATAAAAAATAAAGGCAATGGTAAATGAGGTTGGGTAACTGAAGTAGATCACAAAGGCCTTGGTACCATAAAATAGGGCTTGAGCTTGCTCTAGAGGCGGTGAGAAGCTGTGGAATGCTATGAAATGGAGTTGGAGTAGAAACTTGGAGGTGAGATTGAAGGACCATGTAGACTGAAGGACGATCTAAAATGGGATAAACACTCCTTATCGACACTGATCCTTTATTAACACAACCCAAAATCCAGTAGATTTCCCAACCGCTGTGTCTCATTCTTAGTACATATCATATAACTATTATGGTTAACCCTTCTAGAATATAAATTCGTAGTCCTTCACTATTTAGTTGGGCAATTCCACTGTATAGTTATGATAGTAATGTATTAAATCTAACTAATTGCAGGATATAATTATTACCCGGTTGAATTTCATTAGTTTGTCTCAGGCCATTGTTCTAACCAGTCTGTCCTTCCTAGCTACGGGCCATCTACAAATGCAATAATCACCTCTTCTGCTCACCACAAAATAATTAATAAAGTTGTTAAAAAGAATGCAGAACAGTACAAAACTGTGTTACACAACAGCATTAAAGATCTCCTTCCGGGAAGAAATTGGTCTATAATTCAATAAGGTTTGACTAAATTGTTCAGTCAGCTGCAGATCCACTTGGCACCAGAGTCTTTGTTAAGACTTTGCCCTATTGGGTGGTTAAATATTGATATCATTTCTTGAGTTTACTAATGTAGCTTATCTCCGATCTGAGGAGGAAGTGAGTTTTTCCTTTCTGCAGGACCCAAATTTTCTCTGAGTTATTTTCTAAGTGGGATGTTATGGCAAGATTTTTTTTTTATTTTAAAGAAAATAAAAAATTAAAAAAAATTAGGAATGATACAGAATTTCACTAAACAAATGATAGGAATTCAACAATGGTTGTTATATTGCACATTATGGCAAGATGTAAACAAACTCTTTTGCTGGTGACCACCTAGTCTTATCTAGGCAATTTGAGATTTCTAGCATCTCTGTGGGGTAAGAGAAAGGTTAGAATCAGAGAGAAAAATGTGACATTCTTAACCTTAAAACTCAAAAAGTCAAGAGACAGGGCAACAATTTGAAATGTCTTCCGATCAGCCAGAGTTCGTTCCCACCTCCTCCCCTCTTCCCTTATGCTGGTGCAAGACAAAGACAGTCTGAGCGGGAAGGAAGACAGAGAAGGTGGGAATAAGCATATGCATCAGATCCTGGGAGGAGAGAGTCATTCATGTCATGACAGCCATAGGTCACGTCAGAACGGAGAACAGAAATGACTAGACTCTCTTTACCCTTGGAGATTAAGAGTCGAAAGATCTGGAGACCCACTGCTTAGCCAGGGCTCAAGGGGAGAGCTGGCTTGCAAACAGGGCCTGGGCCTCTTGGCATGGGGTGGGAATGACATAAGCAATGCAATAGCGATGGCTGTGAGGGAGCTCTTGAATAGAGCACCCTACGAAGTCCCACACAGTCATAGGGAGCCCTACAGAGCCATCTGTGGCCCCAGAAGAGAGAGAGCAGCTGAATTCTCCCAGGACCCAAAGTAAAACAGGATTTTAGCTTAGGAAGAAAGAGCTGAAGGACAACGCTATCTGACTATTGTAAGAGGGAAACCAGAGAAGAAAGCGGAAAGGGCCATGCAGGAGAAAACAGTGCAAGGGCCAGACGAGAGGCACCTAGCAGAGGAGCACGCAGCGGCAACTTCCCTTTGGCTGCCTTCCGTCAATTCCACATTTCCGGGGAGTCCAGACCAGGCTAGATTAAGCAAATGCTTTCCTCCTTTGACATCTGCATTTGCTTAAGCTCAGAGCTTACCATCAACCCTGAGAGGAAGGGCATGAATAAAGAAAGGAATCCTGAATGACACTGAGTCTTAATTCCAAAGCAACTTTGAAATCATGAAACTCACAACTTTCTGCAAATAAAATTAGATTAAAATTTCTGAAAATGAACCCTACAGAAAATTTCAAAACTTCCCTTTCTTGCAAACTTAAGTATGTAAAATACCCCATCTGCCACTGTCATATTAAAAGGAAAAACAATGGAAAGTGAGAAAATAGGACTAACTTTATATGTCTTATTATCAAATACATGCTGGTGGCTAATTAGCGGTTATCCCCTCATTCTCTGTTATGTGTAATCTGGCCCAGGAACTAGTAAGTATCAGCCTTGCTGATGTGAAGTTTCCACAGCTCTCTTCTTTTTGTTTTTTTTTAAAACTTAGAGCAGCCTTTGCTTGTTTGTGTACTTTACACATTTCTTTTATCATGACTTCTCACAAAGCCCTGAGAGTTTCCAGTGCGTGAGTCTCTAAGCACGTGGAAGTTAAGCACGTGGAAGTTGACCACGAGCTTTCCAATTGGAATGCTTCACATCCACAGGGCTGTCTTACTCTATTGCCCTAAGGCTGGATCTCAGTTCCGTTTTCACCCATTTCTTCTGAAGTTCCCACCTCGAGACCATTTTCCTCCATGGAGAAAGATGGGCTCAAAGGGCCGGCCCGGAAGTTCCGCTCCTGGTTGTCACAGCCCTGTAGCATCACTAGTCCTAAAGGGCAACGATTCTTCCTGTACTCCCCTAGGACAATGCTCAAGCTGGACAGACACAAAGAAAACCTCTGAGAGAGGACCGACGCTCCTCCCTGTGCCTTTTTTAGCTCTCCTTTGATGGTTTTAATGAGGCTCAGTGCCTTTCTCTCCTTCCATAACACACGGCAGTCCTTTTCAAAGCTTCCAAACCTTTCAAGCTTTGTAGCAAAGACCCCGGCATCCCTACTTCTAGGTTACCAGTTTGATGCTTCTCTTGTAGTGTTCTAATATGTATCCGATATTAAAACTACTTCCTAAAAAGTGTGTCTAGGAAAAGAGTCAGAACCTCCTCTGCAGCCTTCGTGTAGCCCTCACCTCAGCCCAGGAAAGTGCTCCTGTGGGTGGTAGGTGTGTGACAGGTCCGGCATGGCTGAAAAGGGGCTGCTTGTCCGTGTCATACTTGGTCACAGGAAACCTGTTGCTAGGAACCTTGAAGTGACTGACTTGGTTTTACCAAAAAATATATTCTTTTATAAACACTGAATGACTGCATTTACCGTACAGTCATTCAAATGGTGGACACTTGACCCTGTGAGGGCAGGACACTCAGAGGCCAGTAGAGAAGAGATGAACTGACGAAAGGAGAGGATGTCTGCTGTGAAGATTGGAACCCCGCCCCTGCACAGAGGCCCATGCTGGTGCAGGAAGAAGATTCTAATGGGGCATGGTACAATGAGGAAAATCAGAACAAAGGAGTGGGTTTTCTTAAAGCTGTCCATTTGGTATAAAAAGGAGTATTCTTCCATTCTGTCTTCAGACAACTTAACACACACACATTTTTATATAAATGAGGCCATATACATTATTTAAAAATAAAGCAGTATTTTCTTTCCTTTTCATAATAGTATAAGATGAAAGCATAGTTAATAGTGGTGTGTCCATTTTCCATATTCCTTTTGGAACACTTACTCACCCTTGAAATTCAGACTTCTGGAAACCCCTGCTGCTGCTGCTGCTGCTGCTGCTGCTGCTGCTGAGCTCCCCATGCACACATTTTGGCAGAAGAGTGTCGAATTTTTCAAGAAGTCTGTGTGCTGGAAACCCACTAGGATGAGCCAGAGAAGCATTAAGGGAGGAGAAAGTGTCTAGTAGAAGTCAGCAGTGTCCTGGAACCTCTCCCTGCTCCTGTGGGAAGGTGCCCGAGCTGAGGGTCTGCAGCCAGCTTTCCCTGTAGCTGTCTTCAGGTTCATCCCAAGGGGATGTGCACTCTTACCCGCACCACGTTCTCAATGGGTTTTGCTTTGACACATTTTATACTAAAATAAGCCATGGACGGTCTGTGGGTTTTTAAATAAAAATGAATTGGTTACAAAAAAGATTATTCATTTCTGGGCTTTATGTGTTGGAATTATTAATTAAAGATTGTGAGCATTACTACATTTAAATTATGTGTTTCAAAATACAAAACACTAGTAAAGCTTTATACAAGTGAAAAGGTCAGAGCCCAGGAGTCGGTTGCCAAGTTTTTCTTGACTTCACACAATGGTCTTGCTCCCTCGCCAAACTGTTTTTACCATGTTTAGTTATTTAATTTCTCTTCATGAAGTGAAATCCTTTGTACCCCGTCCCTTTAGCCTTCTCAACAGTATCAAATTTAACCATAAATTTATGAGTTGCATAAATTTGTGAGTCACTTTCAAACTAGTCTCTCATAGAATAGTGCGCCCCCTAGTGTTTGGGTGAGTTCCAGCCAGTATCTGTCAAAATCCACTTGCTGTAGAAGCGTAGCTTTCCCCCTCCCAAGAGTCCGGACGTCTGCGATGAAGAATGTCTCTACCCGCCGCATGGAACTGAAGCCTCCATGCTCAGTAAAATTCTATCTGCTTGCAAATACAGTGAGTTCGTCATGGCCAGACCAAGAAATCTGATTTTTCCTTCCGAAAATATGTTCATTGTGATACAAACTCAGTGGGTAAAATCTAAAAGTAGCAATGACAGTGTGGTTAATCACAATGAAAATTGCGTTATCCTTAGGTTAGAAAAAAATGTGACACAGTGCTCTGTACGATTTGCGCCTTTGCCGGGGCTTACCAGTTTCGCCCTTGCAGTTTATGGTTAATTGTTCATTTCCCAGTTTTCATAACCAAATTTGGTCAAAAGCGTAGATATAAAGCAGTTCTGAAAATTCTTTCCCCATTACTTGATCCCTTCACGCCCACTTATGATATGAATTGCAAGGAGCCTTGAAGCTGTCCTCGGACAAAATGCGCGTGGAGCTGAAATGTGTCCAGGTAGCGCTTTTACAACCCACCCTTCCTGTGCCACGGTCTTTCGCTCTTCTGGCCTCTCTTACACTACTCCTCCTATTTTTGAATATGGGATAAGTGCATGTGCAGTTTAAAATTCAAACAGTAGGAATGGAAAGAGAGTGACAAGTAAGTTGTTTTTGCTATCCTTGGCTCCTCCAGCATCGACCGTAATGGGTTTTCTATACATACTAATTGTCCATGTGTCCTTTGCGCCTTCTAAAATGGTAATGCACTATACAAATTGTTCATCATCTTGCTTTTTTCCTCTATATCTTGGAAATCAGGTCATATCAGTATGTCTCTGCCTTTTTCATTTTAGAAGCATATTCTTATTATAGATATATTATAATTGGCTTAGAGGGCCTCTATCAATGAATATTTAAATTTTTTCCTAGTTCTTCTCTGCACACATACACAAAAGCAGCACTGACCAATATGATGCAAAATTTTTATATACAGATGTGCATATATTCATAGAAGAAATAACTAAAACTAAAACGGCAGTGTTCGATGGAGTGTCCAATTAAAGATAACACATACTGCCAAATCATTCCATAATAAGCATCTCAATGTACATTCCTGCTCATAATATTTGAAAAGACCTAGTCCCATACCTTAGTAATGAATTATCAAACTTTTTGATGTTTGCTAACCTTCCTGGTAAAAAGTGATACATCAATGAAGTTTTAATTTGCTTCCTTTTTTGTGAATTTTAAATTCACTGTTCTTTCTTTTTCTCTCAACTTTCTGTGAATGTGTTCATTTTTCCATTGAATTGTTGATCTTTTCCTACTACAGAGCTTAAAAAATATCTTTCTTATTGTCTAGTGGGATACAGACAACATTTTCCCACAAACATTTAGTTTTTATCTGTGTAGTCAAAGGTAGCAAGCTTTAGGGTTTGTGTCATGCTTCACGGGGCATTCTAGAATTTTTTAATCTCAATCTTCCTTCCAAATTTTTATACTTTCATTTTTGTCATTTAAATTCCTGATCCATCTGGAATTTATTCTAGTGTAGCAAGTGTGTTCCTGCCTTTATTTTAGAAGAAAAGGAACTTTCCTTGTTGCACCAGCACAAAGAACTAGAAACACAGAGTGAAATGGACGAGCTACCCCATCAGTAAGTACCCTTTGCTGCCCAGTGAATGCATCTCAAATGATTGCTGTGATGGGAGGTGCTGTGGGTCCCTGAATACTGATGACTTGATGGATGAGGGAACCACCTTGGAAGGGCTTTCTCCTTCCTGTTAGGTCTTATTAGAGCCTGGACTACAGTGTCACACAGACCTGGAGAAAACCCCACTGTACCCTGGTGACTGTGCTGAGTTATTTGATCTGAGCCTCTGGATTTCTGCATCTGTGAAAGTGAAGATGGCAGTGCCAACATTCCACAGCCATTGCTGAGTTAAATGTGAAAAGATATATGATGTAGCTGGCGCAGGGCCCAGTACCTAAAGTTCCCCGCCTGTGTAAGTATCAGCTTAATCTTCAATTGTCCTTTCTTCATGTAATGTTTTTCTTATATACATGTGAATCAACCTATTGAGAAATTGTGGTCCCTAGCTCCTATTTTGACCTTGTTTTTCACAATTCTACCCACTGTTTTCTGGTTCTCCGACGCTGCCCTCGGTATCCATCAGTGTCTGCTCTGAGGCCACATGCTCTTGAATGTGAAGCATTAACACTAAACCGAGGGCTGGGGATTTAGCTCAGCAGCAAAGCGCCTGCCTGGCAAGCGCAAGGTCATGAGTTCGGTTCCCGGTACCGGAGAAAAAAACCAAAAAAAAAACAAAAAACAAAAAAAACCACTAAACCGAGAATTACACCTTGATTCCCACAACTTCCAAACCTTTTCATTTCGGCATGGTGATCATTGAACTGGTAATTTCCTTGACTTCAGCCTTGTCCCCACCCTAAATGCCTGCGGGAGTCTGCTGCCAAAGTGAGCTTCCAGAAACAAGTCAGATCATACCACTTTCTCGCCCACAGGATAAAACCCCAGTGACTCTGCATGACAGACAAGCACGCTGTGATCTGCTCTTGCTGGTATCCAGCTTTGGTTTCTCGTGGATTCCCTGACCAGCTTTCCGTCACTGTGCCAAAATACCTGAGAAAACTAACTTTTAAACAGGGGTGGCTTATTTTGGTTCATGGTTTTAGTGCATGGCTGGTCGCCCTCGTTGCTTTAGGCCTGAGGTGGCATCACAGGTGTGTGGGCCAGGAGAGGCCTGTTCACCTCACGGAGGCAGGAGAGACACAGAGAGAAACAGCTGAACACCTTCACGTGAAGGCAACAGCTGAAGTGAAAATGGACAAATTCTTTAAAAGACTAAAATTGTCAGAAGTCACACAAGGAGAATTAGAACGTTCAAAAAGCCTGATTATTTCTCAGCCTCAATCCTACCAACATGCTGGGTTGGATAATTTTTTGTTGTTGGGGAAAAGTGTCCTATCTGACTAGGGTGTTTAGCAGTATCCATAGTGTCTACCCAGTAAAGGCCAGAAGCACCGAGCAGTTGTAGCAACTTCAGATGTCTCCAGATGCTACCAAATGCCCTGAGGGAGGTAGAAGATCGCCTCTGGCTGAGAACCACTGCCCCAGATCAACTGAAGAAGTTGAATTAATAATTAAAAATTTGCCGTTCCTCTGTGTCCTCTTCCTCCCCGCCCCAGGAAAAACACCTACCTCCAGGCCCATATGGCTTTATTGTTGATTTCTAACAATTATTTGAGGAAGAAATAATGCCAGTCTTACAGATGCTTGAGAACAGAAGCAAAGGGACACTTCCCCAACTCATTTTATGATGCTGTTACGGGATAACAAAATCAAAGATATCACAAGAAAAGAAAACTACCGGCCAACATCACTCACGAACACAGATGCAAGAGCTGGGCATGGTGGTGCCTGCCAGTCATCCCAGCACTCCAGGAGCTGAGCAGGAGGATCACCTCCGAGGCCACCCTGGGCTACATAGTGAGTTCAAAGCTGACTTGAACTACATAGCAAGACCTGTCTCAAAAAAACCAGCAAAACAAACCTTTAACCAAAAGACCCCTCAGATGCAAGAATCCAGCAATATATAAAAATAATGTATCATGGCCTGGCACAGTGGCACATGCCTGTAATTCTGGTACTCTGGGAGGCTGAGGCAGAAGGGTTGCAAGACTGGCCAAGCAATTTAGCAAAGCCCTGTCTCAAAAACTATGTTTTGTTTTGTTTTGGTGGTACTAGGAATCAAACTCATGACCTCATGCTTATAAGGCCAGCACTGTGCCACTGAGCTATATCCCAGCCCTGTCTCAAAAAATAAATAGGACTGGGGATAGAGCTCAGTGGTAGAGTACCTTTAGGTTTCATTCCTAGTATTGCCAAAAGAATCATGAATTCATGTGCTTTTTATGTTGTTTATTTTCCATACTAGAGATTGAACTCAGGTCCTTCACACTGACCCAAATGCCCTGGCCTATTTATTTTTATTCTTTTTTTTTTTGAGGCAAGGTCTTGCCTTATAATTGAGACTGGCCTTGAACTTTCTGTGTACCCTAGGCTGGCCTTGAACTTGGCAGCCATCCACCTGCTTCAACCTCCTGAGTGTTGAGATTACAGGCATGTGCTCCAGTCTTTTTTAAATTTGAGAAAGTGGGTCTCTAAAGTCACTACACTGGCCAGGCTAGTCTTGAACTTGTGAGTCTCCTGCCTTAGCCTCGCAGAGTTCTGGGATTATCAGCCCAGCTAATGTGTTTTCTGTAGAAATGTTAAGTGGTTCATCCCTAAAAAATGAACTATGGTGTTTAAAGAAAGAGAGAGAGAGAAACCGGGTGCAGTTCTAATACCTCCTTCAGAACCACAGCACCACTGGCCTAACTTCCTCCAACCAGGCCTCAGCTCGGAGAGGAGCCACCCCTCCCAATAATGCCAGGAGCAGGAGACAGAGCCTGAACACGTGGGCCTCGGGGGACACTCCACACCTCAGATACAGCACCCGGACCCAAAGTTCCTTTCTGGCTTTCCTGCTTCGGTGCCTCCAGCCCAGGACGCTCCTCTTACTCTTCCTTGGTCTGGACAACCCTTCCTCACTCCCGGGAGCCTGTTCCAGCCCCTCCTCCTCTTGCTGCGCTTGCTGCCTCCCCTTTCCCTTGCCCTCCCCCAGGGGCGTGGCTTACATCGATCTTGGCATTACCGTGTGACACTGCCATTACTCCTTATGCGGTATTAAATTATTTACATATATACCTGATCTTCCCTAAACTGTGAAATCCTTGTAGTTGAAGGCTATAGCTCTATTTGCTCCTAGCACATTGCCTCATACATACTAAGATCTCAAAATTAGTTTTTAAAAATAAAATATGAATCCATCAATATCCACACACATTGTGGGCTCCAGGTAAGGAATACACTTGTTAGGATTTCCAGGTTTGGGAACATGTCATTTCCAGCAAGCACCAAGGTACCTCAAGGGAGCGCTTTCATTGCTCTTTTCGTTGTCAGCATTTCACCTATTGTTTGGGATTTCGTAGAGTGAGCCTACTGTAAAACAATAACTAATGAATCAAAATTGGACTTAGAATAAAAGCACAAATCCCTTATTAAAGAACAGAGTTCTATCTGTCAAAGTGGGGTGTTATGATATGGTTTTATTCATTATGCAGATATGCAAATAGCACCTTGATGTCCTTTTCACTAGACTGCACATCATACATTTACTGTGAGATGTCATTCTCCAACGATTCATTTGCGGTTACCTACCTAGTAGTAACACACCAGAAATATTGTTTGAAAGCCAAGAAATCAGATTATTTAATTTAATTTTTGTAATCTAGAACACATGTCAGATTAACAATACTACTAGCCATGGTGCTAAATTCTTGGCTGTTACTGAATTAATTTTGTAGTCCATAGGCAAAAACAACCAAAACTGTTTTAAGGTAAACCTACATGCTACAACTCTGGACAGCCACTTGAAAAAATTTGGAGTTTAATTCTGATAATTCGTAGATTTTACCTGTTCAGGATGGCATGGATCAAGGAAATTTGGCTTTTATTTGTTTGTTTATTTGTTTTGTTTTGATGGTTTTTGTTTGTTTGTTTTGTTTTATTTTACTTTTGGTACCAGGAACTGAACTCCCTACCTCAAGCTTACCAGACCAGCACTGTACTCCTGAGCTATATCCCTGGCCTTGGTTGTTAATGTTTATAGTGATGAAAAAATTGATTTTTTTCTTTTGTGATCCTAGTAAATTTCCAATGATAAACTCAGAGATTCTTTTTAACATTCTAAGAGAGATTCTAGCTCAGTCCTCTTCTCCTGAAGAGTATGCTTTCCTTTGAACAAATGCTTTATCTTGAGAAGGAAGGACACCATCCTAGGAGGCTCAGTTTGCTGAAACAGTTGTGGCATTTGGTGAGTGGCTACATCACAGCTCAATCATGCTTCTGTCTAAGAACAAATTTCATGAGATAGGGGCTGGGGATTTAGCTCAGCGGCAGAAGCGCCTGCCTGGCAAGCGTAAGGTCGTGAGTTCGGTTCCCGGTACCGGAGAAAAACCAAAAAAAAAAAAAAATTTCATGAGATAGACAACGACCTCCATTTCAAAACTAAGTTTTTATAATGAATGCAGATTACAGTATCTGTAGGTAGCTATTTATGGTGCAAGAATTAGAAATAACAACCGTTGAAAATATTACTGAAATGTGAAGAATTGGTAGGCAGGTAGAAATCAGTGTCTTATTATAGAAAGATAACGTTATCTTTCTATAAATTATAGAAATATTGTTGCCTTATTATCCCAATGTTTTGCTACTAATCTTACTAAATATAACATAATTCAGATCAAAATCCTCCTCTGTTACAAATAGTTTCATTTTATGTGAGTTGAAGTAAATTGGAAATATACCATCCTCCAAGGACACGAAGTCAGGAAGTAAGCAGGCAGAAAGAGGAAGCTGCCATTTTGAGTGGAAATTTGGTGTCTTTAAACTCTTCACCAAGAGAATCTGGAGTATTTCTTACAGTAATTAGAGAACTGAATCATAACTTGACGTGTTTTCACTTTCTTTTTTCCCCACATTCTTTTTGGTCTGTCTTTATCATTCTTCTTCCCATACCTTTTTTTCTTTTCCTCTCACCCTTCTTCTCCTTGCATTTTCCGTCTTTTCTTGTTCCTCCCTTCCAGGGAGCCAGAGGTCACCTTGCTTGGAGGTGTGGAGTGGGCAGTGTTTTCCCACACAGAGGCCCCTCTGGGAGCCCTGTTACACCCACTGACAGAGTCACCGCTGGTGTGAGCCCCCATAGCCTGGGACCTTCCAGGAAAATGCAATGAATATAAAGAGCACATTTTGGAGTGAGGCTGATCTGGGTTAATGCCCTGCCCCCCACCCCCAGCGTTCATCACTAGTAACCTTAGGTAAGTTACTCAGCCTCAGGCATGAAAGGTAACTAGCAAGGCTTACCTCAAACAGGGCTGCAATTAGAGACTTGAGTATCTAGCCGAGCCACATGATTTGACTAGTGCTAGTTTTCTTCGTTTACCCTCTTCCACGTTCAAATATTTTCTGTGTTTTTGAGATTGCAGTATGAATTGACTGCAGATCTTTTGTTAGTTTATAGCTTTGTGGAGAAGATAATGTGCACCCCGGTAACAAATATCACAAGTCTGATTTGTGGTGCTGGATTTGGCTTCTGGAGGTGAGAGGAGTTCTGCCTCGCCTTGCTCTTTCCCTCGCTGCCTGCCCCCGAGAGTGATTCACAAATCTGATTGATCAAGTTCCAGGGGACATGATTTAGGTCGTGTCTCCAGCACTATGCTCTCAGAGTTCTTGTATACGGGCACAGATCCCTCTTCTCTCCCTTTTAGGTTAAAAAACAACATCCTACTTTCCCTCAGGAAGCCAACCATCTCACACTTTCTTTGGCATTTCCTCCTTTCATTTCTTGAAGTTTAAAGTTTAAGCTTAGAAGACCTTTTTTCTTGACCATGTCCCAGCTTCCAGATCTCATGGTCACATTTGGAACTTTAGCAGACCTCTAGCTAGCAGGAGTGTGAGCACTTGTATCTCCCTTGGCACCTGCTAGGGCTACAGAGATGGGCATGCAGCCTGTCATAGGGCAGGAATTGGATATTCCTAAGTCATCTGATGGTGATACCACCTTACACCACGAAAACCTTACCCACACATGCCTTTAAGAAGTCCAGTCAAATACATTGAACTTCCCAGAAGGACCTAAATGATGTCCAGTGGGAGGCATGGTGAGGGCTGGGTAGGCAGCTCAGACCCAGAGGGGCAGCTTCAGGGGCAGGATATGAGTGAACCAGTCATTCTGGCGCACACTAAATGGTAGTGAAGTTTTGCCCAATGAGATGAAAGTGTAGGTTTCAATATGCTAACCCACACGTACACATGCGATCTACATTTTAGCAATATTTAAGGGCATTTTTTGATATTCTAGAACATAAGGACTACTTTATTTATCTCCTATAACATATTTTGTGGCACTGGCTCTATTCCAAGTTTGTATATGCCTCAGTTGGGGCATAATAATAATAATAATAATAATAATACAGCCTCCTCAAATACCTAGAGGGTTCTCTGTGTTCATCTCTGATTTCTACAACAGCCCTGAATAGTGACAGTTACTCCATAGCAAAGTGATTTGCCCAAAACCTTGAAGAGAATAAGTGACAGAAGTATTATTTGAACTTCAGTGTCCGTTATCATGGAGTAGCTTTATGTCTTGTCTACTTCAGTCTGGGAAAATATCATGGCCCATTTCAATTATTGTAGCATCTGCGTCTGTTGTCTGATCATTTATTCAGGCTGTCATCAGGGTGCATGTCACTAAGCTTCCCAATAGCACTGTGGGTGCGCCCCAGGGTGGCTGTAACCTCTGTGCTTGTTTGCAGGTGGCTGGCATGACCCAGTGGAGTGGTAGACACTCGGTAGCCACTCAGAGCTAACAGGCTCCACTTCTGGTTTCATGAGATTTTGTCCTCCTTCCGTGGGCATTCTGAGAAGAAGGGATCCTGGAAGATAGGATAAGTTGAGTTTATTCTTTGATTTTTCTACTAAACATTTAGATAGGAGAACTCTCTGCTGCATGTTCCTGTCTGTTCTTGTTCATGATGGTAGCTCATCGTACCTGCTCAACTTCTTTTTCAAAGTGATGCTCAAGTATGGTTATGGATAGAAAAACAGTTTCTGAAATTAAAGTGCTGGTGTTATGGTTTGCATCAAAGAGGAATGGGGGAGGCATTGCATTGGTTAGGGTTCTCTTGGGGGACAGAAAGAATAGAAAATATATGTATAATCATGCAAGGGGATTTTCAGGTAGGCTTACGGGATCAGAGGTGGGAGGGTCCGCAGTGACCGTCTGTGCACGGGAGAACTGGAGGATCCAGCAGCTGCTCAGCCAAAGACGATGACAGCCACAGAACAAGAGGGATCAAGGACGTAGCCCCAGTCCAAGGTCAAAGCCCTGGAAGAGCACTGGGTAGTTGCTGATGCAAGGCTGCATTGCATGGCTGAAGAAACTGGAGACCGATGTCCAAAGGTCACGGAGACAGGCTCCTCAGAAAACCAGCACGCCTCCTTCTTCTGTTCCTTTTTCTTCCATCTGGACTACAAGCCTATTTCTTGGTGTCACCCATCACTGGGGTGAGACTTTGCTCGCTGGTTTTCTGGCCTACATGTCTAGAAACACTCACAGACACACTGAGGCCTGTGTTTCACTAATCTGCCAGGTGTTTCTTACTCCTGGCAGCCGGACATAGCAGTTAATGCTCAGGGAATTTTTTCTCAGGATTAGTAGCAGAAGCATCTCTGTAAAATCCACAGAGTACATAGGTATTGTGTGAGCATCATCTCAAATCCTTGATGTCTTTCACCATGGCCCAGGGGAATAACTCATTTGGACCAGAATTGAGCTCCAATGAAAGGAAGAATCCAAAGGAAGCTGACTTCTCATTAAACTAAAGAGAAGAGAAAGAACCTCACATCTTTAACACTCTTAGTAGTGACTCTGAGTTCTTTCTAGAAGAAGGAAAAGTGTTCTATGAATAGTCAAACTCTCATCTCTTTCAGAGTGTGGGAAGCTTTGAGACCACCACAGTCCACCATCCTCGAACCTAGAATCGGCCTTCCTAAGCATGTGAGGTACAATGCCCGGGCAGAGATGCTCTAGTTCCATCGAATCCTCATGTTCAGTGGGACCATGTGACCATGTTGGGGAGCCCTGCCATTCTGCATCACCCATCCTGCTGCCATTGCTGTCTGCTGACCATGCTGTCATCTCAAACAAGTGACTGCAACAAATAGCCAGGGCAGAAACTTAGCAGGTGCAATTCGCCCAGCATCTTCAACGGGCCTGTGACTGCCTCAGCTGATTAGTAAAGCCAGTGAGTGTAAGGAGAGGAAGTGAGTTTTGCAATTTGGGTGCTTGCTCAGATCTTTACTGTGGTTTCTTTATTGGCCATCTTTGTTGTCAAGACAGCGGTTGCCTCCTTCCAATGTGCAGTAGCAGGATATTTCACTTTTGTTGCTGTTTCTTCCCTAAAAGATTAGACTCCCTTGACACCTCCTATCTCCACAGCCCCCAAACTTAAGGTAATTACAGAAATCTGGCTTCTATCCATGATTATCAAAGAAAAGGGATATTCCTCCACTTATGCAATACACTAGTTTAGAAAAATCTAGCCTGTTTTTACAGTTAAACATAATTTATGGCAAACAATCATTAGAAATATACTTTGAGACTTGACATGGTACAAAGAATATAAAAACTTATTTTTTCATGTTGTCTTTATTTATTCATACAGATATAAATATAGATGATATATATAGACACAGAGATGATATAGATGTAGATATTGGTAGAGATAGAGCTGTTGATAGAGATAGAGATAAAGATAGAGATAGAGATAGAGATAGAGATAGAGATAGAGATAGAGATAGAGATAGAGATAGAGATAGAGATAGAGATAGATATGCTTAGATTCTCCTGCAATACATACATACACTCAAGGTCGGCAGCAAGTCTTCAGCTGTCAGATTAGGGGCCCATACAAAATAAAAATCAAATCCACCTAATGGGCCAAATTCTTTTGAGGCAGTGAAGTCATGAGACGGCCTTCTGCATTTGGCCCAGGACCAAGGCAGAACAATGGTGATAAACTCAGTTCTTAGCACTATAGACACTGCCAGTGGCTTTAAATTCCTCTGAATTTGTACAGCTTGGCCTGTAAGTTCTGGCCCATACCTTTTCCTACATGCTCAAATAAACAACACCTGCCTTCCCCTTGCTGGGTGTTGTTCTTATGGCCATAATGGTTTCCAAGCTCTATCCGGATGAGACAAAGCTTATGGTTTATTTTCCCAGTGATACACTCACAGACCACGTCCAATAATATTTATTCTTTATTCTGCAGCAAATACATGTAATCCAATAGTTCTTAAATAATTTGCCCATAACCGCAGAAAGGTACAATTTCCACTGTGACTCAGTATATACATCAGTCACACCACAAATCAAAGTTTCACAAGACAATAACTATACTTACATATGGGGTAGTCTCATATTTTTATCCCTTCCATGCCATGCCATTTCATCTTGCCTAAAAATACTGGATATGACCTTTAAGACAGATTTTATGACCAATAAATAGTTCACAACTATCAGCTAAAAATGCGACCTATTGATATCTGACAAGGTTCATCCATGGCCTTCCACAGCTTCACCAAGCTGCCCCCACCCACACCTTTTTCATGCTCCCAGCCAAGCTTGTGCCACCCTCGACTTCCCAGTGGACACCACAAGGAATGCTGGCCATGCTCGCTTCATTCACAGCCTGTCACCAACAAACACACAACTGCACACTGAGTGTGAGTATGGAGAAAGCATGGTGCCCAACACGCACTTCATCTCCGGGAGGAAGACACGTGACAGGAGCTAAAATGTTCAAGTAGAAGAGTTTATCACCATAAACCTCATCAATTGTCCTCTCAATTCAAGGGAAGCACAAAGGAAGCGACACTCTCCAGAGGGGGTCTCATAACCCCCACATCAAGCCCTGATCCCCTGTTCCTGAGCCCATCTTTGACAGACACTGCCGTGTTTGTAGTATCTTTCCAATGATCTCCATCCTCTGGCGTTGCCCTGGAACACATCTAAATGCCACCTTCACGCTTCCCTGCCGCTGCTGTGACACCTTCTCATTTACCAGTTCCAAGTTAGCCTCGCCTGCAGAGCTTTTTTAAAATGCCTGGAGTCTCACACCCAGAGATTCACACTTACCTGCTCCAAGATACGGCTGAGCATTGGAAGTTTCAAAAGCTCTCTGGGTGTTTTCAGTGAATATCAGGGCTGAGGAACATTGGAATTGATTGACTCGACTGAGAAACTTCCTTCGGAAATCGGGAGTGGAGGTGGGTGATTAGCCTTGTGAAGTACTCTCACCACTCAAGGTGTACGGGAGAATTCTTCTCAGTCATGCAAGTAAGAGCTGTGGGATCAGACACACGGATACTTCTCCCAGAGACAAATTGTTAGCCACTGAAATGTACACACATACTAGGGAAGACAGCTTTCCTATGTCACATAATCTGCACAGACCCGTTCATTTTCATAAAGAATTATGTTAACCTTCTTACTTCCACCCTCTTGTTCAATCTTTGCCTCCCAGGCTGTGAATATAGATCTTCCTGTGGAAAGTAATTTTCACCACAGATCTTTCCAGCATTCAAAGCTTTGAGGTATTTTTTTCTCCACATCTTAGGACAGTGTGTGTTGAATTTTAATATGCACTGAATCACTGCACAATTCTTAAAGTGGGGTTGTGCTCCTCACAAGACCTGCGTGATGCAGACGCTGCTGGACCGTAGTGCAGGCCCTGCGGCAGCTCAGCTTCTGACCAGGGATCTCCTCCATGACTGCTAGCAGCAGGTGAGAAGCCCTGTGGGCGTTTGTGATGGTTGCACAGAGTGCACCCAACACCTGGGGTCCAGGAAGAGGGATGATTCTCCCGTCACAGAGAAGTCTTGCTTGGCAAAAGGGCCACCAAAGTCAAGGCCTTTTCGGCTTTCTCAGCCTGTGGGAGAGTATGGGGCTTGTCAGAAAGGCTGAACATGGTTCTCAGTCTAGCTGAGATCTTCTTTCTTTGCCTTGCCTTTGCTAATTGACTTTGAACTTCACTTTGACAGTATCAAGAACATTGTGGTTTAGGAACCAACATCTTTAGGATTGAAGAGTTTAATATGGCTGAGGAAAAACTATAGGTGACTATACAGAAGGTCTATTGATAGTCTATTTATTACTTATACTAATGCCATGACAGTTAATTTATATAAATATATAGATATATATAAATCAAGAAATATTAGAAAGCCAAAGGAAACAAAAACTTCTAACTGAAAAAATGTATCCCGCCACTTCTTACTAGAATATAAAGATCTGATTGGACACATTCAGCTTCTTCTGGATTGTTTTTTAACACTTAAGATCTTGGCTAGGTTACCACATTATTACTTTCTTTCTCAGTAATTTGCTAACACCAGTATCTTGAGTCTATATCCTTCTCTCTGATAATCAACCAGTCTCCCCTTCTTAGAACGGCCTGAAGAAACTTTCTTTGGAACATAGTCCCTCCCTCCTTTCCATGCTTTCAACAGGTCTGTCTTGGTCATCAATATACTCACCACATCTTTTTAATTAGGCAGCTCTACACCACCATCATTGGAGCTTAGCTCTTTCTGGTTAACTTCCAGAAGGTTCTCGCTATTAGGAGTGGGAGGGGCACAATCATACCCCTAAACAAAACCAAACTTGGTCTCCTAAGGTCTCTTCTAAGGAAAAGATGGGGAACTTGTCTATGGCAAAAAGCTGCTTAATCTGTCAGCTCTGATTCTCTTCCTCTGCTCGCTCTTCCCCTTCCAAGGGCCATTGCCCATTCTCTTCTGGAAGCTGCACATCCCTCTCAGCCTTCTTGCTACATGTGTAACTACGGAGTCCTACAATCTGCTCAGCAGCACAGCTCAGAGAAGAGGGATTTTTTTCAAAAGTCTTTACTAAAAACCTGAGTCCTACTCTCAAACTCCTGTGCCTAAGAACTCATGGGTAGATAGCAATCCCTTTAACACCAGATAACAAGGTAACCCTGACAATTATGCTTAAGTGATCCTGAGATGATTGTGAGTGATTGTGAGCAGGAGGACTTAGACTATGAAACATATAAGCTAATAAATAAATAACATGAAGAAAAAACATATAAACTGAGGGATAGCATACAACTAAATTGGACCAGTTTATAAGTTTATGCTCGGAAGCTCTGACATCCCATCATGTCCTATTTGCAGGAAAATGGAAACTCTCCCTCTTGGGCAACCAGTAGCACACGCAGGGTACCCCAAAAAGAAAGGCCCTTCGTCCCAGAGCTCACATTCTGAACAGGCAAAATAAATTCAAGTCCATCCTAAGAGTTCTCCCCCATAACAAACCGTAAGCTGCATAAATTCTTTCCTGGAATCAGAAGTTAACTAGATAAATAGCATAATTTGTTTGATTCATTTGTACTTTAATTGCATGCTGTGTTCAGCAGGTGGTGGATCAGATTCCAAAGGTTTTGTAATTCTTTTCCTAATGACAAAGATAAAACATTGATCTCTGCACTGATAATGTTTGCTTAGTAGTGAAAGAAATGGACTGATATTTTAAGAATAAAATCCAGCTTTAAAATTACTTTTTAATTTAGTTACTTTTTATTATGATCCTTGATTCTGTAAGATTATCATTTAATTGAAAATGAAAAATCTTTGTTTATGGATAATCTTTTTCTTGAGATGGGGGTCTTGCTATGTAGTTCAGGTTGGCCTTGGACTCAATGTGTACCCCAGGCTAGTCTTGAACTTACGGTAATCCTCTTGCCTTAACCTCCTGAGTACTGGGATTACAGGCATGTGCCACCAGTTATAATCTTAACCTAAGGAAAAACTCAAATTTTCTAAACCTTACCTAGCCAGAAATTTTAAATTATGTAATTTGAATACAAGGCAAATAGATTTGTAGCTTGGTGTCCATCTCCATGGTTAACATTTCACTATGGCCTAAGAAAGAAATACATTTTAATTTCAGAATGTTCTGCTTAAGAACTTTGAAGGCAATGTGAAATTTAAAATTTATATTTTACATTTGACCAGCACAAATTCTGTTGGAAGCAGGGATGAAAATTTGGCCCTTGTTTTAGTTACTTTTATCATTGCTTAGACCAAATACCTGACAGCCCAAGTTAAAGGAGGAAAGGTTTGTTTGGGTCACAGTTTGTAGAGGTTTCAGTCCATAATTGGCTGGCCTCCAGGCAGGGTGGAGGGCAGACAGGAATCACAGAGGAGAAACAGTTCATGGCAGGAAGAAGGTAGCAAAGCAGCAAGGGAAAACCACAGCTCTCTCTATCCCTTATATCTTATCCAGCCTACTTAGGATGGATAGCACTCGCATCCTTAATCTGAAGGCCTTGATCCTAGCTTTGCACCATGAATCAATTCCAGCATCACACACTGTAGATCCAGCTGCCTCTGAAAAAGCCGCACCTATGATGGATGTGACTTTAGGGGACTTCTAAACACCAGCCACAACAACCCTGGTGTTGCAGCAGGGCATTAGCCCTTTAGTTGCAGAATAGCAAGGACAGATAGGAAGCAAGGTGGTAGCAGGATTTTGGTTGGGACACATAGGGAAATCATGAGACGTACACCCTTTGAATATTTTTCTAGTAAGCCTGATTTGAATTAGAAACTGAGAAAAGCATAAGGATCAATTCCAGCCTGTGTATGAAAGAAGATAACGGAAGAACAGAAAGAGGAAGGGAATAGAAAGGAAAATAAATTGATGAGGTGTCTTATGCTATGCTACTGAACAGCATTTGACTTAACTGCATTGAAATAAATCTAATTTTTGGAGCCATCTCATTGTTCTGAAGGGACAAATGCACGGAAGCTTAAATTAAGTGAACATTAAGCCTTTACTTGAAATAATAGTGGATTCGTGCCTGTCATGGTCTGATGCATGAGCTTATCATTTCCATAAAGTTAATTATATTGTCTGGAGTAGTTACTAGCAAAAAGCTCTTACAGCACATACCTAAAGGGAAAGAAAGCAAATCAACCACACTTTATGCTCTACGTTTCATTAGTTTTGAACTGACAGGAGAAAAGCTCGGAGGAAATAATGTAGTTTCTATGTGCACAATGCTGAGGTATATGTGGTCTATGACAAGTATGGCCACATTAAAGTCCATGAAGGAATAAATGATCGGGAACATGCTGTTTCCAGACAAGTAAAGAAAAGTTATGATTCACCAAGGACAGTGATACCTGGTGGAAAAGGGCATAGACTATGTGGTTGGCTAAGATTTCAGTTCAAACTGAAACATTGTTTCTAGCGTTCTCTGTAATGAGAAGAAACCTCAGTAAGCTTCAATTTTCTATTCTACAACAGGTATAATAAGTGCCAGCATTGATGTGAGGATTAAATTAAATAGTACATGTAAATTATTTTATTCATAATAGAGGTTCAACCAAATTATTATTTTAGCTATAATAATTATCAAAAATTAAGTAGTCAAATATGAAGGAGCCTAGGGAAAAAATGCTGAGTAGATTAATGTGAAAACACATTTTTTTCAGTTATAGTCCTTACATTAATTCAGCAAATTAGTTTTTAGCAGACATTTTTCCAACATCTTGCCCATTGAGTTCTGGTCTTATCAGCATGCTATTGTCTTAAAACTCATGAGCAGAGCAATTAGGGTGATAACATAAACTTGCTAAGGTGTGGGAGGGTGGTAAATGATATTTTCCTTTCAGAGTACATTTGCTAACAAGAGTATATGGCAAAAATACCTAAAAAAAAAAAAACTCTGAAAGATTAAACGTACATTAAACATATATTTATATGTTTTACTCTTGAGTTTGAAAGCGCAGAAATTTTAATCTGTTGAAGAAACAATATGAAATTAAAAGTTTAGCCTCACATACCAAGAGAAGAGTACAATTCAATATTTATGATATGACACAGAAAACTGTAAAGATAAGAAAAACAGGTGACCCCATAGTGAAATAATCCTGCAGAGACGAGATGACTGGTCATATCTAATGGAGCTGGAAATGCAGATCCCAACCCCTGGAATCAGCCCTGAGAAGTGAGTTGGGGGGATTATTGCCTACTGTTTTGAAAAGTTGCTTCTCTGGGATTGAACCTTCTGCAAACCCTTAAGACTGTGAAGCCACCTCTGTCTGTGTCTCAGTTATTCAGCACTGATGCATCCTGGGTTCTTTCTCAGCTTCATATCAAAAGAAACTCACCTATCAGTTAGCATGTATTACACAGAAATGCATCTCTTACAGCATTTTGTTACCTCTGTCAAAAGGAAAATCAAACAGCATTTAAAGAGTCTAGAAATTTCCAGCTTTCAAATGTTTCATAGACTCCCATTATAGTTAATTGGGAGAACTCGTCCATCACTTCTGAGTAGTATTTTTTTCAAACATTATTCTCTAGCGCTTCCAAGTTGTGACCTTCACATTTTCTCAAAATTCACTGTAAACTAACTTTGTGCTTCCAGTGAGATTTCCATGGGAAATTCTTTAAATGTGTGCAATATGGATCTGGCAAGATCAAGCCAATGAAATCAGAAACAGAGGGACCAGTTACAGAATTCTTGTATTGTCCTCACCATTTTTTTAAATTCAGGAACTATATTAAAATCATCTAACAAAGATCAGACTTGGTTCAGGGAAGTCAGGGAGGACACAACACACGGATACCAGCAGATAAAAATAGGCACATTCATATAATAATTTATGAGGTGATAAGAGCAATAAATAAAAAATGCACAAAACAAGAGGTTGGGATGGAAATTCGCAGAAAGAGGCCTCTTTGAGACAGAGTGGACTTCCTGAGGCGATGGGGTTTAAGCTCCAACCTAACACTGCGGGGTTGCAGAAGAGTATCCAGGCAGTGGGAGGCAGAGATGGAAAGGCCGTGGCTCCGCAGAAGGGCTTGATGCGGAACAGACAGGGCTGTGACGGCAGTCTAGGCAAGAGAGACTAGCGATCAGGTTGTGATAGGGGCAGTGGCTTCAGAGCAGTGGTTAAGGCTGAGATAACGTTGGGGATGGAGCTGACTTTTCTTCCCGGTGAGCTGGGCAGGAGAAACAGAGTGCTTCAGGTTTCTAGCCTGAGTAGTTGGAAAGGTAGTGGTTCAAAAGAATAGGTTTTGAGAGGAAAAAATAAGAGTGCCAGTTTTGGGACACATGAAGTTTGGAAAATCTGAATGACATACAAATGAACCTTTACAATAGAGCCTGAAGCTCGGAGTGCTCTGGTCTGAAAAAACAGCTGTGACAGTCATCAGCCTAAATCCAATACTGTTACGGGATCATTGTGCATGGCTATGATCCCCCAGGAAGCACGTGTCTAAGGACTGCGGGCCACCTCTGAGTGAAGGGAAAGGAGCTTCTCTTCACCATTCCCAGCTCTATAGCTCCATGTGATGACACACACCTGTACTCCCAGCACTCTGAGAGGCTGAGACAGGAGGATCTCAAGTTTGAGCCCAGCCTGGGGAACTTAATGATTTAGCAAAACCCTGTTTCAAAATTTAAAAAAAAAAAAAATTGTAAAGGACTGGGAACATAGCTTAGTAAGAAGGCCCTAAATTCAGTCCCCAGTAGCACACACAGAAAAAGAAAGAAAAAGGAGAGAGACAGAGAGAGAGAGAGAGAGAGAGAGAGAAAGAGAGAGAGAGAGAAGGGGAGGGAAGGGAAGAAGAAAGGGAGGGAAGGTGAGGAAAAGGTGGAGAGAGGAGTGATGAAAGACATTAGTATTTAAAGGGAGTTATTCTATTCCTCAGGACCCTCCAAAATTTCCTTCCAGATTCTGCCAGCCCTCTCACTCCTCTGACATCCCGGAATGCCTTTCCTTAGGTGGTGCTATCTTTAGTCTGTACTGAAGGGCATTATGAGAAACCATAGGAGGAATTCTTCCTGACGTGCAAATGCACGGAGCGGCTGTTTCCCGCATCTTACAGAGACAATTGATTATGCAGCTCCTGCGCTCTCCACTAGGTTGAATAACAGCCATGGACACCAGCTTAGAGAAGCAATCAAATTTGTCCTGGTGAGGTGGTTTGAAGGCAATTAGAAGAAAAGGAAAAAGAGAGAGATGTGGAAGCAGAGCACTTGTGCCATGCTCCTGCCAAAGGGAACGAGTTGAAACAGAAACGCCCTTCCTATGTCCGCTCGGCGCCATCTTGGAAAGTCAGCTCATAACTACTTCCGTTAAAATAGAAACTCTCCAGGAGACCACAGCACAGTTCTGTCTCTACTTCCTAGTATCCTTTGAGAAGGGAAAAAGTAGCATTGAGGCAGTTTCCAGTCACCTTCCACCCTCTCGTTCTGCTTCAAATTTTCTCCAACTTCTTTAGTTTTCATTACCTGAAGAGTTCTTTTCTCTTCCGTGTCATTTTCTTCTCTCACTGTTGCTTCCTTTCTGTTAGCACTGTTGCCATAAGCTAACGTCATTTCTAAATTTCTTCTAAAATGAAGGCAGAAACCATTTAGAACTTTGTTCTTTGTTCCAACTGTTTTCAAAATTCGGAGCTAAATGTTAGGATTTGGTTTAGTTGTATTTTTACGGTAGTGGGGATTGAACCCAGGGCCCTTGCATTGAGTTACATCCCAACTTTTTTTTTAAGACAGAGTCTCACTAAGTTCTCCAGACTGATCTCAAACTTGAGATCTTCCTGCCTCAGCCTCCCAGAGTGTTGGGATTACATGCATGTGCCACTATGCAGAGTTTAAATGTTCTGTTTTACATGTATAAACATTTATATGCTTATTTTATTATTTCTATGCTATTGTTACCTGTGTCTATTATTTTATTCTGAAAATCTTTAGTGGATGGGGGAACAGTGATCAGGTCAGTGGCTTTGACTCAGTTATAAATATACCTATATAGATGCTTTTAAAATTCTAAATAAATAGATGAAAAAACCTGAGATGATCAAACAGATTGGTTATGGGGGGCTGGCTTTTTTTCTGCACAGAGAAAAAATTCATCTCCAGAAAAGAGTGTTCTGAATATATTTAGATTTTTGTGTATAGATCACTTTACTTGATAGAAAAGTGGAGTGAGGAAAAATGAAGTTCAAAATTGCTTCATAGCTTTTGTCCTCTGAAGATGAAGAAGAAATAAAAATAAAGCAATTCAGACATTAAGACACAAGTCTACGGTAATGCATGTTTTGAGTCACCCAGATTTTTTAAATGTTTGCATTTATCAGGTCAGTTTGAATTAAAGAATTCCTAGCACCTGACACTGAGCGAGGTGCAGGGGAGTTGACAGAGGCTGACTCTGTCCTCACCTAGCAGGTGCTTGGGGATAAACATACACAAGGTGTTTCGCGTGCTTTGAAAAATATGCTCGGGACACCTTAGGAGGCCCTATGAGTGTGGGAGGGAAATGTAATCCCGACCTTGCTCAGAAGCTCCCCTAGGGAAAGCCTCTGAAGTCCTTCAGGACATCTCATCCTGACACAGCAATGCCTTTGTTACTCGTGGTCACACAGCATGAGTCTTATGCTCTATCCTGGGAAGGTAAAGCCCAGAATGCAACAGGGAACCTCTGGAACGAAGGCTAGCGGCACCAAACAGTTCTATGGCAGCAGTTGGAGGTGCAGCATCAGGGGCCCCTGGGCTTCAGAGGAAGCGCAGAGGTGGAGATGTGGGGCAGAGGTGGGTTTTCAGTCCTGCATGTGCTGCGCTCGGCACATGGACTGAGGCACTAGCTCCCAGCAACCACCTGATCTCAATGAAAGCTCTGGTCTCTCTCTAATTGAGCAGGCATTCACCCCTACTGCTCATCACGCCAAAGATTCTCTTTTACTTTTTAATCCTCATCGAGGGATTAACTGGTTGTGGCAACTTCTGGAGTCACACAGACTTTCTCCCAGCTCTGTGTGGGAGTGGAGGAACCTGGGGTACTGAGTGATGGCAGAAGTCACTCTTCCTCTTTACACCCCCTAACTTGCCTCCCTCATACACAGGAGGCTCTGGGTGGGAGCCCCGTCCCACCAACTGAGCGGTGGAAGACCTGTGCACTTCTTTACTGCTCTGTGACTGAGTTTAAGTTAACTTTTGAGCTTGTATTTGCTTTTGTCCCTCACTGCAGCGGAAGGGTGAAACTTAACATCTGGCAATTCAGCACCTCTCCCTGCTCTTGTTCTGGGACGGGGTCTGTTCTAGGAGACTCACCCAGAGCTAAGGCAACTGTGAACAGAGCCACCTTTTCTCCCGTATGGCTGCGGCATTCTGTGCTCACCCGTCTGACAAGCTCCTTAGATGCTTCCAGCACATGTCCAAAGGAAGTCTGCCATGAGCAGTTATTAAGCTCGCCAGATATAAAATTAAATTACAAGTGGAGGTAAAATCTGCCACTTGTGCAATTGCTCTTCCTTGGCAGTCAAGTGTAATTCTCAATTTTCTGCCAGGTAACCTGGAACGTGAGTCTCCATTTTTTTCACTGGTACCTACCCTTTTCTCTTTTGCTCTTCCTTTCTCTGTCCTTCAATCCTTTTCTTCCATCCTTGTTTCCCTCTGCAAAGAGTTTCTATACATGCCAGGCAGCATGCTACATACCAGATATACCTGGATGAACTAGACTCAGACCCTGGGCTAAGGAACTCACAGACAAGTGAACATAGTATTGTAGGTGTTAGAGTTGTATTAGCTGTTTATTGCTGCATAACAAATTGCTCCAAAATCTAACAGTGTGCACCTCATTTATTGTCTCACAGTTTCTAGGAATCAGGAATCCAGGTATGATTTAGCTGGGGCTTCTTGTTCAGGGACTTCCACTAGGGTACAGACAAGGGGATGGCCTGAGCCGCAAGCATCTCAAAGCTCAGCTGGGAGAAGATCCACTTCCAAACTGTATAAGTGTTTCTGGGCCCTGGCCCCCGCCTGCCTGTTGGCCAGAGGCCCCTCTCCTTGCTGCATTGGCCCCAAGAAAGCCAAGAGGGAGCAGGGGAGAGTGTGCAGAAAGGAAGCCAGTCTTTTGTAACCTAATCTCAAAGTGGCATCCTTCCTTCTGCCAAATTCTGTTTACTAGAATAGTCATTGAACCCAGCCCATGCCCGAAGGGAAGGTTTACACAAGGCTGTAAACACCAGAGCCAGGGGTTTGGTGGGATGTGTAAAGGGCTGTGGAGTCACTGCTGTTAATACCTGTGACAACACTTTAGCCTCAAATCGCCTGGAGCAAACACCACCTTTCCTTTCCGCCGTGAGGAAAAGCAGGTGAGGAAACCTTAGCAGGATTAGGATGAAACCCATAGGTATACTAAAGATGGTGCATTGCTCCTGAGTATTTTTCTTTTGACTTTGCTCAAACATCCATTTCAATTTCTGTCTCTAATGGAGATTTGAAATAAGCTTATCAGTTCTGTTTCATTCAGCATATTTTTCCCTATTCCTCCCACCAATCCCCTCAAAAGACAAGTGCCTGGGAGGGAGGGAGGGAGGGAGAGATCAGCTGACTGTACTTAGTTGCAGTAATATGAGGCCCTACAACTTGCAGTGTATCTAATTTAACCTGATATATTTTATATTCAAATTTCCAAGCAGGAAAATTTTGGACCTGATGAATACCAGTGCATATACAATATTCAAATGACAGATTTCCGTTTAAGAATTTACTTACAGTTATCATTCATCTAATGTCAGATGAGGAGAAATTGAAGGCATTCTTAACTGGCTGCCTTGGGATAGTGCATTTGAAGTGATGTCAACTGATATTTCAGCATCCTTTGGTGCTGATGTATAAGGACTCATGTTTCAATGTGAGGATTAATAATGTATCATACCAATGGATTCTGCAGTGCATTTTGTTTAAGATTTTCAAGAATACATTCATAGTCCAGCCATCATTTTTAAAGAACCAACTGCAGATTGGAAATATCTAAACATTTTATTTTATTTTTTATTTTTAAAATTTCTTTTCCCAGAACAAGAAATGAAACCAAAAACCTGCCACTGCCAAGCAAGCCCCGGGCCCCCGAACCAAAACCCCAACCCCCTAAACAATAAAAAGAAAAAAAAAAACAACAAAAAAGGCCAACAATCCAAATTAAAAAAACCAACGAATTTGAAAAGAAAACCAAAACCTTAGCTTCTAACTGCCTTATAAACATTAACACAGAGACCCTTGCAGGTCCTCAGGAAGGACCCGGAAATGCGGCGAGGAGCTGTCCATCTCGCCCACTTCCTCATTTGAATTCTGTGTTGTACCTGCTATCTTGCAAAACAGGTAACCCTCCAGTCTGACTCACTTAAAAGTTATTGTTAATTGAAATACTGCACAAAAAATAGTACAAAAGTAAAATAAAGTTACATCATATTTGTAACTCAAAGTTAGAATCTTATTGCATATATTGTCAATGAGTAAATTTGTTTCTTTAATCAGAATTCCATCTGGGTTACATAGGATGCATGTTTTTCAGTTTTCACCCAGAGTCACATTTGAGGAATTTGATTTTGAACCCTCAGTCTCAGATATTGTTTCTCCCCTCTATGCTAATATTTCATTATTTTCAAGTGCTTGGAATTGCATACTAGAGAAAATGTGATTCCAGTTTGGTGATTCCTGAAAACAATACGTAGAAATTTGTTTTAATACCTCACTTACAGAGGGATCAATGTGAGCATAAAAGCCCTTCGCTCTGCAAACCCAGTTTCCAAAAAGAACATATTAGGCAAGACAAAGGTGACAACCACAAAAAAATTGTAGCTTTCTTTTTAAAATACTGTAATTTATTCAAGAACTCATTTAAAATTTATTTTATGCTTTATATCATTCCTTTGACCATGGCAGGGGCGGGGATCATCTGTTAAAGTTGCTGAAGAGATGATAGAGTCATACAGATTGCCTGGGTGACATGAGTGGTCAGGTTCTAATTACACCTAAGCTTCCTGATTTCACACACTATTTTCTGTAAACACAAGAGGCTCCTATTTTTTCGAATCTGGAAATTAAGCAATTCTCAGTGCTCCCTTTCTCTGGGCTTCTGAGCAAATAATATAACAAAGTGCAGCTCAAGTCAAATCTGCAGTTAACTTGGGAATTTGTCCTCCCTGGCTCTGCAAAGCACACTTTAGCTTTCTAAGTAAATTTCCCTTAGTGGTTGCACATGATTCTGCAGAACTGCTTCACTGGCTTAGAAAAAAGAAGGGCTGGAGGAGCCAGGTTCCTTTGCATCTTCCAGCAATGCTGAAATCCTACCGAGACCAGAGCAGGGTACAGGAAAGGGACTGGGGCACCCAAAGTAGGTCCCAAGAGGAATCCTTCTACATTATAGGCTCTGTCGTTACCAGTTAGAGCAATAGGGAGCTCCTTGAACTTCCTACTCAGCTGGCAGGATGCCTGTGGTGTGTTGTGATGTGGTGGGTGTTTAATTTGAGGTGGTGAAGTAGAAGAAACAAACAAAGACTGTATGGCCAAATCATAATGAAGTATGAATGTATGCACGAACCTGTCACATCACACACCCTCCACCCACCCACCCACCCACACCCTTCTTCTGAAGCTGTGGATTCCCTTCCAAAGCTGGATAGATGCATGCTGCTTCTTAATGAAAATGTTGAAAGTTCCCACAGTGAAACCCTTCACTGAGAAATAAGTTCATGCTCCAATGGGTGGTCCTTTCAAGTAGAGGCATGAGTCCAAAAAGATGGCATAATCTTTGAAGTATAAGGAAAAAAATCTGTTAATATTTATGACACATTTGAGAGTTCCATGTCTTGCTTTTATACTACTACATAATGCTTCACAAACCTGGTGACTCTGCTTTGTACATAGTCAAAAAGTCTTACTGTTTTATTTTTATACAAGTTAACCAATTAAAAAATTACCAAAGCCCTTTTGATGCATAGGATATTATTTCAAAAATTTAATAAGCCTTTAATAAATCATAAGTTCTAGAGCAGCATTGTCTAATAGAAATATAATGGAGCTACAAGTATAATTTAAAATTTTACAGTAGCTGTACTTAAAAAAGTAAAAACAAAGGAGTAAATTAATTTTAATAATATATTGTATTTAACCAATTGTGTAATTATTATTTCTTTTTTAAAGAGAGAAAAAAAAAATGATACAGAATTTCAAAACAAGAAGATAAGAAATTAACAATGATTATTATATTGTTATCTTCAAAGTAGTTGCTCAGATTACCAGATACAGGCATGCAAACTTGATCGAACAATATGAGCCCTAACTGTTCCTTTCAATGAACTAATAGAAATTAGTAGTACAATTGTCTTAGCTATCTTGTGAATATATGCACATCTCTTTTCCCCTTCCTTCTTTTCTCTTTTCCCCCATCCCAGTTTCCTTTTGAGCAGTTTCTTTCCCTTTCACAATATCTATTGTACATTTTGGATCTTATTTACTCTTTCAGTTTCTCACACCAGGAAGATAATATGGTATTTACACATATGAGTCTGATTTATTTCACTTATGAGTATGGTGTTAAGTTGCGTCCATTTACCTATAAAAGTCTCAGGTTTACCTTTTTATACCTGAGTAGTAGTTCACTGTATGAAAGACCACATCTTTTATATCTATTCCTCGTTGATGGGCATTTGGTTTGTTTCCAAGATTTAGCTATTATAAATTGTGCTGCTGTAAACATGGGTGCACATATATCACCGTGGTATGATGTTTTCAGTTCTTCTGGGAAAATACCCAGGAAGGGAATAGATGAGTTGAATGGGACCTCTAGTCCTAGTTCTTTTAGGAATCTCCACCACCAATTTCCAAAGTGGTTGTACCAGTCTACACTCCCACCAACAATGGAAAAGGGTTCCTTTTCCCCCACACCCCCGCCAGCATTTGTTATTGATTGATTTCTTAATAACAGCCATTCTTTCCAGGGTGAGATGGAATCTCAGTGTTGTTTTAATTGGCATTTCTCAAATGACCAATGATGTTAAACATTTTTCCATATATTTATTTGTCATTTGTATTTCATCTGAGAAATATGTATTCATCTCAGATGCCCATTCTTGGATTGGGTCATGAATTTTGGGGGCCTGATATTTTATAATTCTTTATATGTTCTAGATAGAAATCCTTTGAGGGACAGTTGGCTAAAATTTTTTCCCAATTTGTAGGTTTTCTTTTCACTTTGTTGGTTCTTTCTTTTGATGCGCAAAAACTTTTCAATGAGATGAGCTCCCACTTGTTGATTTTTTGAAGTATTTCCCGTGCAGTTTGGTTTCTGTTCATGAACTCTCTGCCTACCCATATGTCTTCAAGATTTCTAACTATTTTCCCTTCCAGTAGATTTAGTGTTTCTGTTTTAATATTTAGATCTTTGATCCATTGTTTTACCTTAGTTTAGTGTATGTTATTAGGTCAATATGCAGTCATAGGTCATGTTGATATATAACATAAAACTTACTAGGGCTGTGGGTGCAGTACAAGGTAAAGGCCCTGAGTTCAATTCCCAGTACCACCCAAAAAAATTATTGAGGCTTTTATTTTCTTTTTTTCCACTAGATCTTCAAAATCTGATAAGCAAATTTGGTATTTTGGAGGACATTCAATTAATTGGATGCTAAAATCTCATAAAAAAACTATATTTAGATTTCATAAAATTTACAGATGAGAAAGTTGCTTCACATTTCCAAATTGTTCCAGACATGTACAACTAAACTGAGTGTTTTTAAATTAAATTCAATCAATTAAAATGCAGTAATATTAAAAATTCCGTTCCTGGGTTGTACTAACCACCTTCCACGTGAACAGCAGCCCCTGTGGCCCGTAGGTGCCGCCTCACACAGCACCGGTGAGTCCAGGGAATCCCTGTCGCACTTTGAGCCACCACCAGTCCCCACAGAGGTGCATTCATTTGAAAGGACTAGAACGGATGGCAAAAAGAGGCTTGAGAATTTCCCTTGACCCTTCCACACTATCTCTCCTCTTAAGCCACCACTGCCCACAAGCCAAGCCAAGGTCACAACAAAGCTTCGGTTGGTGATTTCTGTCTGCTTGTGCATCAGCCAACAGCTACTCAGGGTGCTAGAAGCTCTGTTTCTCCTACGGAGCTGCGTGCCAGAGAAGGAAGGGGAGAGGAGAAGAAGGAACTGTGCTCTGGACCCTGCTGAGAGGATGGCAGAGAAGCCAGAGTGCGGGCCCAGAGCAAGAGCACCCGGGAGGAAACCAAGGCTCAGCTCCCCGCAGCCAGGCCCCTCTTTGGCCATGGACTTCGGGTCCCCTCCCTCCACGGCCCCCCAGTCACCGTGAACCGCCTCACAGGATCTCGGTCTCTTCAGTTTCCTTGGAGTCTCCGGGGAAAGGCAGAGGTTTTCACACAGATTAGAAAACACTGTCGTGCCTGTGGAAACGATTACAATCATTCATCCCTGATAGTTTTCCCTTTTCCATTCTTTCAAGTGCTTTGAAGGGAGAGGCTGAACTGGCTCTGGGCCAACTTCTAGCTCCCTCCTTTCCCAGCGCGGTGGCCTCGGATGAGAAAACACAACTCAGGTCCCTATCAGTGAAACATGGCTTCAGTGAGCATTAAATGAGTTGATCTTTAAAGCATCTCAAAGGGAATCTGGTGGCTGAAAAGGCTTCAAGAAACAGGAGTGCTTACTATTATTTTTTTTGACTGTGTATTCTTATAAAGTTTATCAGCAAAGGGCTGTATAACTACTGCATACAAAATGCGCACTGAAAATACATCATGTCTTACAGTGCGCAAAGGAGTAAATACATTGCATGATTGGGAAAGAAAGTATTTGTTTTTCAATAAACAAATATTGGGCTCATTTCATATGAATGCACAGAGCACCACCTTTCAGTTCTACCCAGAAAGGAGGCTATATTATCTGCAGACTGCTTTTAAAAGCCATGCTGTTTGAGTCACTTGGTTAGTACTCATTAAAAATAAATACAGTCTTCTGCATGGTAGAAGAAAATACAAATTTTGCCAGTGGCCACTCATCTGCCTTCCCATCTGAGCTCATGCTTTTCCCCTTAACCTTTGCCTCCTCTACATGCGCCGTTTCTAGCACCCTATGACATCATAGTCCTCTGAAGGGACCACAGTTCACAAGTGACCTCATGGCCAAGCTCTCATCATGCAAGCTCTTAGAGAAATGCTCATTCCTGTAAGATAATTTGCAATGACCTTAGACCTCGTCCATCCTCTCCTATAACCCATAGCTATTGTTTTTTTAAAAGAAATTTATAAAGCCCTGTGAATAGGCAATGATTTTCTTTCAGATCATCATCTCAGAGTAGTAGACTCTTACTGCCTCTGGATTAGGGGATTCACTAATCCTAAACCAAGATCCAGGATAAAAATATAAGCAAGGTAACCAGAGAAACAGTGAATTATCTGCTTATGTAACAACTGAGGAAATGCCTGCCATGGTGGGTGTAGTCAATACCCGAATCTATGCCATCTGCAAAAGATCAGATTACACAGAACTTTTACATCCTCAAGTCACGCAATACAGAGAGTGTGACATTCTAGAAGCTATCTGGGGCAACATCCTGAGATACTTCACAGATACTTAGCTTTGATAAAATTTCTATAAACTTGTCACAGGTCCAGAAAAGTGGAATGTTAGAGGCAGTGGTGGTTTGGTAGAAAGAACCCTGGAAAACCAGCTTGCATCCAATCCTCCCAAGTATTGTTGATAACTTTCAGCAGGTCATTCTAATCACTGCCAGCTCAGTTTCCTTATCAGTAAATAAGCATCAGAGTAACTATGGTGTGCATGTGAGGATTAAACAAGAAAATTGATCTACTTTTCTAGGCTGTTCTTAACCTTAAAGGTTTTAGTCACATGAAAATATATTCATAATATATTGCTCAATGAAAACAGGGGCTCATTTTCTTTTCATAAAATGATATAAACTGTGCAATTAATGGTCACATCCTGGTATTCGTGTTTCATTTCTGCTAAGCGCTAGGTTTGTAACCCTACCTGTCTACTTCTCATCTCTACTGGAATCTCAGCTTTTGCATATCTCAAACAGAACCCCCGATCCCTCATCCCCACCTAACCTGCCTATCTTTAGCATTCCTTTCAATGAATGACAGTTCATTTCCCCCATCCTTCCTACAGAGAAAAGCAGAACTTTGGAATCATTCTTGAATTTTCTTTCTTGTCTCATGTAGAGGTGAAGGGAAAGCCCCCCTTTGCCCTCCAGAAGTTAACTGGAACGAACTGGCAATAGGCAAAATAAGGGAAAAGACATGCAAATTTTAACAGGGAGAAAAGACAGCGCAGGACTGTACACAAAGTGTGAGACTCAAAGCAAAGGTCAAATACTTGAAGCATCAGTAAGCTTCATAGGATAGGGAGGTGGTTCAACAGGGACTTAGAGACTGGGCTTGCAGATGACCAATAGGTAACTAAAAGCAGGATACAACCTGGCATCTCTGCCTTCATTTTGTATCTTTATTACCTTAAAATTTGAGTTAGATCCTGCACAGCTCTGCATGCAGGCATGTTAATCACTTCAGGGGTGGCTGTCTAAAAGCCAATAATACAAGTTTTATTAGCCCTAAACTTACCTGACCTATTTCACCTCTCTTCAAGACTGAGGACAGTGGCTGCCAGTTTTTTCAACATCCTTGACCAGAACCCTAGGAGACCCACCTAGTCATTGTCCTGATCCTGCAGTCACCCTGGATTTCAGGAGTGTCAGAGGATCACAGTCAGACCACATCTGCTCTGATCATCCCCCACCTAAGCAATTACCTCTCGTCAGGAACTGAAGCGCACCCCCCCACACACACCCCCGCCACCGGAGGTGCTATCACCTTATAAGGACTATATTATCCATGCAAGCCATAAGGACTTCTCTAGAGCCACTATGCAGAAGCAGAAGGGAGATACTGATCAACCAGACTACAGTTTGACCAAGACTGTTTATGCCTGTGTCTCACCCTTTGCCCCAATCCTCCCACTTTTTAAACCTAAAGTTCATCTCAGTACCTGTGAAGACAAAGCTGAGTGGCTTAATCTCACTTGTCTTCCCAATATGGCCACATGGCATAAATTCCTTTCCAACTCCACTGTTAGTTTTTGTGTGTGATATTTTGAAGTGGCTAGACTTGATTTTTTAGGACCACCAGAGTCAGGCCTCTGGTCTAGGATTTCAGTAACAGTGGAAGATAGGCAATTTTTAGAAGGTAGTGAATGATTTTTAGGAGAAAAACTTTTAGTCAGTGGACTTGCAGAGCACAAAATGGCCTGGAAAAAAATTTTATTGGGCCCACAGAATCACGGTCTATTTAAAAATTTTCTTTCAAATATGGAATGGGACCAAAATAAAAGAAAGTGCGTATATCACAAAAGTCCTTCCAGATGTGTTCCAGATTTCAGTGTTCGTTCTTGAATTTAGTCTCCTCTAATCAATGAGATTTCAATGAGAACACCAAAACCAAGAGTGCAGACAGCCTCTCTGTGTGCTGGGGAAAGAAACAGAATAAAATCCCTTGCCCCGTCAAAGTGCCAGTCTTTTGGGGATCATTTTCTGAGCCCCAACACACCTACTCTGTCCACATATCCTATTTTTTCTACCTTTAAAATCTATCTAAATGCCAGCTTACCCTCACCCGCTCCAGTGTGCCATCCAGCCCAGATCTGCACCTCTCCCCGGGTTACTGCCATGGCCTCCTAACTGGTCCTCCTGCTGCCGCCCTTACCCCAGTAGCCTACGCGCATCCCAGCAGCCAGAGAGATGCTTTGAACCTTGGGTTACTTCATGTCTGTGCTCTACAGAACCCTCCAGTGATTCCCATGTACTGTGAGTAAAAACAAAAACACTCACAAAGGCCTAACAAAACCCACACGATCTGACACCCCAATTGCCCAACACCTCTGGCCTTCACCGTGTCCACTCACTCTGCTTCTGCTGCACCAGCCTCCTGGATGTCCCCACACAGACCCAGCCCTGCTCCAGTACCTTTACACTCATGTCTTCCTGCCTTTTCTTCCTCAGCCACCATATGGTTCCTTCCTCCTCATCTCTGGGGGCAGCTGGCCAGTGAGACTGGCTCCCCGGCTCCTATTTCACAGAAACACCCCCCAGCCCTCCTTCCTTCCCTGAGCCTTCTCCTGGCTTCATTTTTCCTCATGAACTTACCATCACCTGATACAAACATTTCATTGTATTAAAGCTATAATACACACACTTACACATGTGTACGTAATTTGTTTATTATCAACCACCTATTGCTAGTATTTAGGCTCCATGAGGGCAGGGATTGCTCCTTATCACTGCTGTAGCTCACTACCAAGACTGGACCCTGGCAAAAGAAGGCTCTCAATAAATATTTTTGAAATAAATGAGTGAATTATTCACCAATTCAGTGAATAGTACTAAACCACTTCTGTATGCTAAACATTGTTCTAAGAGCCTGAAATAACCAGAGTAAATAAAATAGACAAAGATACTTTCTCACAGAGCATATTTATATCTAAATCTGTATCTTTACCTCTACCTTTCAATATATATCTATATTTGCATCTATATATCTGTCTACCTATCTGTAGCTATCATCTATCTAAGGTTGAAAAATATATAATGACAGTATTGTGGGTAATTTTCTACTACATTTATTCTTCTATACTTTACAAATTTTCTAAATGAAAGCGTAATTTCTAAAATTTCTAGGGCCAGAAATGTAGCTCAGTTGCAGAGCACTTACCTAGCATGCACACGGCCCTGAGTTTGAGCCTCCACTAAAATTTTTTCTAAACTAAAATTTCTAAATTGACATATGATTGCTATTGTGCTAAAAAAAATCATGTGGAGAGGAAAGAGAAATGAAATGACAGTTAAATGTGAGGGACAACTTTAACATCTACACTGTGCTCTTATGAATGTAGTCAAATATCCAGTTAAGGATCAAATCTTGATACTCCTGGTGTTGTTGGGGCAATGTGAAATTCAAATTAAGAGCAGAACTGCTGAGGAGAAATTGCCTGGGTTTGAACCCTTTATAGTTACATAACCTTATTCAAACTTTCTCTGTAGCTCAACTTCCTCATCTGAAGATTAAAAATAATAGCAGTACTATTAATATGAGTACTTCATAGGTTTATGTGAGGACTAATTCAGTTAATGAATACAGAATGTCTGTAACAGAGCAGGATACAGAACTAATAATCAATAAAGAATTCCATTACTGTTTTTATGTTATATATTTATTAAGTGAAAGAAAAATATTTGTTCTCTAAACCATTATATTTAATTATGTATCTACTGCTCCTGGGGAAAAACTATTTAGTATTTTATTCTCATACACAAATTTGAATAAATTATTTGTAGTATGGCCTCTATTGGTAAAACATCAAAAAATAAACAGAAACTGTGAAAATGGAAGCACTCCACCCTGATATGCCTGATTTAGTTCTCAGAACTTTCTAGAACACTGTCTGTGAAAAACAAGCTCTAGCCAGGAGATGCAGGATAGGATATTGACTTCTGAGCCACCATGAAAAGAACAGCAAAAATCAGTGTATCTAACTGGCCCTTCAAAGTGAATGAGTGGGTATCCAGTGTGTTATGTTAAAGCTAGAGAAACCACTACGTCAGAAAAAATACTACGTTTAAAGTAATTCACATTTAAAATTAATGACACTATTATGTACTAGATGAATCTATTTAATTCTTTGAAGAACTTGCCCAAATGTCAGAGTCTGACAAATCGTTATGCCTCTTCAAATTTAACTTTCAAGGCTTTAGTATTGAGAATATCTATCTGTTGCTTTGTTTTGGATACTCTGACTGTATGTCCAGCCAAAACCAATTGTGTTATTAATTGAAAATATGCTAAAGTCATTTAGCACTTTACCATACTCATTTACAAATAATCCACTTAAATCTGATCAAGCAAACTCCTCAGTGCAGGAATAAGTATTAAGACATCTGCAAATTCCATACTTTGGCAGTCATATTTATTACAATTAAGGATTTTTACAATGCAACACCATAGAATGGTGCAGAATCTCAATATTAATCCATGTTCTCCAAGGCACTAGACTAGAATACTGTAAGTCAAGATTCCATGGCACTAGTTATAGTTTCGATTCCCACCACTACTAGAAATGACAGCCTAAAAACCCAGTGCAATGATTTAGATACACTGTACTATTTACCTGATAATTGAATATTCTTACTTCCTCTCCATTCCCACATTTCTTAGCACCCTCACAAAATCTTTTGGTTACCTACTCAATTCTTATAATTCCAAGAGAGACCACCAGGGTGGCAACTCAATGCAGCACAGAATTATCACTCTGGAGGGAGTTCTGTGAGCCATCTGTTCTGTTCCTCTGGCTTCTGGCTGAACTATACAGTTAAGAGTCCAAATTTGTACAGCTCTCTACCTTTCCAAAGCAATTGAGATGTTTGTGTGATAAATGCGGTGTGTTTGAACAGCAGGGTAATGTGCTTAGTTGTAGTTAAGATCAGTCCATTTCTCGTGTCAGGAGTTCTTCCCCACAGACCTCAGCTAAGCATGAAATCAAGTCCTTTGAAGAATAACAGGTGATGATCAGCTCATAAGAACACATATTAGGAAGTAAGCAGAGCAGGTGGTCCCTCAGGACAGAAACGGGAATGCCTCAGTTGCAACACAAACATAGCCATCCGAATGAAAAATACTTTGACATCTATGTCATTTGAAGTATCTTTATCCTGACTGTCAGGAAATCGGTGGCAAAGGAGAGAGGATGGGAGGGATGACAGCCAGGAAAAAGCTGATATCAAAGCCGTCTATCAGACACAGTCCATCCCCCGTGAAGATGTGGACTGCACTCTCCAGAGATGGCATACAGTGGATACCTGAGAAGCTTAGGCCTGTGCTGGGGAAAGGAGAGGAAATTTAGGCTTTTCCTGTGTTTGTTGTCCCGGAGACAGGATGCTTGCCCCAAAGCTATGTTACATGATACATGAGTTAAAAGCAGGGCTTTGGGTGAACATAGCCTCGGTTTGAATTCTGACCTTGTTACTCACATTGTGACCCTAGGTCAGGGCACCTAACTTCTTGGTTTCTGGTTTATGAAATGGGAGAAATTGAGTTGACAGTTGCTTGCTGTGATTGGGGTGTGATTTGTTCCCTGGGAGTCGGGTGTTGGAGCTCAGTCCTCAGTGTGGCAGTGTGAGGTAGTGGAGCCTTTCAGAGACAGGGTCTAGCAGGAGGTGATTACGTCAGTGGGGACATTCCCCTTGAAAGAGATTAAGGTAACTCTCATTGGACCTTACCTAATTCCCAAGAGAGTGATCTGCTGTGAAGTGAACCCAGGCCTCAAATCACTCTGGTCCCCTATCTTGTGCGAGTTCCCACTATGATGTCCCCATTACCAGAACTCCTTACCAGAGGCTGAACCAATAGAGCCACCTGATGCTGAGCTTTCTACCTCCAAAACGGTGAACTAAATAAGCTCCTTTATATATACCCAGCCTCGGGTATTTTGTTATAAGAATGGAAAATGAAAGAATACAATGGTAATAACGGTACTTACCTCCTAGGCTGGTTGAAATGCTTCACGGTTGATGATGTATAAGGGGTCTGGTGCACGGTCAGTGTCAGCAGTGTTAAGATTCTTGCCTGTACAGAGTAGAACTGCTGACAAATGATTACCAGAGGCTCATCTTCCCCTTGACCTAAGAAAAGGCTAATTGCCACTGAGCTCCCTCTAGCCTCACAAAATGTTAATGTTATTAAGGCATTTTAATTCCATCAAATTCTCCTAGCATTGCACCACTTTTCATGTGTTTATTCTTATGTACCTGCATTTTTCACAGTTGAAGTCACAGTGATTACATGCTTTCATATTCAGACATTTTCTTTTCATTTGCCTTTTAGTCTAGGATCCTGCTGTTCTGTGCATTGTGCTTTTTTGTTGGAGGTGATTTGGGGATGGCCGTGAACTAGGACAGATCAAAGCCTTTCATCAAGACAAGTCTGAGCTCTTTCATCTTGGATTTCTATTCACCATTGCTTATTATCTTGTAAAGTATTTGACCCTGGTTTCAGTCTCCCAAAATGAATTCAAGTAGACAAGATTCTAACTTTCAGTTTACCTCATGGATGCAAATCAAAGTAATCAAGGAAGACAAGTTTTTAAAAATTGTGAAATTGCACAGATTACAAAAGTCTAAGGGATGAACACTATAGCCTGAAGAGATAGACTCATCATAATAAAAAGCAGTGGGTTTGCATTTTGGTGAGTACAAAGCCAAAAGGTACAACTGGGAGGTAAAAGAGTGGAGGAAGACATTACCAGCAACAGGCAAAGAGAGCACTCCCTGAGGAATGGAAGCCTGGGGTTTTTATGGGCGGACTATATATAGTCATATAGGAAAGAACTTTGGCCAGGCACATCTCTGAGCATGCTCAGTTTAAGATTATAGTTCCAGAAAGAAAGATGGTTGACTTCTCTCTGGGCATGCTCTACTCAAGGGAATTCAGCAATGTTCAAAAGGTTAACATGGAGGAGACAAGCACTTGTGGGTTTGCTCAGTTCGAGGTCATGAAGATGCAACAAATATATTTCTGAGCATGCTCAGTTCAGCATTATAATGAGCCAAGTTTACTCTAGTTGCTTAAAAGAGCGAGTTAGGGTGGCTCAATGTCCTTGGTTGGTTCCCTGCAAGTTTCTCAAGTCTTGGCTAGAACAAAAAAGAAAGAAGAACCCTAAAGTATGTTAATGGGGGAGTTTGCTCCTAAAAGTGCTTCTCTTGCTTATCAGCTAAGATCACTGTTCAGAATGGCTGGAACAGAGGAAAAAGTGCTTTTCATTTTAGCCTTTTTCATTAACAAGTACACTTGGCCTTAGATGTGAAAGTGAATAAAAAAGAAAAGAAAAGAAAAAGTGAATAAAAGAAAGAAGACTTTGGCCCTCAGGAAGTTGTTAAAAATCCTTATAACGAATGCACAATATCACAATGTATACTATTTGAGGGAGAACTCCAAGATAATAAGCAATGTGTATGCAATATGGCATTTCATGAATATTGAAGATGGAAAATGGCAAACATTTGCGGCTCACAGTTTCCTTTTTGAGATTTCTCTTTTCTTCTTTCCCATAACATTAAAAATAAATGGGATACAGAGTAAATTTTGTATAATTATGATTGTTAATCGTGATGTACCAACTTCATTGGCTTGAGAAACATCCAGTAAAGCACATATCTGGGTGTGTCTGGGCAGGTCATATGGGGGGCCTTGAGTGCTAGCTCCTTCCTCTCTGGTTTTGTTTCCCTTTTCTGTTTCCTGGCTGCCATGAACAAAGTCAGCAGCCTCGCTTTACTTACCATGCCCTCTGCAATGATGTTTGTGCACTAGAAGCGCCAAACCATGGACTGAATCCCCTGAAACCAGAAGCCACATTAAACCTTTCTTCCTTCAAACTGTGGGTGTTGGGTATTAGGTCCCAGTAATAGGAAAGCTGACAAATAGAGTAATTTTAAAAGTATGATACTAAAAGCAATGCAATGAGAAAATATGAAATCGTGTACTTCTGTGCTGACTTATCTGTCTCTTAGTCTGCGACAATAAGGACTGCTCCTCAATAATAAGGACATTAGTTTCCTTGTCTACCACTGTGCTTCTGCTGCCTAGCAAAGGGCTGAGCCATGATGGATGCTAAATAATCATCTTCTAAAGAATTTCAATAAAATAAAGACAGAATTTTGGTCTCCACAATTACAAAGCTTGATAAAGTTGGACAGGATAGCCCCCACTGGATGGCAAACCTGAATGGCTTCCACCTCCTAACAGCCATAAAAGCCTCTGAGGTCATTTGAGGGAGAACTCCATCTCAGGAATTGAGAATTTCCAGCACCTCATTCCTACCATTGACAAGCGCTAACACTTCTCCCTACATCACAGACTGCTATATTGCCACCTGAGCCCGTGTTCAGAGGCATTATTTGGAATCACTACCCATTAGGACAGAGGTTCAGTATCTTTGCATCTTAATTTTGTTTTAATAATGTTCAAACAGGGAATTTGCTCACCATGAGCTCCCATGTAATTTATAGGTTGTGTATGCCTTATGTTAAAACATTGCTGCATTTGAAATTTAAACCAGTTCCCAAGAAGAATATTCTTGAGCTCCTAAGGATAAGTTTACAGTTATCAGAAGAAAAGGACCTGTGCTTTGGAGTCTTAGGAGAGAAACAGAAAGTCATGTTCATAGTTAACTCAATACCTGGGCACATGGGCTCGATTCACAAATTTAAACAGAAAAGTTTCAGAGATTTTTATAGCTCACACGAGGTCTTCACGTTAGTTATTAGTACCTTCAGCAACTGGCCTCCCTTGCATCTCAGAGATGTCTGACTACCTAGGTGCAAGCCCTTTGCTTACAGAACAAGCTGCGTGGAGAATATGGAAAGGCAATCTCCCCGTATGTCTCCCCTACCCCAAGTCGATAACTCAGAGTTATACATTGTGCTGCTTTAGTAGCTGGCAATTTGAGGATAGTCTCCATTTTCCTTGACAAACTGCCATACACAAGTGGACGCAGCAGTAACATTCTGAAGACCTAAGAGGGATTCAGTGTTTCGCCCTTCCTCTACATTCACCCCCGTCTTGAACACCGCGGACAAACACGCCAGAAATAAAAGGAACCTTGTCATAAATTGGCTTACAAAACTAAGAGATTGTTTTTTCCCCTCTATTCATTTCGCAAGCAGTGAACAAGTCAAAAATTGCATGTGGCAAAATTTCCCTCTAGGGCCCCTTTCCCTATTCTAAACCCAAAACTCATCCAAGCTGCTCTTGAGGTTTTGTCTGTGTGCGTATTTGGTTTTGTGCAGTCAAACCTCATTTCTGACTGAACAGCTCCAGGACTTGCAGGTGTCACAGAAAATATAGGGCAGAAATGGATAAGGTTGGCAAATTTAGCAAATAAAAATACAGGACGACCAGTTAAATTTGGATTTCAGACAGACTAATTTTCCAGTATAAGTATCTTTCGTGCAATACAGTGGGCATAATTATAATAAAAATGCATCATTTGTTTGAATCTGAAATTCAAATTTAACTGGGCATTCTGTATTTTATCTGGCAAAACCTGGGTGGGGAGGGGTCGTATGTAAACAGCATTTCCCTTTCTCCCCTAGGACTGAGCGAGTGCAGCCGCACATAAAGCTCACCTGGAAACCAAGAGTGTCTTACAGTGAGCCACACTTCTACCTTTTGTTGTTGTTTGTTGCTATTGTTATTGTTGTTTGGAGAAAGATTAGCCCTTTGCTTTTTATACTTCGATTTGCAAATAAAGTTTGCCTTGTAATGGAAGCATGCTGAATGGAAAGTGCAGCCACTCCAGTGCCAGCACGCCTGAGATGTAACTCCAGCTCTCACGTTTATTCACAGTGTGATCTCAGACTAATTAGCACCATTCAGAACCAGGATGAGAAATACCTGCTCTGTATATTCCCCAGGTTGAAATGAGAATTAAAAAGGAAAGGAAAGCTACTATCACATTAGTGTATAAGACAACTGCCCAGTGTTCCTCTATTTCCCACCGTGATTTGTTCCCCCAGAAAAGGAAATGCTAGATTGTTATAGCTCCAAGTTTATGACAAGGTATTGATATGTAGTTTTTTTTTTTTTTTTCCTATAGCTCTTTCTTTGTTTCCCTTTTCAGTATTTTAATTGTTGTATAATTTATCTGTGGTAAAGTATACAATTCTTCAATGTACAACTTGGTAAATTTTTATTATGCATTCACTCATGTACCACAGGGAGGTCAAGGTCTAGAACATTTTCCTTTGTCCAGAACCTTTCCTGAGCATCCCCTCAGTCAATATCATCTGCCTAAAGGGACCAGTGGCTCTGATTGCTGTTAACATACATCAAACTGTTCTTGAAGTTCATATGAATAGAGTCATACAAAAGGTATCCTTTCGGGTCTAGCTTCTTTCACATAGTATATGTTTGAGACTCATCCATGTTGTCTTGCATATAAGTAGTTTACCTTTTTCATCTCAACATGTTATTTCATTGTAAAAATATAGCACTGCTCATAAATTCATTTTATTGTGGTGGACATAAGCGTTGTTTCCAGTTTGGGACTGTTATAAATAAAGCTACTATCAGCATTGTCTACATATCTTTTTGTGAGCATCTATAGTCATTTCCCTCACATGTGTAAGGGAAGCATATATATTCACTTCTTTTACATGTAATTATTTAGATTCTAGAGTATTTTCATGTTTTTCCCTCCAGTCCTATGTGAATCAAAAGTATACAGTGTGGGTGGTAAACTTGCAAATGTCAGAGTTTTAAAAGAAAGGGAAGAAAAAAGGAAAAAAGGAAAGAAGGAAAGAAGTGGCGGCATATTTCCTTTACCAAATTTCGCCATATGTAAATGTGTGTCTTAAACCCAACTTTGACTATAGGAGAGGTCCCTGAATTTATGGAAACAGCTTCTTTGACACCATTTAGAAAACAGAACCCATGGGAAATTTTAGACTTCTGTACTTAGTCACCTATGAGCAATGTACTTAAGTTTAAACAAATGTCATTTAATATAAGAAAAAAAATTATAGGTTTTTTTATATATAATTTATATTCAAACATTCACATTCATCTTACATCAATCAGAACAATACTTTTTTCAATTTCCAAATTGCTACAACTAGCACATCATAGCACCTTATTTCTTACAAATATAAAAATACAAACGAAGCCATTTAGAAGGATGGAAGATATTTTAAATGTCATTAATGTTTTTCCACTCTGGCAAAAAATAAGATATTTTGCATTTTGTATAGGGATAAAGTAATGCTTTCCCTTTCTACACCCATGGGCAGGTGATGCTTTTTGCTGCAATTCTCTGTCACAGGCCCACGGGGCCTGCTCCTCTGTTCTCGCAGGGGCTGCCCTCCAGCCAGGTCAGCGCACACGCTAGAATGCCTCTGCCGTCAGCACTAATAAGCTGCAAGCGAAGCTGCTTACAGACGCAGGTTTACCGGCCTGAGTCAGGAGGAAGCAGCGGAGCCCACAGCATGGGAGGGCCTGGAAATAAAGCTCTGAGAAGCTCAGAATGTGCTTGTAAAGTACATCTCTTACAGGGTTGTAAGAGAGTTCAGTGTAGGGTCTTTTTACTTTATGGTGGTATGAAATGAATACGCACTCAGTAGAAACCATACCTCACATTTTGAACTGTAAGCTTTTTCCTGGCTAATGCCCACCAGAAGATACTTTCTCATGATGCGGCAGCTGTGGGCCACAGCTCCTGCTCAGCCGCCTGGTCACGAGGGGCAACAGCGGACACTCCAGCGACCGTGTTGCTCAGCTAGGATATTCAGTAGGTTTGGTGTATTAAATGCACTGTTGACTTACAATATTTTCAAATTCAGATGGGGTTATCAGCATGTAACACCGTCACAAGTCATCGAGCATCTGTTTGCGAAATGTATTATTTGGCTTGCAAAAATTTTTTAGCAACTAAATAACCAGTGATGCCAAAAGCCCAGTAGTAGGATTATAAAATTAAGCTCTCAGGGGGCATGTTTATAATGCCCCGGGGCACGAAGAGGGATGAGGGTTCTGGAACGGTGTTTGTTTATTCAAAACACATCTAGCAGGACCGAGTGTAGGAGACTGAAACAGGTCACTGGAAAGAGAAGGACGCGGTACAAAAGAAGTCAAAGGGTTGGTTCCTGATCTCCGGAATTATACCGTCTGAGTTATACCTGTCCCATCCTCCCTGTTCAAGTGGTAAAGGAAATTACTTAGAAAACAGCGTGGCCTTTGGAGGCTGCAGACTCAGGTTCAAATCTCAAACTTGCCACTTACCAATTATGTGACTTTATGACATTAGCTTCTGAGCTTCAGTTTTCTTCTTTTAAGAAGATGTAGTCAGCAGCAGCCACACAGGATCGCCTTGAGGGTGAAGTCCAATTGTGGCAGTTCAGCAGTGCTGGTTTGGTAGGAAACAGCCCTCCCCCAGCTAGTCCCCATCTGTTTTTCTGTTAAAATGCCCTGAGCAAGTCAATATGCCATTTCTTCCTCTTGAGATGATCTCGCGTGCTGGATACTGGTGTTTCAATTCCTGAGACACAATTTTATTTAGAGGAAAAAGGAATGCCTCAGACTAGTGTCTTCAACAGGTTTTTTAAAAATCTATAGGAATGCAATCTGAAAAGAGGGAGATTAAGGTACATTTTCCCCATGTTTAAAAAAAAACAGGGAAATTGGAGCTTGAATTTACTATAATACTAATCAATTTTAGTAAAAACCAGTGAAACCTTCCCCTCCATTTTCACAGTATTTCACACATAATAAATGCTCAGTGTAGCCAATACGTGTTGAAATGAGTTGTAATGGTTCTGCATGTAATAAAAGCAGAGCCTGAGCCAGTTTTCCTTTCAAAAATGACTTCAACATCCAGAAGGCGATGGGATGAGCATGGTGAATCTGTGCGTCTTTGCTCCTTCGGGAATACAGAAAATGGTTGCAAAGTGAATCTATTGCAGCAGGACATTTCTAAAACCTTGTGATTGTTCCATTTTTACTTAGATTATAAGCAAATTTCATCCACTGTCTACCCGGACCACGCCTGGGGTTAAGAAGAATTACCTGAAGATCCCAGTCTAAAGGACCTCACTGATCTCAGGCAAACCAGAACACTCAGTTATTTACTATACAGTATCATACACAGCAGGGGATTGGATACAACCTGCTGGGCAGTACAGAAAGAGCATTTTAGAGGAGAGGGAAATTTTTTCATGGAAAAAAATCAAATTCTAAGAGAATAACACAATGAATAATAGAGTAACAGTGTGGCCTTGGGTAAATTACTTAATCTCTCTGCCCTAACTGAGCTCAGCTATAAATGGGTAACATTATCTAACCTCATAGGGCCGTTTTAAGGGTTGAGTTAAAATGACAGTTCTCAAATTTGAGAGTGCATCAGAATCACCCAGAGGACTTGTTAAGCCAGATTCCTGGGCTCAAGCCCCCAATTCTGTTTCCGTAGGTCTGGAATAGGCCTCTACCATTTGCCTTTCTCTCATGCACTCAGATATCACTGATGTTGGCAGACTGGATGCTAACAACCACTGGGTTAATACAAGTGAGGGGCTTAGCACAACTTCTGGCCCATAACACAGTAAGTATGAGTTATTATTAGCTTTTGAGCTGGGTTTCAATGGTTGAATAGGAGTTCTCCAGGTGGAGGAAGACCCTCCAAGAAAGGTCACTAGGCAAAAGAAACAGATTGATGTTTTGGGAATAAAATAGATTTGGTACAGACAGAATATAGAATGCTTTAGGGTTAACCTGGCATTTCATTTTGGTATTTCTCTTGTGAGACTTGGGCTACTAGGGGTAAGAGTAGGCATAGGCACACACATGCCAGGCACACAGTAAATGTTCAGGAAATGTTTGAGAGTGCCCATAAACAGAAAAGGTAAGATCTGTGCAGGTTGTAAAGGGCAGCAGTTGACCATTTAGCCACCTCCTAACCTGGAAAACACAGGCGGCCGTGAGTTTCTTAGGTCAGACACAAGATTTCACAGCAGCTGAGCAGCTAAAGCTGTCTCCTTTATTATCCCAACAGAACAGGGCAAATCCACAAAGCAATTTTGTCTACTCAAAAACAATTACAGCCTGATGGGGGAAGGGCACCATGAAAGGCTCGGAATTTTCCAGTGAGCCAGAGTATATGAAATCCTGACAGACTGAATCACCCTTGTTGCGGCCAACCCTTAAACAAGGGAGCTTAATTTCATTTTTATTTTCCATAAAGAACAAATTGGAGAGGCTTCAGGAAGCAAAAGTCAAGGCCTAAGAGCTGGAAAGAGCTCACGACTGAGAGAAATCTAAAAATTCAAAATGTGTGTTACAAAAGCTGAAAGGCATCTTAGATGTTTATATCCTGTAAATTCAAGCTTGGAAGGTAAAATGTAAAGTAGAAAGTAATTGTGTTTGTCACAGAATAACAAAGGAATTTCTGTAAAAACCTCACTAAGCTTGTGTAATAGGATAAGTTGTCGGGCTGTGCAATGAAGTTTGCTTCCATCTTCTCAATTTGTCTCTGAGACTGAGAGCACGGCCTCCACAAGATGAATGCTGCAAGTCTACAAGTCAGGGTCTTCATGCCTGTCAGCTTGGGACCAAAGGGCCTTTCTCTGTTAGGCCTTAGCAAGCAGAAGCAAACACAGTTTAATTTACTTCAAGTATTGGTCAGAGCAGGGAATCCTAATGCAGGGGGAGCAGAGCCGGGAATCTGATGCACACAAGTCATCCAAGGGAGCAGCTCCCTGGCTGTGCTTTTTGAACATAGAGTGGCTCATGGGAATGTAGAGTGGCTCATGGGAACATAGAGTGGCTCATGGGAACATAGAGTGGCTCATGGGAACATAGAGTGGCTCATGGGAATGTACAGTGGCTCATGGGAAATCCAGAAGAGAAAGTGAAGAAGGCCAAATGGCCAAGGTTAGATTCTTGGTTCTCCCTTCCATAAACAGGTACCTAATTGTGCCTCAGTTTCTTCATCTGTAAAATGGGGGTGATAATAATGCATACCTTTCAGTGTTGTGAACACTGAGTTAGATCCTAAATGTCACCACCCAAAAGGTAATACCAAGATGCCTACGAGCTAAGTGACCCCGGGAAGTTCACTTAACCCCTCTGGGTCTCAATTTTCTCAGAAAACAAGATGACAGAATGAGTGTGTCTCTGAGAAGCTTCCCATTCTTAACCTCTGGATTCCGTGTCTCTGCTGTGAATGTTCTGTTGTGAGCAGCGAAGACTGACATTTGTCTTCTCACTGATCTTATCATGAATTCCCCAGCTACTTCAGCACTGAACTGTACCCAAAGAAGATGTTATTTGCTCGGGAACCTTGACTGGTTCGTGACAGTTTGTATACACTGAGTGTCTATGTATCCAACATCATTTTTTAGGCGGCACACCAGTACTAAGGTTTAATTCCTGACGCTAGATAGCTCCAGTCCGAAAGCCTTACGGAAGTTGCAGCAGAAATGTTGGCCTTTATGGTTGAGGGGCAGAGGCTCCATCTGCCTTTGCCCTTCCCGCTAGAGAGAAGCACAGCACAGAGGTGCAAGCACAGGCGTCAGCTCCACTGTGTTGGATGTGCTTTCATGTGCTCTGGCTCTGCAGTTGGATGTGAGTGGTCTTGGCCAAGCTACTCAACTGGAGGGGGACCCGGATGCTGCTCACAGAAGAGCAGACAATATTTCTGGGTCAGAGAACAATGAATACATAAAGAATTGTCCACTACCACTGTGACAAGCAGATAAGAATCCTTGGGAGGGAACACGGGAAATCCAGGCTGGCCGCCTGCGTTTTGTGGGAGGTGGGAAGCTGACGTGGCAGGCAGTCGGCTCTGCAGCAGCCTCCCTGGAGCCCAGCGCTTCCACGCAGAAGCCGGGCTGTAGAAAGGTGACAGGTGAGTGTCACCAAAGGAAAGCCTCGCCCATCAAGAGATGGAAGGAGGTGTGACGTGAGAGACAGTAGCAAAGAAAGCTTAAGCTGTGCCAGTCTGAGAAAACAGCTATTCAAGCTCATTCGTTATGGAGTAAAAAGGCACAGTGAAGATTCCAGAAGAACAAGCTGAGCTTGTAGAAAATGCTGAGAAAAGCTGGTTTATTCTCGGTGTGTTTCCCTATTTTTATAACTTTCCTCAACTCTTCTTCAGACGAGAACGGTTGGTCCCAGTGGTACTGCAGGGAGAGAGGCTGTCGGGGTGAATGCGCAGGGGAAGGTCTTGGGGATGTGTTCGGGAAGGTGCTGGCAAGCGTGGGGATCCGCTCGCCCGGCTTGGGGAACGAGGAGGATTACTGAGTATGTGGACGTGAAGTAAGCCTCTATCTTCACAACACATTTCAGAAATGAAAAACCAAACAAAGCTGATTACGAGGAAAATGCATTTGCTGTAACCAAGTTGTGAGAACAGATCTGGGGAGAGGAGTAAAGACCACAGACGCAGCTCTTCAGAGCACGAATGCTCTACAGCGTAGAAGTGGAGATCGCTCATGTTTGAGTCTGTAAACGGGGGCACCTCCAAGGCTCCAGAATAAAAGGTGAGCTGGGAGCAGGAGCCACTGTTCTACGGAGCTGCTCTGACCCTTAAAGTCCACTCAGAAAAAAAAGGCAGACAACGTCAGCCCACATTTTGAAGGAAGACCTTGATCTTGCTCACTCAAGAATTTTGCCCTTTAGATCTGGCCGTTGAACTGTCTAGGCTGGACTTTGTGTCTCCTCACAGCCCTGCTGTGTGTCTGAACCCTCCTCATTTTGACTCCTTCTCTGAGCATAGTGGTATCATTCATTCAACACACAGCAGGTTTTCCTTCTTATGTGCATTTATCCTGCTTTCCCCGCAGGGCCATCGCATCCTAGAGAACGGTGTCCTTGACTGGTTTGCATTGCAGTCCCTAAAACAGCACAGCGCCCGCAGGTTGTTGATACTGAGTGTGTTAATTGGTTGAGTTTTCTCTTGCGTTAAGGTGGCGTCAAGTCCAGGAACCAGGAGGGTCAAGTCCACACTGGTGTAAACAGAATCCAGGAGCAAAGGGAAAGGACAGAAAGAAGGGGGCCTGGGAGAGCGAAAGAAGAGATCTGTTAAAGCTTCATAGCAGGGGTGGGAGTCATCCTAAGGTCAAAGGCTGCCTCTGGCCATTCTGTTGAAAATTCCAGAGCTGTGGAAGCTCCTACTGTAGGGATCCTGATTCCTACAGGACGTCTGGCCAGGCAGTCCCGAGGAACATTTCGAAGAGATTGCTGAGTCATTGGTTTAACCCTCCTGGGAAGGACTGTGTGTATGCATTCCATGGTGGTGCTGTGAGGGCAAGTTACAGGGCTGCTGGGAAGACAGATTCCTGTCCTCTGCTGATCGTAGGTCATTCAACAAATATTTAGTAGGCCTCTCTTACATCTGCCAGATCTGCTTCATGCACTGGGCATGTAGCAATGAGCAAATGCAACAAGACCCCCTGTCCTTGTAGAGCTTACGTTACAGTCAGGGGAGAACAGATAAGATGAGGAGAATGTATAGCACGTTAGTGTTATGTATTTGACATCAGATAGGTTCAGGAATAAGGCAAGATGCTAAGGGTGCAACATACACGAAACAGGTGCGGAGGCACAGAATCCTCTGGAGGAGACATTGGCCTCCAATAAACTCATTAGCATAGAAGGCAGGAAAAGTTTATGCCACGAGAGCCTGGAGTGGGGAAGATACTCAGTATTTAACGCCAAGCATTGGGGCTGGGGGATTTTGCAGCCAAGTGGTGACATCTGAGCTGGTTGGAATTTCAGCAAAAGCAGGAAGAGCATTTTCAGCTGCAAGAACATGAGAACTACAAGGGTCATGCAATTGTGGAAAGCGACTCAGTGCCTAGACTGTGGAGAGCTGGGGTGCACTAGCTTGGCACGTGATGAGGCCCCCAGACTCTGAGCAGTGCCCCCTTGGCTTTACACAAATGTGTAATGCTTCATTACAAATTTATCGCTTTAGCTGGGGAAAAAAAGGAAAATGTAAACTCTTGAGGAAGGAGTGAAGCCACAGCTTCAGGTGTTTTCATTGAAGGTGTCCTTCAAATTCTGCTATCTGGAAACTGTTCTGTGAGCATCAGGCCTAAGCTTTGCATCACAATTTGGGCTACTTCGATCCACTTTTAGAGTGGAGAACCACCCTGGCGTGCCCAGAACCGTTCCGGTTTAGAAAGAAAGGCCCACATTCTAGAAACCCGTCAAGAACAGTTGAGGGACATTTGGTCACCCGACCACGGGCCACTTTGTTCCTTTCCAATCACATCATGGTGAGTGTAAACGCTCCCCACCCAACCCCGGTAGTTGGCAAAGTTAGATGTCAAGCTCTTTCCTTGTGTTCTGGCTCAAGTCAGGGAAAAAAATAAGCCCTCAACAGCTTCTGTTCTCCGGAAAGAGTTTTACAGATTTTAACGTGCTAGCCAAGAAGAAAAAGATTATTCTCGGCTTGATTCCTTCGCCAGTTGATAGGCAACAGCAGACAGGGGCGGTTTCCAGGAGCAGTATTCTGCCCCTGAGCCGGTTTTGAGCCTCGCGGCTCTGCCACTTGACGGCACCATTTCCAGACGCTGGCGGGGATGCCACCATCTGTCACCCTTGGGGCCACTTTGAATTTTCTTGTTCTGACAACTAGACAAGATGACTTCTGAAGGATGCTCAATACTTGGGTGGTTTGTTTTCAGGATAGACAGCCCCGGGGTAGATTTGCTTCAGGAAATAGTATGCGTTGGAATCTGATCTGTATCCTATTTGAAGAAACTGCCTCAAGGGTTACAAAGTTAGACCCTTTTTTTGTCCTGCAGTTCAAATAAGTGCACTGACCTTTTGCTGAAAACAGATAACACAAAGTTGAATGGGAGCTTGTAGGAAAATGGATGAAACCCTGGGTGGTTAAAGCTGATAGGGCGTTTGCTCCACCTCGGGCTCATACAAGGTATTACGAAGTGACTAAGAAGATTATAGCAAACTTCAGGAAAACGCTTCTGAAGTGAACTATCTGCCTGCAAGCGCAGCCACTGTGCAGCTCAATAGACAAAGAGGGATTTGAGGAAGTCCAGACCCCACCTGCAGCTGTATCACCCGCCCTCCTTCAGCCCTCAGTAAGTTCTGAGTCCCGGACCAAAGACTGTTCTAGAAATAGTTTGCTCTCAGGGAAACACACAAAGGAAAAGAATCCACTTCCCGGGAAGCAGAATTAGGAGGAAATGAGGAAGTGATGCATCAAAAGAAACGTGTGGAAAGGAAGGCGGGACGGGGTGCGTTTCCAGAGGCAGTATGATCACATGGTAGGCAGCGTTGCTCCGTGCCAGGGAATACAATGTGGGAGATGTTGGACGGGTTTCTTGTTTCACCCATTTACTCTGGCAGAGGAAACCCAGTGTCTGTCGGAAATTCTTCTCTTGGTCTTTCTACATGGTTTAGTCCTCCTTAGAAAACTCCCATTGTATGAAATCTGCCTTGAAATGGGATAAAGTGCATGTGAATGGGTTTGCCGGGCAGGTTTTATTCTGCTAGCAGCAAAGCAGCAACACTTGCAGCGGGGTAGGGACGTCAGCAGACTGAAAGGCATAGGAAAAAGCGTAACACTAAATAAATATTGTCTAACTTCAGCACCTTTCCAGCACTGGCCCTGTGGGAAGGAAAAGAAAACAAAAAAGCTTAAAATCGTTTACCTTGGACTTTTCTCCTAACCAGACTCCTCAGGAATGAAATCTCAGTAAGATTTGTGCAAGAAAGTCTCCCTTAATGTTTCTCATATTTCACAAGACTCTGACTTTTTCTGCCAAGGCCAAAGCATCAGTCAGGGGCCTTTAGGGGTTCCTAAGCCTTGGGCTTTGAGGGAGTATCTAATTGGATGCAAGAAATAGAAAAATGTTTAAGTTAAGGATTTAGATATTGCTGAAAATAAACATTATTTTAATACACGTTTCAAAAGAGCACATTTTAAAAATTTATTCAAAATCAAATTAAAAAGTTAGATGTGACACAACTACCAAATATGGCAGAAATGAGGACAAAAATAAAATATAGTAAAAATTTTTTATAGAAATATATTTTAAATAAGACCAGAAAATGACATATGAAATGAACACAGCACAGTAAGTTCTTGAAATTTTTCAAAATGTTAAACTCTTTCAGAAGCTCATGCATTCCTCATAAGCAATAATTCTCTGTAACTAGCTAATTAAGTAAAATGAGTATTTTCTGGTCCATATATGTTTTATTTTACAGATTAGATTTCAATTTTTAAATGTAGTTTTCTGCTTATAAAATAATTAAATACTTAATCACTTCTTTAGGCCTCTAGGGAACTCATGTGGTCCTTCTTACGGCCTCCAAGCTTCGAAGCCATGGGTAGTTCAAATGACTGTACCGTCAGTCAGGGTCAGTGTCAAGTTAGATCTATTACTCATGAGACACAGGACATGGGGTAAGTCACCTCATCTCTGAGGAAATCTACTGACTCCCTGTTACCGTTTAGTTCTGGGTGTCCTCCCAAAGCCTCGTGCAGTCATAGGGCAGGCTTCTAGAATTTATGATTGATTCAGGGATGTGAGTGCTACACCCGCCCTGGGGCTGATAGTTTGCATATGTAAGGGAGAGAAAGAGACTACTTGCCCCAGCTCCTCCCTTTTTTGCTCTTGCTACCTTTGCTGTCTTCTGCCATGCCATGAACTGTTGCCCTCTGCCATGTGCCACTCTGTCTTGGAGCTAACCGAGTATGGACTGAAACCTCCACAAACTGTGAGCTAACTAAACCTTTCCTTCCTTAATTTTGAGTCGGGTATTTTGTCTCAGCAACAAGAGAAAAGTAACCAAGACACTCCTTCACCAAAATGAGGCAGGCAGGTCCTCTGGGACTCTCTTACCACACAACGGTAGCCCCTTCCTATCTGAGAGCAAATGGGAACACTCCCAACAGAAAGATGAACGTTTAAAAATGGGAATCAGGGCTGTAATCCCAGCGACTTTTCCATGTCAAGGGTCCATGCTTTGCTGACTTTGAAGGATTGAAGCTTGTTTATTTACTGCTTACTTACCTACTTACTTATAAAGATAAGCTGCATTCTGCCTGACAAGCTCCATGAAACTATAAGTTCTCCCTTCTAAATCTGAAAGACTGGATGTGTTATAGGAGGTTGGCCAGGGCAGGACAGATGAGACCAGGGAAGCTACTGATGTAGGCTTGAGGTCTAGCAGTCCAAAGGGAATCGATCTGAATGGCTACTGACTCATTGCAGGGCCACAAACACCAGAGACAAAGGCCTTGATGTTCTAGCGATTGCCAAGCCAGGATTGCTGACCATCGTATCAGATCCCAGGGAGTGCACACAGAAATAGAAAGCAAGACCAACCTAAAGCCAAAGAGACTTGAGGAGGGGATGGAGAGGAGGAGCAGTAGGGGGTGATGCAGGGGCCAAGATAGCCCCTGTCTCAGGGGGAGTGTAGAATCCTGACTTTCAATTCAATGTCTGCTTTCCTGCCGTTATTTAGTAATTTAAGACAATTTTGCTGGCTGCATGTAGCCCATCTGTACAAACTTTTCACTACAAGCAATGTGGATGCATTTGAGAAGCTGGGGATATCTTGAAACCATTTGGGAAACCATTGAAACCATTTCCAGGCAGAAAGCAAAATGGACAAGATGGTCCTGCTTCTCAAATTCTTGTCCTTAAACACCCTAATAATGTTCTCCTATCATGTGTCCCAGTATACTGCAACCTTGAGCTGACTGGCCTCTCTCCACACCCTGGGAAAGTTCTAATGTCCACCTGAATCAAGACTGCATTCCAGGGGGCTAAGGATTTAGCTCAGTGGCACAGCTCTGCCTGGCAAGTGCAAGGTCGTGAGTTCGATTCCCAGTACCAGAAAAAAAAAACCAAAACCAAAAAAAGACTGCATTTCTGTGACCTGAGTATAGATTACACAGTGGAGTTTCCCTGGGGAAAGACAAGGAGGAGGACATCCAGGTAAATTTTTGATTGCTATTTGAGCAAGTGTCTATGGAAATAATTATGCCCATTTGCCTTATTTCAAGTAGGAAACCCCAGAATAAGCTCCAACTTCCTCCCATCCTGTAGTAGCTCCACCTACAGTTCAAATTATCTCCACCATCTGCTCACCTGCTGGCTGGCAAATCCCTTGACAAGCCCATAGGAGTTGAAGGCTTTGTATTCAAGCTTTTTACACATTAGCCTCAAGCTTTGACAAGTCTGCCCTTTCACATCAGGGGCAGTTTATGATTAAAGAATTTCTACTCTTGTAGGGGGTTGCAATTACTGGCAAGACAGAGAGCAAAGCCTGGGCTGGCCAGGTGGAGAAGTTCTGTTAGGTTACCACCCCTAGATGTTTCACAGAAGCCTGCAGTTCCATCTGGTCTAGCGAGGTGATTCCAAAGATGTGTGGTGTGACAGAACAGCAGTCATGGGGCCCAGTCACGCCATAGCCTCTCATGGTACAACAGGACTTTGTAAATTCCGTGTCCTCCCTTCTTGGCACCGAGCATTTCCCTGCTCACTCCTTTACTCGGATGCAAGCAAATGCAGGCAGCCTGGGTAGCCGAAGCTGCAGGGAGATGGGGCAGTCTCTGCAGAGCTCCCTGTTAACATCTGTTCCAGAAGCTTGTTACCTTGCCGTGCTCCTTGGCTGCTCTTTCCTCAACTCTGGAAGGAGTCAGTTAGAAGAACAGGTAGACCTGACTCTCCCAGCAACTCTAGTCCCTCCAGCTCCTGCCTGTGGGCATTGTTCTGGCCTAATGGCCCTTCCCCAGTTCATCTGCACAGAAAGTAAGCTATTTACTGCAGCGGTTCTCAAAGTGTGCTCCTAGATCTGGGAACCTGTGAGAAAGGCAAATTCTCAGGCCCTCATCCAGACCTACTGAATCAGAACTATGTAGCTTAGGGCCCGGTATTCTGTATTTAACAAGCTTGCCAGGTGATTTTGATATATTCCAAGGTTTGATTATTTGCATTTCCAACAATTTCCCAAGTAATCTAAATTCTAAATATTGCAAATCATCAATTCATATGCTTGGAGAAATGATTATTCTATACCAGGCCTTGGCAAACTCCAGCCAGTGGTCCAAAAATGGCCCACCATCTGTTTGTATAAATAAAGTTTTATTGGAACATGCCCACGCCCAGTAATTTGCATATTGTCTATAGCTGCTTGCTTGTTACATGGAGGTGAATATTTGCAACAGAGATCATATGTCCTTCGAAGTTGAAAATACATATAGAAAAAAGGTTGCTGATCTTTGCTCTACTCAGACCGATCCTGTTTGGGAAAACTATATAACATTTTGATGAATAGAGTTAATGCAAAGATAACAATAATAACACAATATGGAATGGGCACTTGTATGTTTTTTCCAAGCTTGTAAAAGCAGGTATGGCTAAGATGAGAAGTCTCTGGTAGAGAGACTACCTTGCTAGTAATGTGACCCTGGGCCATCTCAGGTCCAAAGGTCAGACCAGTGTCAGAACTTGATGGTGCACAGGAAGAGAGAGGCAGAGATTTCTGGAGCAGTCTAAATATTCCTTGATTGAGAAAGAAACCCTACCCTTATTAAGGCAGCATGCTCATGACTTTTCCACATCAACATGTTCATAAAATTAAAGGTCTTATATCCTTAGTATATTTGATTCATACACCAGTAATGGTAAACCTTTTAGACTCCAAGTGCCAAACTGCAACCCAAAACCCACTTCTTTATCACAAAGTGCCAAGATTGCAATTAAAACTGAATACTGAGGTTTTTTCTGAATACTGAGAAAAATGCAACTCTACATCAACATCTTTTGCCTTAAAAGAAAAACACAATAACATGTGTGCCATAGGTTCACCACCCCTAACTCTCCTTCTTAGCAACCTGGAAACTTCAGTTTTCCTTTCTAACCTCTCATACAGCAACTGACTAGATAAGGAGCCATCCTCCACCCTGAAAAGAAGATATTTTCTCTCTTTCTTATGAAAAGAGAGAAAATAGGAATAGCCATTCTGAAAGCAGATCCTGAAAGTCAAGTTAGAGCCTCTGGAAGTTAAATGCCAAGGTAGAAATTTCAGCCTTGTGGTTTTCTACTGGAGTGGCCTTGGGCAAGTTTTTTTAATTTTAGCCCCTTAGCCATGGTTTCTTCATCTATAAAATAAGAATCATCAGATCTGGAGCAGAGAGAAACCAATGTTATAATAAACTCCTAGCATGGTTTAAGGATTTTCAATCAATATTACTTTCCTTTCTTCCTTTAGCCTGAAAGTAGAAGTTTTCTTTTTATGCTTTAAGAAAATTTGTCAGACATCAAAAAAGAGAGGCTTTTTGGAAACAAATTATGTTGCGTTAAAAGGGCTAAAAGAACTTCCCTAATTCAAAGAAAATTCTTCCCTTAGTCAGGTCTGCTGAGTAGCTGTCTTTGAAACTGCTTTTTCCTGGGTTTAATGTCTCTGAAGATGGGAAAGGAGGAACTTCTGGCCAGAGCACAAGACCCCAGGCATGTCCTTACCACGTGGCATGAAAGCCAGAGTGTTAAAAGGACACTAACAGAACGGCGCTCCTGACCTGCCTCAGACATTGACTGGGAGAGGTCATTTTTAGCCCAAAGCTCCCTGGTAGTAAACCACTCCCAACAGTTGGTACCCTTCCTACCAAGTCATGTGGCTTAGATGGGTTGAAGGAAGCAGCAGAGAGAAGTGGCACAGAGAAGAACAAGTGTATCGGGAACTGTCCAGTCTCCCGATCTCCTGGGTGAGTGTACCGTGAAAGATAAAAGAAAATAGGCAAAGGTAAAATGGTATACAGGGGTCCAAGAAGGTCAGAGCTCTTGTAGCTAAGACCTCAACTTCTCCAAACTGGAACTATATATTGGGCCCACATCAGGAGGTGTGCAGAGGAGTACAGGGAACAGCTGAGGGAAAAGGTGTGACAGTGAGCAAGGCCTTGTGAAAACAGAACAAAGACATTCCAAGCAGTAAATCTTTTCTGATGAGAGAACTGTCTTAGCTCTAAGTTGGCAGTTACTGTCTTTGATTTCTGAAATTTAGTGTTCTCAGCTGAAGGTGTTATCTTGCCTTCAGAAATGTCACAGTGTCACAGGCCACTACAGGCCTGTACAACAAATGTTGGCACGGAGAGTTCTGTTTCTGTATGCCAGCCGCTAGCTCATCAGGCAAGTCCCTTAGGCCTGGGACAGACTCATAAGTTAGTATAGAAAGCCAGTTGATTAATTCTAAAGCCGCCTCAATGTGGACTCCTTCACAAGAGCACCCAAAGATACTCACTAACAGACATCTTAGCCTTTGTTGTTTGCTTGTGCCCAATAACGTACAGATCATTAAAAGAAGAATCTTTGTGATCTCTAGAAATGAATACTTAGTGAACAGGTACCTTCTCACTGAGGTGTATGCCCACTACTCTTTCATTGTTGTTTTGTAGCAGTGGGGATGAAATCCAAGGATGTACCACATGAGGTACATCCTAACCTCTTTTATGTTTATTTTTTATATATTTATTTGTTGTTTCTACTTCATCTGAGATGTGCCTATTCATTTCAGATGCCCATTGTTGGACTGGGTCTTTAAATTTGGGGGTCTAATTTTTTTTAGTTCTTTATATATTCTAGATTTTAGTCCTTTGTCTGAGGAACAGCTGGCAAAAATTTTTTCCCACTCTGTGTGCTATCTCTTCACTCTGTTGGTGATTTCTTTTGCTGTGCGGTAGCTTTTTAATGAGATCCCAGTTGCTGATTCTTTGTGATATTTTATGTGTGACCAGTGTTCTGTTCATAAAGTCTTTGCCTACACCAATGTCTTCAAGAGTTCTTCCTATTCTATCTTACAGCAGATTTAGTGTTTCTGTTTTAATATTTAGATCTTTGATACATTTCAATTTTAGTTTAGTATATAGTGTTAGACATGGGTCTATCTTTGGCATGTGGAAAGCCAGTTTTCCCAGCACCATTTATTGAATGGTTACAAATGTGGTAGATAACAATCCACTCAGCAATAATCACTTTGAATACCAGTGATCTAAATACACAAATTTTGTTGTTGTTGTTGTTTTTTCTGGTACCGGGAATCAAACTCACAACCTCGCACTCGCTGGGCAGGTGCTGTGCCACTGAGCTAAATCCCCAGCCCTTCCCAGCACCATTTATTAAAGAGGCTACATTTTTTCCAGTGAAAGTGTTCATCTCCTTTATCAAAGAAAAGTGGCTGAATACATCTGGAGTTGTTTCTGCACCTTTTAATCTGTTCCATTGATCCTCAGGTCTGTTTCATTCTGTTTTTGTTTTTATTAGTACCATGCTATTTTTATCACAGTAGCTTTGTAGTATAATTGCAAATCAGGGATTGTAATTCTCCCTGCCTTGCCTTCATTGCCCAGAATTGCCTTTGCTATTCTAGGTCTCTTCTGGTTCCAAATGAATTTTAGTATTGTTTTCTCTAGTTCTGTGAGACATACTACTGGTGCTTTGATTGGGATTGCATTAAATCTGTGTAACAATTTTGGTAACATGGCCATTTTCCCTATATTAGTTCTTCCTATGCAAGAACAAGGGATACCTTTCCATTTTCTGATACCCTCTTTGATCTCTTTTTTCAGAGTACTCTATTTTTTAATATAAAGATCTTTTACTTCCTTCATACCTAGACTGATTCCTAAATGTTTCTTTTTTTTTTTTTTTGGATGCTGTTGTGAAAGTTGTTGTTTCCTTAATTTCTCTCTCAGTGAGTTTGTTATTTGTGTATAGGAATGCTGTTGATTTTTGAGTGTTGAGTTTGTATCCAGCTACACTACTGAATTTAGTTATTAAATCTAGAGGTCTTACATGGAGTTTTTGGAGTCTTCTATGTAGAGTATCATGTTATCCACAAATAATGATAATTTAACTTCTTCATTTCCTATCCTTATTCTTCTATTTCTTTTTGTTCTCTAATTACTCTGGCTAATGTTTCCAGAATTATAGTGATTGAGAGTGGTGATAGTGGACATCCTTGTCTTGTTTTGACTTTAGAGTGAAAGCTTTTAGTTTTTGACCGTTTAATGTGATGTTAGCTGTTGGTTTGTCATAGATGGCTGTTATCAGATTGAAATAAAGACCATCTATTGCAATTTTCTGTAGGGTTTTTTTTTATCATAAATGAGTGTTAGACTTTATCAGATGCCTTTTCTGCCTTTATTGAGATGATCATATGGTTTTTGTCCTTGGTTCTGTTACTATGTTGTATTACATGTATTCATTTGCACATGTTGAAACATCCCTGCATTCCTAGGATGAACCCTACTTGGTCATGGTGTATAATCATCTTGATGATTTGCTGCATTCTGTTTGCCAGTATCTTACGAGGATTTTTGCATCTGTATTCATTAGGGAGATTGGCCTGTAGTTCTCTTTCTTAGTTGGGTCCTTCTCTGATTTTGGTATCAGGGTAACGCTTGCCTCCAGGAATCATTTTGAGATTCTAAAGACAAGTTTCACAACAAACCAATTTTGATAGTCTCTTATTTTAGAAAAACTATTTCTGAGCTCATGGCTATCATTCATTTGCTTATTTCTGATCTTTATGCCTTTGATTTCTAGTCTGGGTAAATGTAATCATAACAGTTGGTGTCTTTTTCTTGTTCTCAGTTGCAAAAGGAAACTTTCAACATTAAAAGTAAATATTTAGTGTACCAGTGAGCATTCAGTACCAGTAAATATGATATCTGCTGTGGGATATTTGAGATGCCCTCATCAGATGTGGGAAGTTTCCCTCTATTTCTAGTTTGGTAAGGTTTTTTTTTTTTTTTAAATCATGCATGAATGTTAACATAAGCAAATATCTTTGCTATACCTATTGGAATGATCCTAGAATCTTTTTCTTATATTATCAAATATTAAGCCATCCTTACATTCCTGATGTAAATCCATCTAAATATAGATATTAGCATTTTTATATTTTGCTAGAATTAATTTGCTAATATGTCACTTAGAATCTTGGCATCTATGTTCATGAGTGACACAGGCTGGTAACTTCCTTTCTCTTTGTGACTTTGCCTAATATTAATATCAGGAGTGTGTTGGAGTGTTCCATTTCACTCTTCTGTTTTCTGGAAGCCTGTGTAGCATAGGTGTTATTTCTAACTCCAGTATTTGGCTTTCTATACTAATGAAACAAGCCATGCCTGGAGTTTTCCTGTGTTTTCTCTTGGAGTCTAAGGAAGCAGCAGATCATATCAATCCAGTTCCAGGCCCTGAGAAACCCAAAGCCTGGTTGCAGTCCCTTCAAGGCCCAGGGTACTTCCAATTCATCTTTACTTCTGGGGTTTGACTATCGAGATCCTAAACCAAGGTGTGGGGCATTTATACAACCCTCTGCCATAAATCCAGGATGCAAATTACATCCCCTTAACCTAGGAAGGATGTTAGAAGTGCTATTCAACTTGTTGCTTCTCCTTTGAAAATCAGCAGAAAACCTGCTTCCTGCCCCACAACCTTGGGTGGGATAAAACAGCCCCCAAGTCAAAGCTCACTACTCTGGGTTTTCAGCTTCTCCCAGATCACAGTTCAGGGATTCTACACTGAACTGTGACCTGCTGATGCCTTCAAATAGATACACTTTTATGCTTTTTAGACTGCTTCATTGCACAGCCTGTGTGAACTCCCTAGACCACTATTACCAAATACAAATGCAAAACCAAACTAAAACCCCTGCACTCAGGTGAATTCTTTCAAAGTGCCTGTTTGTGGTGGTCTGCATTCTCACTCCAACATCACTGCTTTTGCTGAGCAACTCTTTGGTTCTCCTCAATGGCATCATCTTCAGAGCCAGACTTGGTCTATATCCCATTATTTAAACTCAAAAAGCATTCTTGGCTACACTGTACATAAGGTACAAAGACTGCAGAGCCCGGCTCACAGTCTACTGAAGAGACAGACATCTAGATGGAAAAATCCCAGCACAGTGGAGCTCATATTACGGAGACAGGAGCCAAGGTTGTAGTCACAAAGACAGAACAACTGATTCTGCTTAGTGGCACTGGTGAATAGGTTATCCTTTAGTCTGGGCTCTGACAGAGGAGCAGGAGTTTAGCAGCAAAGAGAAAGCAGAGAAGTGATTCCAGGCAAGGAGAACAAACACTGAGTGCAAAAAAGGAAAGAGGGCCATGTTGCAGGGCAGCATGATACCCTGGTAAAGAGGGCGGGACACCTGTGGGAAAACACTGGCTCCAATTGCACACAGTGTTTCAGCATACTTAACTTTCTAAGCTTCAGTTACCTCCTCCGTGAAATAGCAATAATATTTCAACCTCATAAGAGAGCTTATGAGATGTTGCCTGTAAAATCCTTAAGACAGTATTTAGTACGTAACAAGTTCTTCCTAAATATGGGCTTTTATTATTGGAGCAAAAGAGGTAGGTGAAGGGGATGGTAAGGGTAGGGAATGCAGATTTCATTGTTAATCATTTCAGCTGGTTGTGCTTTGAACATCAGACATTACTGGGAATATTCAGAGAGTTGGGAGGATATAGAAAGGAATTAGAGAAGCAACCACAAAAAGGAGCTTCAGAACAGACTCCACCAGGCGGGACTAGGAGACTCCACATCTAGCTGCCCACAGAGACTCCCTGGGAGGCCTTGCCGCCTCTGCTGGCTGAGACTGAATTGGTTTAATACGATTTTACTTTCTGGTTGCCCTAGGCGAGTCCTATTTCCCCGAGCACCCACACAATTGTGCACCCCCACCGCCACCCTTCACCGGCCTTGTCCTCCGTCCTGCCCTTCTTCTCTCCTGATGGCTGGACAGAGCCCACCTTACTGCTAGGCCCCACTTCCCCTGTGGGACTTTCTCTTACTAACCCCACCCCAGCAAACACAATGCACTGTTCCATGTTTTATTCTCTCCTGCTCTGCTTTTTGCAATCATTATTTCAAGCCCCCACTCCTGTATCTCAGTCCATAGAACAAACTTCCTCAATGGGAGGGTCACGCTTCCCATCCTTCCGTGGCAAAGAGATGTACACTTTCTTCTCAGTAAGCGCTTATGAATTAAATAATAACCATTGGTATGGAATAAAACAAGTGCTAAGGTCGTATGACTATGGAGGGTTAAAGATGGGGTGTTCAAGATAAAATAGCTCGATCTAGCTAAGAAATATGTGATTAATCTACTCATCTGCACAAATTGGAACCTGTCTTGAATTGCCAAGCTGAAAATGATTGCCACAGCAGCTCCAGAAAGAGGATTTTTGGAAAAGAAAGAAAAAAGAAGGCCTTTTTGTTATCCTTAATACATTTACTTTCCCAGCCAGAGAGAAACCATAGCTTAAGGTGAGAAGCCACACCCAGGAGTCAAGTGACTGGGTTTGCAGCCTGATTCCGTTCCTCTACATCTGCTGTACAGAGTCAGTAACCTCTGCAGTGCTAATGAGATACCCTGAAACAAGACAGCATCTGCCCCACCCACTCTAAATGAGAATAAGGAATAAATGTGTGGGGGGTAAACGAGCCAGCACTGTGTAAATGCACAACTGTTTCACAGAGATAGGATTTAGCTTATCCTGGGGGAGAAAAAACTAGGATTAAACACTGCATTTTATTAGCTTCACTACCTGTCCTAGAATCTTCTAGAATGGATGCCACAGTAAGCAGTGAGGAAGTTAGAATAAGACAACTGTTTCTGCCATGTTCTAAAAATGGGCCCACAAAAGTGAAGTCTATTTTCAAAGGTAGGGACCAGAAGTGGCAAAGGAAGTTGGGCTAAGACAGGAACATAAAGCTTGGGAAGTGTTTCAGCTGGGAGATAGTCACACCATGTTGATTCTGAGGAGGGGAGAGGTAAAGAGAAACATCCTCCTCAGATGATAAGTGCAAGGGAGGCAGCTGCCTCCACAAGGATGTGTCAACTTCGTACCTTACCTGAAGACAAGCCCTGGGGACTGAAAGAGAACAGAAGAAAATGTATGAAGCCAAGTCATATAGAAGTATTCACCACATCCGCCTCAGAGGGACGATGTTAAATTGTTTGGCTTCCATGATGTCTCTTAGCAGAGCATTCCAAGGCAGAAGCACTGCACTAATCCCTGTAAGTACCAATTAATTTTTAGTCTGTGCACATTTCTGCTTACCAGCTTGCTTCTGTTCTCTTCAAGTCCAAGAAAGAGTGCAGTAGGAGTTACTGGTACAGAGTTCAATGAAACTTGGAAATAGCCCAGGATATAAATGAACATAATAACTCTATGTCAATCATCTAGTGTTACGGAGAGGGACTTGGTGCAACGTGAAAAGATTCCTAATAACCAAAGGCTGTGATTTGTGAAGTGTTTTAATGCAAGATCTCACCAATACTATGCCAATCTGCTTCACTTAATATTCAGATATGAAGTAGAACTACCCTAAATTAGCTTCTTTGTTTAAAATGTTGAACCAATGGACTTGTACACTTTAATCCCATGGGTGTTATAATCATTTTCGCCAAACACAAATGCTTACCAGACTTGGTTCCATTTCAATTTATCAAGACAAATGTCTTGTTCGTGTTGTGTACTTAATCAATACATTTTCCGCCAGCCTGTAAGTGGAGGTTTCAAAACCAGGTACTGTGATTTGTGAAAGCCGTTGGCCATAGTGCATCATTTTCAAAAGGCAGCTGGTGCTGCAAATTTTCTGGTTTGTTTTTTCTTCTCCTAAGAAAGCAATGGATTTGAGATTTACAGCAGACATTCCCAAAGCAGCATATTTCATCTTAAGAAGCTTGCTTTCTTGATTTTAAACACACATTCTGAACATGGTGGGCAGAGCGTCTAAGGGAGAGGCACGCAGGGACAGGAGCCTGACCATAGAGACTGATGCTCCAGGGCCCAGGGAAAGCGGCTTCCTCTCATCCCCCTTCATCCTTATGACAGTACACATAAACCACCCACCCAGCCATGTCTGGGGATGATGCTGCAAAGGAATAATCAAACCACAATGACCCTAGAAGTTTCTTGCAAAACTCTTTCTGTATAAGCCTTACTTTACATGCCTTCAAAAATTGGAGGCACGTTACCATTTGCCAGGACTTGTTTTTCTTCTCCATACTCCTCTCTAATCATCCTGATGGACTGACTACGTATGAGAAATAATTTTTCATGCATAGCTTGCGGGACTCTTGCTATGTCCAGAGAAACAGAGCTAAGTCACATAGACGTTTCAATATACAGGCTCTGGTAAGTCTAAAAAGAAAAGAGGAACTAAATGCTGCTTAAATTTTTAATTAGAAAATCAAACTATAAAATTCAACTGCAAAATATAAACATCTAACAGGAAGAACAACCGCTTTCCTCTCCCAGAGGCATTTTCAACCAGAATGAGGCATCACTTCTCGCCAAGTTTTGCTTAGAAGCGTCTTCATTTACCAAAGGGCTCAATCATGTCACATTGTTATCAATCAGATGAATTATTCCGTATTTTACCGTATTCCTCTCTGCCTCACATGAATCCATTTTCTCCCTTCATCTGCAGAACCAAAGAACACTGCAAAGGGGTCTGAATCTTCCTCGCAGTTGTACAATTTTAAAAACACACTGTTCCTACAGCCTGAGGTTTTCTGGGTTAGCCTTCTCTGCCTGGGTATATATTTTGACATTTTCAACACTTCCAGTGACAATTAATTATTCTAAAAAGGGGGGTGGACAGCAGACAAGTAATCACTCATGAATGAGTAAATTGAGGTTGGAAACTCTGAGGTTCATGGGGATTCTATTTTAGTAGCTCTGGCATTCTCATAACTAGTTACTTCAGTTCAGATTCATATCATCTTAATTAGGACAGGCGACGTAATGACACAGCTAAACACATATGGTGAGAATTATAAAACATTTGGGATGGCTTAGCTGCTGGCTCCTGATCTGGTGCTATTTACTAGGATACACCGATGTGTGTACGGAGAGTAGTGATTGCCATTTGTGCCTAGAGGCGAGAGAAACAGCACTTGGTAGTCAGAAGCCAGTGCCCTTTTATGAGACTCTCGAGAGCTGTCACATCACAGAGAGAGCTGGGCGGATTCCTCACTACTGCTCGCTAGCTGAGGAGTGAACCTTGAAGCAGGGTGTTTTCTGAGAGTTTTCAGTCTTCCTTCGAGGTACAATGTGGACCAGAAAGACTAAGTTAGAATGCAAGCAGCTGATATTGACAGGGCACAACAAAGTTACTGGGAGGAAGATCTGTTTGGCCTGTCCAAATGCTGACAACCTGTGGTTTTATTAACGGTGACAGGTCCTGGGAACGAGGTGCCCATGGATGAAAAGAAAAGTAAGAGAGACAAGAAAAACAAGAGAGGCAAAATCTGGGATCAGGAGGCTTACAGCCTCTCGGACTGCAGCCCCGATTACCAATCTCAGTCACCTTTTATTGAGCAAGGACCAAGGGCATAGCTAGTACAAATGGGCAGATACTAAACGTTTTAGTAATTAAAGGATTATCCTCCTCCAATTCTGCTTCTTATGCTGCTGGAAACAAGCCCCAGGTGGGCCTCCCACACCCAGCACCACGTTTACTCAGTTCACCTAAGGGTTATAAGTCGACCACCAGTTGTCAATCCACTACAATCCACCCCTGGTCAATTTGCTAAACATACACATTTCCTTAATCCATGGTCCCTAGTGGCAGATTTGTGAAGAGTTAACATGTCTTAGTCTATTCAAAGAATGTCCTCCACAACAACCTAGGCCTCGGGACCACAACTGCCACAAGCAATGGCCAGATTGACCAAAAGTGGAAAGTCATACTGAGCAGGGTACTGAGCGTGCCTTTTCCCAGGCTGCTGATGCCATCCTTGATGAACCTCATCTGCCTTGAAAAGGCGTACCGTGAATAAAATTTAAGAGGTGGACAGGTTTTATCATTAGGGAAATTTTCCACCACTGAAAAGAGAAAACTAAAAGCCATTCAATTGTAAAACAGTCTGCAACTCTCCCCTTCAAAGCAACATCAAATGACTGCCCCACCTCCTCAACCATAATGCTTCCCTCAGGCTCCTGACTGCCTTCATCTAGGTCCCCCGCTGCCATGGCCTGTTACTCTGCTCAGCCCAGAGAGAGCGTGATTCTCCCCACACGGCTTCATCCTAAGAGGCTCCTCTCTGTGCCGACCGTGGTTCTAAACACCGGGCAGTACAGATGAATTCATAATTCTTCCTGTGATTCCCAAATGTGGGCTTCTCACTGCTTTCTGTGTCCCCAAGAAAGATAAGCTCTCTGCCAGTGATAATGAAAGGAGAAAAGACTACAAAAGCTTGATGTTAATGCTAAAAAATGTCTACATTTCCTGAGGTTGTTTCTTGGATCGGTCACCCTTCATTTGCCACGCACCAGAGCAGTGTTTTCAGAGCCCCTGAAACATTGCAGTTTGCGGAGATAATAACCTCTGTGCCCAGGTCCCACAGAGACCCCTTGTCAACTGCAGGCAGCTGCTGCAGATTCGATTCGCATACTTTCTTCTTGAGACTCCCAGAATTGCCTCCTAATTGATCTCCCTCCCTCTGATCACAGCCTCCTCCAATCTATCCTCCACACTGCTGTCAGTATGTTTCTGAAATGCAAATTAGATGACATTTTATCCTCTCTTTAATTCTCTGATAGCTCTACATCACCCACAGGTTACATTTCAAATTAAACATGACATTCAAACCCTTCTCACTCTAGTCCCAACTGATTTTCTAGCTCTCTTTCAAGATCCCCAGCTCTCTTTTGACCTATCGTCCACCTGTGAGCCGTACAATGAGCCTTCTTTTTTACATGCAGCTCTCTACTCCAGCTGGTCCTCTGCTCAGGACACCTTCTTCCATTTCTTCCCCTAGTGAACACCTTTCTCTATTCCAGCCCTAGCACAAATCCTTCCTTCCTGAGCAGATTTTTTACAAATACCACCAAGCAGAGTTCTTCACCAGTGTCTCTCCTTCTTAGCTCTGTGATGTCCTCACCATGACATGGAATGATTCTTGTCCAGTTATCTTCTTGGCCCCATATCTTCAGACACCCGAAGGTTACTCAATAAATCCTCTATGACCAACTACACAGAAGAGAGCTTATTGGCCTTTAAGGTTTCCTAATAAGGAAATCTCCTCAGGAGAGTGATATATTTCTTGTTTGTAGGTGGCCCATTCTCTAGGTTTCTGGATGTAGAGGATTTCAGACTCAGCTACCACTTCTCTGTAGATATCTTTAGTCAAATTATAGAAGTTTAAATAAACAGAAAATGCCAAGATAAAATGGAATATAAATAAGTATAATTCAGCAGGTGTCCCTCAATACTAACTTTTCCTCCTTACTATATATATTCATCACTTCTTAGATATTCGTTCTTGTTTAAGCATATGTGTATGTACAGATGATATAAGCCCTGAACCAGGCTGGATTTCATCAGTGGTTCTGCACCTGATGTTCTGTGATTGGACAAGCCCTTGACATTGAAAATGTACTTAGTGAATCACTGAATTGAGTCTTGATTGTCTTTTCCTTTCTATTTTTGTAGAGGCAATAAAATTCTAGGTAAGAGTGCCTTAGCTAATAGATGTATCTTGGTGTTGAATGAGAATGCTTTGATAAATCCGTGTCTAAGCTCATTAAAAAATTCCACGGAGAAGCCACCATAAGGGTCCGTGTCAAGATTTCTACCCACTACGCCTAACAATTAGAACTCACTTTTGCTTCAGCTGATGATTCATCACTTCAAGGGCCCAGTCCCCCAGTAGAATCTTAATTTTTTTGTAGAAAGACAAGAAAGGCACCCAATGATGTTTTCAAGGTACTTTCTCCAAAATGGGGCAAATTAATTTAAAAATCATTCTGGAATATGTTCTTCTTTATATTTATAAAAGAATGACTGCTCAGCAAGGTACCATTAAGAGAAAAGGGCAAAGACTCCCCAAAGATTTTCAATTTCATTTTTATACTAGTTTGAAAGGTGTTCAGAAAAGCAAATTGTGCTTTAACTATTAAAAAAGAAAAGCAAAGAGGAGAAAAGTTGTTGTGAGTGGGATCATGTTAAGAAATGTAATAATCATAGTGTTTCTTAATCCCTTGAGACTAATTTTAAGGACTACCTGAATCTAAAATCTCTAAATAAAGAAATAGTGTAGTTACAAGTTAGTCCAAGGATATATTTTTCAATTCACTTAGAAAAAAGACATAGGGCTATTTCTAAACTTCATAGAAGCTCTCTTTTCTAACTGTATGTTTGGCTTACTATGATTTTCATTGAACTATTTATTTTAGGAAATTGTAATATAGTTATCATTAAGCACCTATTTGTGTGTGTGTGTGTGTGTGTGTGTGTGTGTGTGTGTGTGTGCTGAAGATTACACCTAGGGCTTCTCACATGCTGATCATGCATTCTACCGCTGAGTTCCACCCCTGACCAACAACTGTATTTTTTAATTTAATATATTTTTCCCTTTGTACATCAGTGGAAGCAATAATACGTAATTATCCAAAGTGTACTTTGCTCAACTAGTGAAAATTGTGACCCAAGACCTCCTTATCTGAATAAAATCTCTATAATCCATTAGTTGCCTCTGGCAGCAGTCTGTGTAAATACCATAAAAGAAGGTTAACTTCTTATAATATGTAAGACCAACTTGTAATATTATACCATAGAGAGGCAACTCACTGTCCAAGGAGATTTTGCTGGAGTTTTTTTCTCCTACATATTATGGTAACTATAGCTATAAAGATACTTTGGGAAGTATTTTAATATTTCTGTAATATTATACTGGAGCAATCTAAGGTTTTATTGTCCTTTCTGTGATTTGAAGTGAGAATCTCCATTTAACTAATATTTGCTAAGGAGTTACCCCGCCCTGGCCCTGCACTGAGCACCAAGGACGTCAGCATGGTTGGAATAATACTCACCCTCCCTACCTGGATGTGGGGGAAATGTTGTTTCCTGTAACTGATCTTATTTTTCTCAAAGTTTCCATATTTGCTGATAGCAGCTGAGGAGGCAAGGAAGATATCCCATTACATAATATAACAACCCCTGTTAATTCCTATCACTTTGTTTTGAAGCCCTGTATCATTTTTATTGCTTTTGTGTTGTTTTGTTTTTGTCCATGTTGTTATTTTGTTATGTTTTAGTCTCTTTAAAAAATAAAATAAATGCTGTTTTCACACACACAAAAAAGATATCCCTTTCAGAGTTAGCTCTATCTCTTCTCATAAAAAAGGTCAAATTCTCCTTCACAGATTTCTCTTCTCTCTTCTGTTCTTGTTCCAAAAATTGTCAGAGAGTGAAGGAAGTGTAGGAAACTTCCAGGGTGTGGGAGAAGAATCTGGTCACAATGCGAAGCTACTGCCATGCAGTATCCCAAAAGCTTCCAGCCAAGGCTTGGAATTCTCATGGGCATCGTGGGGCCTGAGAAATAAGTTCTAAGTCTGAGAGTCCCGCAGGCCTCTCTGATAATTTCTAACCTCTCCTGTCTCTCTGGGGAGCTTCAAATGTAGTATGCATGTGGAGAGAAATTGGGAAAAAATGAGCTCAGACACTTCTGGTGTTTTTGTTCTCTTCCTCTAGCAGAAAGGGATTCTGATTATCTTCCAGTGTGGGGTTTAAGAACACAGCTGCCCAATGGATTACAGCAAGGTGATCACATGATTTATCATCAAAAGAGAGACACTTTGAAATACAAAGGTGAAGGGAGGTAGCACTCATAATGGAATACCAAGCAATAGATGTAACCAGACCCTGACCAGAATCAACCAACAAGCCTGATTTCTAGTGAGGTGGGACCAGAATTCAAATACAGGAGTCTTTGTTCCATGTTTATAATGGCAATTCCTAAATAATATTGTACAATTGATGTAGCAAGAGATCATCTAATAAAAACTTTGTGTATACTGGGGTTCTTAATAAAACGTCACCAGTATTTATGTATATCAAAAAACTGAAAACATAAGTAGCCATTGGCTGGACATAGTAAAGAAATCATCTCAGAGGCTGCTTTTCTTTAGAGTCGTAGAAGGAAAGGCAGAAACTAAAGAGAGTAGCTCACAAATAGACTTCAGTATGGGGCACATTTTCTAAAACTACCTGATGGTTTGGTTTGCTAGGTACTTCTTATAGTTGTGATTTTTATTTTCTCTAGCATTAGATAGAGGGGATCAATATATCCAGTCATGTTTAAGTCAAGGGACGAACTGGTGTGAATCAGAGCTCTCCTTGTTCTGTGAAATTGTGAAGCAAATGCCCAACTCCAGAGCACTATTTGTTTAACTGAAAGAATTGTCCTTGACTTGAGAGATTTCATTGGCTCATTCAGGCATCACACGTACATCCACAGTATGCTTTACCCCACTTGAGAAGAATAAGTGTGGTGGCCAAAACAGAGTACCAGGTCTGAGGTCAAATATACACACTACAGTGGCCAGAAAGTGGATGCTCTGTGGGCCACAAAATTGCCTCAAGGCTTCCTAGAAACCAATTAGTTAAAGACTTTTGAGTTAAAGTCTCAAAGTCTTGTGAGTTACACAAATTATTCTCCATTAGGTAACAGTTAATAATACAGTAATAAGTATAATAACATTTTTAAGGCTTGCTGCATGTTGGATGTTGAGGTAGGGTTACTGTACATATTTTTAAGTCTTTCAGGAAACTTGTGTAATAAAAACAAAGATATCAATTTGATAGATGAGGACCTGTCTTAACACCACAGTCCAGTGGCCGGAGGGTGGCCTGCTCTCTCCTGTTCCGTTTGCTTCACTGCAAATGCTTAGAAATATCCTTCTTGGTACTGAAATGTCGCCACACCTTCTTCTTGAAGAGCTTCATGGTGAAAATTTTTCTGGGCTGTGATACGCAAGGCCCTTCACAACAAAGATGCTGTGTTTGCCACACCCTCTGCTCCCTTGTGTAACACAGCACAGCGCAGTATAATTATTTAGTGTCTCCTTACATAGACTTTATGGCCACGAGAGTAACGACTGTGCCATCTTGTCAGTTGCCTTGTCAGTCCTTGCACAAAGTAGATGTTCAACAAATGTTTAGAATAAGTGACTTTAATAACAGATTTCAAAGAATTGTATGTAAGACAATCTGCAGTTGCAGTTACACAAAAGAGCTTCAGTTCAGTCTGTGATATTTTATTTTGTCCTTCCTATGTTTTCCCTCAAACCTACTTTTGCCCTCTTCCTGTTATTTATTACCTACATAACCCATGAAATTACTTCCTAATTCCTCTTCTTTACCTGAATTTGAGTGAAAGTCCCAAAGAACAAAGACTGAATAGCAACTTTCTTTTTCATAAAACATTTGTCTCCAATTCTAATGTAGCCCTTTTTTGCTGCGTATCTAGCTCTGTAGAACATTTCAACAGAGTTCTTACAGTGAATGACTTGATATTACTACAAAGTCTGTCCATCAGCTCAGGGAGCCGATGGTTATTGTTCCCTTGAGAGCACACAGTGATGGATTATATCCTCCCCACTTGCTTCAGCTTATGCAGCAGCTTCTGGAGCTATTAATCCCAATAGCTATCATCAAAGTAATAACATTTATAAAGAACCCGAAAGTGCTACAAGCCCTTTCACACAGTACTTTCAGTTGATTGATCTTCACAACCCCTATGAGGAGGTTAGGTGAGCACTACAATTATGCACAGTTCATCCATGAAGATGCTGAGGCTGAGGGAAGAGAAGTGATCCACCCAGTGTCTAAGCGCACACTGGTCTGCCCTACATCAGTGACAGGAGGAGGCCAGTCTTAACAGAGGTTCTTTTTGTGGGTTCCAGCCTCTTATGACTACGCTGTCTTGTCTCCAGTTTCACGTAAACAGCTCTTTCTTCTGGCCGTGGTGTGAGAGAGAGGTCACAAATTATTTCATGAAAAACAATGTGATGGCTCTGATACTGAATCTGTCCGATTTGGGGACGTAAGAAAGAAGGTATCAGCTGCAAAAGAGATGAGCTAAAGTTTCGGGAGCAAAGCTCAAGAGAGTGCATTCATGAACTCCAGTCATGCCCAGAAGGTTTATCTGCTGGTATGAATAGTGAGTGGACTTTGCCGGATGTGATCCACTACTTCAGAAAGTTAGTCTCACTTAGTCTTCCCAAAATGACAAAAAGAAATATGAGTGCTGCTGAGGTGAGGAGCTCACTATACCTATAGAGGACCTGCTCAGGAAGGTTTCTGCTGCTGAGCTGTACAGCCAGTCCGGGACCAGAGCCTTTCTTGCATCCATCCACACCTAAGTTAAACCATTGGCCCAGGCAATGTGGAGCCGTCCCCAAACATGCCTCTGTGCTCCTCCACATCCCAGTGTCCATTCTCCCTGTACTACCTGTAGGGGCCGGCACCCCAGACCTCCCCAGCCTTGGGGCCCATCCTGGCCCTGCACCTACTGTGGTCCTCATCCCTCCTGTTCTGTTTCCATTATATAATTGACTTCAGCTACTAGGGGAGCTGGTTCTGGCTTATTTTTTTTAAGGACAGTAATCTTTCTCTCATCAGAAAAGCAACACATGCTCAGAAAAGTAAAATTTAGAAAATCTAAGTATGCAGGAGCTAACAATGAGTTATTACCTTACCATTTTATCAAACTACCAGTGTTTGGAGTGCGTTTCCTTTTAGGCGTTTTTAAAAATTGTATTGCAACAAATTTTGTACCTGACTTTTGCATTTAACATGGTAATTAAAATATTTTTCTTATGTTAATAAAATATTCTCCAATGTAATTTTATATAGTTATATCATAATCCATCATACTGATGAGAATTAATTTGTCTTTTATTATTAGTTCTCTTCCTTTCTGAATTAGAAATAATGACTACGATCCATATTTTGTACATAAACTTAATTGCAGAACTTTGAATTTTCCCTGTAAGTAATTAAAAGTAGAAGTATTAGATCCTGACTTGGAACTGTTGGTTCAACATACAGAAAAAATGAGTAGATCTTGGTGTACTCTTTAGGGTCTTAGTGTGAGCAGTAAGTCAGGGAGTAGCACTGAGTAATAATAAATAATAAGTATTTGTTGTATAAAGGAATGGGCTTATTCTCACCAAGAGTATTTTCACTTAAAAAGACATTTGCCAACAAACCTATCATAAGTTATAGTGAATACAGAACATAGAGGAGGGAAGAGCTTTTGATAAGGATTAATTCAATCGGTACCGTGAAGCCCATAGCCTGCCATGATCAAAGCAACCGTGACTTTTGTGACCCTTCGCAGCATCTTGGTCAGTCAGTCAACATGACCCTGGCATCCAGCTAGGGTCCAGGGATCTGATAAATGTGATACAGAGTCCCTCTTCAAGAAGTGTACGTGCTTATGAGAGAGGCAGATTCGCCAGGCAATACACAAGGCAGCACAGAAGACGGTGTTGAGTGGCTGCATAAGCAGAGTGTGGAGGAAGCAACTAGCTCTTGCTGGGGGCGTCTCAGAGGAAGGGGGCTTCAGAGCTGGCACTTGAGTGAGAGTATGTGGGAAACGCATTCTAAGCAGGTGCAAATACAAAGAGCCATTCTTCACCAGTGATGGAGTGACAGTCTTCCCATTCCTTCCCCACCTTACTTCCTGGTGCCACTCATTTGCATCTTAGTGACAGTGAATTGTTCGAAATTTTCCAAGAGCAGAATTGAATAAAGGGAAAGCCAACAGGTCCTGAGAACTAGAGGCACTTGAGACCAAAGGGGCAGAAAAGAATACCAGTAAAAAAAGAAAGGAGAGCTCGTAAGGAAAATGGGAAATATACAACAAGATCAGTGAACTGTACAGTTGGGGACGGGAGATTACACACATAGAACATGATGCGTGTCAAGAGCTGTGTGATCCTGCAACTCTAGCTCCCAAGCACCCAAAACCTCCCAGTGTAGGAAGGTGTGGCCTGGTACCTCCCTAATCCTCATATTACCTGTCTTCTGAAAGTTCACCACAAAGGCTAATCCCCTCTCAGTTTACAGCTCTGTTTTATTTGCTCTTAGCATACAGTCCACAGCAAATCGTGGGTCATATCTCTCTGCTCTCTGGTTGCTAATGCCCTATGAAGCATAGTCTTTCCCCAGCTCTCCACTCACACTTGAGCTCCACCCGACTCACTTCCTTTCCTCCCCTTAAGCTTGTCCCCACCTCTGGGCCTTGTGAGATCGTTGCTAGAACTCTCTCCCTCAAGATCTTTGCGAACCCGGTTCCTTCCCCTCTTCCCGATATCTCCACTGAGAGCCATCCCTGGCTTCCTTATCTTTGCCATTATACTTCTATGTTTTCATAGCGTCTGTTCTTCATTGAAGCTATTTATGTGTTTAGTTGTTTGCTATGGACCCCCCAGCCCGCTGGAAGGTTAGCCTCACGAGGTCGGTAATTTGGCCTGTCTTAGTCACTGCCATAGCCTTGAATCTAGAATAACAGCTGTAGGTACTCAATAACTACGTACTGCAGGAGCCAATAATCCACTGTTGAGAAACTTATTCCACTTTATGTCCTTAGTTCCTTGCCCTTAGCTGTTCCAAAGTGTTTCCTGAAAATCACTATTGACACAGCTCGTTTTAGGCAGGTCAAGCATTCCTTCCCATCCCCTTTTGAAGCTCTTTGCCCCATGCTGCCCAAGTTGTAAACATGATCTCTTCCAGCCACATGGCTCAGCCCGTCTCTGATCAGCAGAGTGAACAAATGACTTCATATTTTTATTTTCCAAAGGTACGCACACAAAGAGAATGAAGTCAGTCAGTTCTGATGAATTTTCAGCCACTTCAAATTGTGAAGCTCTTCCTGCCGTATTTTCTTACCCCATTGTTTCCTGCGGAAGGCTGCTCAGGAGAGGAACAAGATGAGTAACAGCTCCCCAACTCCCACCACTGCAGTGACGTCCATCATAGCAAGACTGGAAAGCTACAGGTTGGGGATGGGCGAGCAGAACAAAAGGGAAGGCACTGGGAAGGGATGGGCATGATCAGCCAAAGATGCAAAACTTTTATTTTCCCCCTTTTCTAGGTCTCCAAATGGCCAAAGTAGGCTGGGACCCTATCCCAGGTCCTAGGGTCCTCCTGAGCCTGTCTGAACAAGGAATAGCTAAGGATTGGTCGTTTTGGACGAGCAGACCATGCAAGCAGGGCAGAGCCCCGGAAAGGGCGGGAGCTTTAGGGCCACACAGCGCATGCGGCTCTGATGCGCACGACCCGCCCTTGCCAGGTACACGCAGCTGTGGCCTGTTCACCCCTCTCAACCTCCACCTCATCATGGCTTAAATGGGCACAGGAGTGATAGTCCACAAGGCTGTGTGCATTTACATGTGTGGACTGGCAGCTGCACACAGACTAATTTTGTGCCTGGCAGGTGCTCCGTACATAGTTGCAATTATTGAGAAGCTGAGTTTAACTATAGGCAAAATAATCAAAGAAGGTGTTTATCTCTACCCACCAAGAGAAAAAGAAATAAAAATAGATTTTTATTCGCTCTGCTTTTCCATTTTAAAAGTCAAAAACATGTGCTTTGACTGTTAAACATCCTCAAGGATGCAAAATAGAGCCAAAGCTTTCCTGCTTTGTCCAGATTGGCATCATACTGCAAAATCAGTGTAACTAGAGTTTTTACTAAAACGACCAGCTATATGCGCCCCACATTATGGACAGTGCCCACTTTCCACGGGGATTTCCATTCCCATCACATGAGGAGACTAGATATTGACAGCTTTGGATCCACCTCAAGGAATCACCCAACCCATAGCTTTTTGCCATAAATACTGAGCTTTATCCCACATAATTCTGTCTTCTAAATCTTACTTAGAACGCGGTAAGTCACTCAGCTTAAATAAAGGTACCAGAACTGATTTTAACCAATTGGAATTTATTCCTATTGTTCCCTGGAATGACTTAATTCATTAGTGCATAAAGCAAGATTATTTCACAAGATTTTATAGTTTCCATACATTGATTAATTTTTCAATGCCTCAAGTCAATATTTTAAAACATGTGTTATCTCAGCACTCTGGGACACTGAGGCAGGAGGATCACAAATTCAAGCTCAGCCTGGGCAACTGAGTGAGACCCTGTCTTAAAATTTAAAAAGAAAATAAAAACATAAAAAGGGTTAGAAGGGCTGGGGATGTAGCTCAGTGGCACAAGCGGCTGCCTGGCAAGCACAAGGTCCTGAGTTTGATTCCCTGTACAAAAAAAAAGGGGGGGGGGTGGGGGGGTTAGAGATGTAGCTTAGTGCAAAGTCCCTGGTTCAATCCCCAGTACCAAAAACAAAAAATCACTTGCATTAGTAAAAATTTACCCCAGTCCAAGAAGAAGTAGTTTGTTGTTCCAACTCCAAAGAATTTCTGTAAGGTTTTATCTCAAGGCCCAAAAAATATATTTTTGCAGTTTCATAACAGGGTGATCTTCCCTCTCTTTTTCCTCTCCATGAGCCTACACGAAAGAGGTTCCCTCTGTGTCAGATAAAATCAGCAGTGGCGGAGACCTCCAGGACTAGCAGGACAATTGTCACCACTGTTGGTAGGTGTTCTTTCAGTCACCAGTCAGGTGCTCCTCCACCACTGGCACCAAACTGGAGACATAACAAACTAACTAAAATACAAAGAAGAAAGAGAGAGGTGGGGGACAAAAAAGGAAGGGAGGAGAGAGGGAGAGACAGAGGAGGGAGAGAGACAGAGAGAGAGAGAGAATGAAAAATGGAGATAGGTGAAAACTAGAACTCCAAACTGCCCAGTCACTATTTCTAACAGAGCTCAGCCATCATGGGCCAACTGCATCCGATTTCCACCAGCCAGAAGATTCATTTTTTGGTATTTTTCTGGGAAGAAGGAGAATTCATTAACCTCAGAGTCAGTTCCTACCTCTTCATGCATTCAGTAGCTACTGAATTAATATCTGCTGAATTAGGAAAGTAGAAAACAAACAAAAACCAATATTCTGGCAATATGAGGGTGTATATGGGTGAAATTGAATATAATAAAAGATTGTCATCTTCAAGAGGTCCTCAGTTTTCTTCTGCTTTTATTTAATTTCTGGATCTAGCACTCAAGCATTTCCTCACTACAGTTTTTGGTCAATCCTAGTGTTCAGCCCTAGTGTCAGAATTGCTAGCACATAACCTGGTGAGAAATGAATTTGCTAAGTATAGTGTTTATGTATACTTCTTCTTGTCTTTAGCCTTTCAGTATTGAGGCAAAAGAGTGTTTCGACAAGTTGTCAAGTCCTCTGATCCCTACCTCCTTTAGTATGTTTTATCATTATATAGTTACCTTCATTTCTCAGTCTGTGTTTCATCTAGGTTCCCCTTGACATCCTAAATTTTTAGAAGTTTTCACAGAGTAAAGTTCATTTTTTATGCAATTGCAACTGTATGGATCTCAACAATATACAAAATCATGGTGCCAAATGGAAAAGTTGCATAAGCCCCAACATTCCTTGTGGTAGGCAGTCTTTCCTTCCATCTCCAAACCCACTTATTGTTCATCCATGTTATGGTTTTTGTCTAGTCTAGATGTTCTCCCCAAAGCCTCATGCAGTCATGGTGCAGCCCTCTAGAGTTTTTGATTGACTCATGGCCCAATGCTGGGATTATTGGTGTGAGTGCTACACCAGCCCTAGGGCGGGTAACCTGCATACAATATAAGGGAGGGAAAGAGGCTTGCTCTCCTGCTCCTCCTTTTTGCTCTTGTTGCTTTTGCTGTCTTCTGCCTCCATGAACTCTTACCCCTCACCATGCCACCCTGCCTTGGAGCCAGCTGACTATGGACTGAAACCTCTACGAAATGTGACGTAACTAAACCTTTCCTTCCTTAATTTTGGGTGTCAGCTCTTTTGTCCCAGCAAAGGGAGAAAAGTAACTAAGACAATCTGTTTTTCTGTCCCTCTGGCTTTGTTTTTCCAGAATATCACATAAATGTTTTCATTCAATATGTAGCATTTTGAGTCTAACATCTTTCACTGTGTAAAATGCTTTCAAGACATATTCATGTCAGTGTATTAATCATGAATCAATAGATCATTTCTTTTTATTGCTGGGAGTATTCCATTGTATGCATGTATTCTAATTTATTTATTCATTCATTAGTCAATAGACATCTCAGCGGTTTCCAGTCTGGGGTGATTTATGAGTAAAGCTGCTATAAATATTTGAGTATATTTTTGTGTGTAAACAGAAGTTTTCAGTTTACTTGAGTAAATATCTATGAGTATAATTGCTGATTTATATGGTATGAATATGTTTGACCTTAGAAGAAACCATCAAACTATTTTCCAAAGTGGACTACATCATTTTGTGCTTCTACCAGCAGTATATCAGATGTTCACTGGCTTGGCATGTGCTTGTGTTATTTTTGCCTTTCTTTTTAAAATCTTACATATTCTAGTAAGTTTGTGGTGGTATCTCATTATGGTTTTAATTTTTTCTAGTGTATAGAAATGTTGAACATTTTTTTCATATGCTTTTTTGTCATGAAATATCTTCTTGGTTGACATGTCCATTCAGTACTTTGGTCATTTTTTAATTGCATCTTTGCAGATAGTTTATTCCAGTATTAGCTTGTCTTTTTCAGTCTTGTAACAATAAATTTTAGAAAGTCCAATTTTTAAGTGAATTATCCTTTTGGTCCCATATCCAAAAACTGTCAAATTCAAATTCACACATATTTTCTCTTATTTTTTTCTAGAAGTTTTACCATTTTATGCTTTATATTTACATCTATGATCCATTTTGAGTTAATTTTCATACAATATATGAGGTTTATAAGGTTTATACTAAGGTTCTTTTTTTTCACATGTGGACAACTGTCCCTCTTTTTCCAGCACCATTTATTGGAAAAAACTGTACCTTCACCATAGAATTGTCTTTGCATCGCTGTCAGCAATCTGCTAAGTGTATGTATATGGGGTCTTGCCATCTATTCTGTTCCATTTATATGTGGTTCCTTCCTTTTGATAAAACCACACTGCCTTGATTATTGTACTTTATATTACATATTGAAACCTTTTCAAATTGTTTTAGATATTCCAAAACCATCTTGTAGGGGCTGGGGATTTAGCTCAGCGGCAAAGCGCCTGCCTGGCAAGTGCAAGGTCGTGAGTTCGGTTCCCGGTACCGGAGAAAAAACAAAAAACAAAAAAAAAAACCATCTTGTTAATATTTATAAAACATTTTGCTAGGATTTAAATTGGTATTATATTTAATCCATAGGTCAAAATGAGAAGAATGACATCTTGACACTATGGAGCCTTGTAATCCGTGAACATGATGCATTGTTCTAGTCAGTTACAGTATTTCTTCTTCAATGTTTTCTGGGAGGTTTTTTGCACATAGATCCTGTTTACACTTTGGTAGATTTTTATATTTTATTTAGAAGATGTTACTGTAAATACTATTATTCTTTTACACTTCAAATTCCAGTCATTCGCTCATTGCTAAAAATACTTCTATACTAACTTTTTATCCTTCAACTTTGCTATGTTTACTCACTAGTTCTAGGAGATTTATTATTTTTAAATTCTTTGGGATTTTTCTAGACACACAATTATTTTGTCTGCCATGAGAAACAGTTTCACTTATTTCTTTCTAATCTTCATGTCTTGTATTTCTTCTTATTGCCTTATCACACTTGATATTGAAATGGATAGTCAATTTTAATAGTCAATCTAAATATAAAAGAATTAAGACTAAAATAATTCCTACATTGGTGTGCTTTCCATCACTCTGACCAAATACTCAAGGAAAACAATGGAGGAAAGATCTATTTTGGCTCACAGTTTCAAGGGTTCGGTCCACACTCAGCTGGCTCCACTGATTTAGGCCTGCAGTGAGGCAGGATGGAGGAGAGAATTACCTCATGGCAGCCAGAACACAGAGTGTTCCAGAGCTCAAGAAAAGTTACAGCCTTCGTGGCGCACCCTGTGACCTACTTTCTCCAGTTAGATCCCCACCTCCAAAACCCTTTTAGCCATGAACTCGTTGGTTAGTGCCCTTACAATTGAATCATCTCTCTAGACATCTCTTAATGGAACCAAATTGACAATCAAGATCAACTGTCACAATATCTAATTTTAGAAGTTCACGTCAGGGAATTAAGAAAGACTTCTCAGACTTTTCCATTTGACCATTTTGTCAACAAAGTATCTACTTGCACATTCATGGTGCCTAAGTGTTAAAATCGAGTCAGGATAAATCAGGCTTGGATCATACTATCAAGTACTTTCCAGTTGAGAAAGGCAATAAGACATAAACAATAATTATTACAGACAAAACAATGGTGATCAGAGATAAATAGAAAGAGGAGAGACTCTAGATGCAGCAGAACAGGTAAGAGCCTTTAGCCAGGAAGGTCTGACCTTGTAATAGGGATGAGGAAATCAAGATGCAAGAGAGGGAGAGTTCAGAAGGGGTCTTCAGGATTTGCAAACTTGTTGTGGAGGTCCAAAGAGAAGAAGGAGACAGAGATATCTTGGGTTTGAGCCTTGTTCCTTTTTCAAGGGTTGGGGCACCCACAAGTTGACATTCTGAATTTTAATTGTGCATTGAAGATTCAGATGGAGTGACCTGCATATGATTTGAAGTGCTAGACTGATTGGAATCAGAGTAAAGTTAAAGCTGAGTATGAACATAGACCTGCTCAAGATTCCCCCTTTCCTCAGTCATCTGCTGAGAGCCTGACAGGCTGTAACTACTTGGGCATTAGGACCTCCCCGCCCAACACACACACACACACACACACACACACACACACACACACAGAGGAATAGTGACTAGGCTAACCAGAGAGGCAAGAAGACAACAAGAAAGGTATGGATAGACATGTAGGACATCCCACTAAGCAGGTACACAAGCTCTAGCCTGCTGTAAGTTAGAAGAAAGAGTCCTAACACATACACTGGCTAAAAGAAGAGTGAAAAGCTACAATATTCACTCGGTTCTTCCACTCAAGAGAGGATAGAGATATTCTCTACAAAGCAGGGTACTGTGGGAGGAGAAAGAAGTTGCCGATCGCTCCCGGCAGCAGAACTTAGATTCAAACCCATGTTTGTCTAATACAGCTTACACTTGGGGAGCATATAACACGTGCCAGGCCCTATCGTATGTGCTTTAATCCTCACACTGAGTCCCACGACTGTCCTGTGAGGTACTTGCTGTTATTATCCCGTGGAGCAGATGGGCACAGGAGGTTCCACGCGTGTCCCAAGGTGCCACTGAAAGGGTGTGATGAAGGCCCAGAGTTTTCCAATAAACCCAGAGCCTTCTGGGCCACCAAGAATCTCACAGGTAAGTGAGGAGCCAGTCTCCACCCACAGAAAAGGAACGGCCTTAGAGCCACACTGTGAGCATTGCTGAACACCTACTGTGCATCTGGCACTATGCCGGGGTGGAAGCATGCAGATGCATTAGACACAGTCCCTGCCCTCACAGAGCTCACTGAGAACTGGGGTGGGGGTGGAAGACCTCATGCACAATGGTATAATACATATTGTGATACATGGCATTTGACAGGAGCTGTAAAGGATACCACAAGCAGAGAAAACTAGCATTAATTTTCTGTTCCCCTGTCAAGGAAAATGAAAGGCAAACGCACTTTCAAGCTAGAAGCATTTACCTTGGATTAAGTGCACATTTAAATATCACCCTCACGCCAGCCTGCAATCTCTGCCGCGATCCTGAGTGCTTTCTGAAGAGAAAGCAGGAAATTCACCCACAGAAAACAGAGTCAGAGTCAGGTGTAGTGGCACGCACCTTCCATCCCAGCATTCTGGGAGGCTAAGGCAGGAAGACTGCAAGTTTGAGCCTACCCTGAGTAGTCTAGTGATTAAACAAGACCCTGTCTCATATATAAATAAACTGAAATTTAAAAATGGCTGGATCTGTAGCTCAGTGTGAAGGTACAGTACAGTATCACCAAAATGAAAGGAAAGAAAGAAGAAAGGAAGAAAGGAAGGGAGGGAGGGAAAGAAACTCAGACAGGGGTGGAGTATGGGACTCGCACTTTTGTGCTTTGCTTGGCCTTTAAAACTTACATGGTTGCTAATAGTGGAAACCAGCCATGGCTCTCATTACAGAAAAGATGCCAGAGAGGGATTTGTCTTTGTCTCTGGAATTTAAGGTTTGAAAATAAATCATCCACTAGGTGAAGAAAACTAGGAAACCTTTAGATAGCATCTTCTTAGCTTTGAAAATGGCAAGTGTGTGCATCATCTTTGCTTAGGAAAGCGTGACCCTAGCCAGGATTTGGAAGTGTGTCTTTGCCATTTAGAGGTCTTTTAATTTCATCCCACACACACACCCATCCCCTCACCCCTGCCCTGCTGGGTATTAGCTGAGGAAACACTGCTTCCCCCTACTGTACTCTCAACATTCAATATATCTGGGACCAGATGTGACTTCCTTTCCTGCCCTATCCAATTCCTCCATACCAGCTGGGTGCCCTGCGATCCAGTTCAGTTCTGCCAGTCACCGGTTAATGCAGAACCCCCACAGGTTAAGGGCCCAACCCCACAAGACTGCCCTACCAGCCATAGCAGGTTTCCATGTCATCCAAAACTCACCCCTAACTTGGCTACAGATCAGAGGCTTGCCTGACCCCTTCGTTTATTTGACTGTTTGCTAGAGTAGCTCACAGAACTCAATCAAGAAAGGGCTTTACATACTATTAATACAACATATGTGCTGTTATTTATGTATAACCCAGCATCTACTGATGGAAGAGATGAACAAGCCAAGGCCTGGGGCAGCAGTCGGGAACATCTGCATCCTTTCCAGATGTGCCACGCTCTGCACATTCAGCGAGCTCTCTGGAGCTCTCTGAACTCTGGCTTGTGGGATGTTATGAGCTTCATTATGTCACTGTGCTTAATCAATGTTCACTCATAATTAACTCAGCTTTCTGCCCCCCTCCCTTCCCCAGCGGCAGGTATGGGGGTTGGGAGGTAGGAGAGTTAGGGGGCTGAAAGTTCTGACCTTCCAATCACACAGCTGATCCCCCTGGAACCTGATCCTGTCTTGAAACTATCCAGGGTCCTTCCAGCCACCAGTCATTTATTATCTTACAAACAGACACCTAGGACTGCTGAGATTCTATAGAGCTGTGTTCCAGGGAAAAATAGTAGGCAGAAAGCTGATACATATTTCTTATTCAATACCCCCCCATCTCTCTGAGATGTTTGGTACTTTATGGCTTTTGGGTTGTTTGTACCTACACATTCCTCCAAACTGGTGTCAAAAAAGCTCTAAATCTCTTTCATAGCAAGGTATAGTAAGGCGTAAATGATTGCTAGTAGTTTAAAGCCAGGTCTCTCTCATAGAATGGCACAGGGCATCCAGGGTCATCCAGTAAAGACATGGTACCAAGGTAGCACATCTTGGAAATAACAACTTTGCTTGAAGATTTAGGAAGGAAATATTATTTGTATTAAAACAAATATGATTATGACATGAAATGGGATAGAAATGGTTGGATGAATGAGTCACATGGAAGTTATAAATGAAATATTGTGCGCTTGCTAAGCCCTCAGAGCCCCAGGGTTGGTAGGTCCTCGCCTCTGCCCTCTGCTGGTAGAGGGTAAGCAGGCGAATGACCCCTCTGCAGCCGGAGGGTGAGGGCCTTGGGGAGCCATGAATAGGAGACCTTGGGGTAAAGGGATTTGCATACAAATAAAGATAACAAAAGCAACAGACCTGAGTTTGTTACAAGTAAATCCACTAAGGCCCTAAGAAATATTTAACTTACTAAAATTAAGCAAATAAGAAGGGATATTAGACAACAACATTACACATACACACCTTAAATAGTAGCAGTGGAGTCGCATTACATTTAATTTTGCTTTTGAAAACTTTTCAGGATTGTCTTTCCTCCCAGTTTGAAAAAAGATGCTTGTAAACTGACATGGCTTTGTAACAGATGGATGTACCTACCAAGAGGCATTTTGTAACAACTTTTATCTTTTTATCTGCATGTGAAATTCTTGACACATGAATCCCCATGGCAGTCTTAACAAAGCCTACAGACTTTCTCAGAGTTTTTAAATGTGTAACATCAAATACACAGGATTCCAATTACATTGAAAAATAATTTGTGCCAGAGGAATACTTCACTTCTTTATTGCTATGTTAAATACAAGTTCTAGGGGTGGGTGAATCCCACAAATTTCCAAGTGGCTGTGAGGATACATGGTGAGTGTGAACAATTCTGTGAGACCTCTACAGCAGCTGTGATATGACAGAAACATACTTGTAATTTGAATTAGTGGCGAAGTCAGGTAATGTGAATATTCTGTGGTTTCTCACCTACATTCACAATTAAAGGAGGTGTTAACTTTTAGTTAAAAGTTGATAAAAAAATAAAGATGTCTTTATATCCATACAAGTTTAGGGACACTGGAAGTATACACCCTGGAGATTAGAAGTTCTTGATTGTTTTGAGTTAAGACTCTGAGTTACTGATTTCAAGCTTCTCTGATGCCCTGGGTGCTTCAGACGGAAAAGGCATGAGTAGCTTGTATTTAAGTGGTAAGTAGACCCGAGTGAGCGCCTCTCAAGCCCCACGCCACAAGAACCCAAGTCTGTTATTTCTACCTACCCAACTCTATGCCACTTTCCCTTCTCCTTGCCTGGTGGCGGTAGAAGCGTGGTCTAAACTCCTCAGACCCCCGTCACTTCGGAAGCTATGTTTACCAAAAAAGCACCACCTGTTTTGCCTTGCTTCTCTGTCTTCACCACCTGCTTCCCATTTGTCCAATGGACAAGGATTGGAGGCGGAACCTTCTCTAAGCAGTGGAGAAACGCAGGAAGCTTCTCACATGGACCGAACACAGGAATGGGCCAGGGCCTTATTTATAGTTTCTCACTTCATTTCAAGATAAAAAGTAGTGAATGATCGATATCTCCACTTATGAACGGGAAAAAGGCTTTAAAAGGCTGTGCAACCCGCCACGTCGTACACAGCCAGTCAACGTCACACCCCAGCCCACCAGCCTGGCTTCCCAGCCTCAGGACAGGGGTGTGGCTGCCCCAGAGGGCTCGGTGAGTCCTAAGACGGAGCGTGCGGGCCGTTTCGCCGCTCTCACCCAGCTCGGTCTCTCATCAGCCGTGGCACTAGCACCGTTGCACACGCATTTCCTCTTGAAAATGGCTCCTCCTTGACTTCCACACAGGCACTTTCCTTGCCATCTCCTACATCTCTGCTGTCCTGCCCGGTGTCCCCTTCCTGTGTGCCCTCCTCCCCGCCATGTATGGAATTGGAACCCCGCAAGCCCCTTCCTGGGCCCCGGCCCTCTTCTGAAGTGAACACTACCGCCCTTCACAATGACTCTGCCTGTGGCGCCTGATATCTCAGGACTGAGAAAGCCCCCCTCCAGACCGCCAACGTGCATGTGCTGTGGGAGCCTCGGTCCCTGTGTGAACGCAAACCTGTTTCTCCAGTGAGCCCTGCTTCGTGAAAAGCGCCCTTCTTCACCCAGCTGCCCGTATCAGACCTGAGAATGGCCCTTTCTCCTTTCCTGTCACCCTCATATTCAATCAAACCGCATGTCCTATAGATTTTACCTGCTAAGAATACCTGGAATTTCCCTCTTCCTGTCTCCACTAAATGCTAGTTCTCGTGAGGACCACCTAAGTCACCTTGCTTCTCTTCGTGCCTCCCTTCAACCCTTCTCCCTGTTGGTGTTTTCCAGGCCTTTTCTATCACTCCTCCCTGTTAAGACCGAAATCCTCAACCTCATCTGTAGCTCTGGTAGGTCTGGCTCTCACTGCCCTCCCCGACGGGGAGTCACTCTGCCCTGCGCTTTCTGCTCCTCCTCTGCCCTGAACAGCTTGCGGTTCTGCAAGTGCCTTCTCCTCCCGCCCTCTGAGCCCTTACGCACACTGCTCTCTTCGCCTCACTCCTCTCTTCCTGTGTAAATGTCACTTCTCTGGAGAGGCTTTCCCCGACCACCCAGGTGAGGTCAGCCTTCTCAGCATCCCAATCTTACACTTCCATGATACTGTCCTTTTGCTTGCTATCATGATCATTAAAAACTTCCAACAAATTAAATGTAACAGAACTTGGGTGAGCAAGGAGCACGTCAGGAATCGGACAAGTCTCACAACCAGAAGAGGTTCAGAAAGCGCTGCTCTGCACCTCGGGCGGGAGGCCCTGACGGGTGGAGAGGAGGTGAGGTGCAGAGAGAGTTTGCTTGACAAATGTCAGCGCCAGGACAGCTGAGGGCTCACCCTCTGGGAACGCGTCTAACCGGGTGGCCACCTGCGATTCCAACCCCCAGTCATTTGTGATAAATGTGCTCTCCTAAGCAAAGCTTTTGGCTGATGTAGTGTTTACACTGTCCGGTTATAGTTTATGACACTAAGACTCAAAAACTTTGTGTAAGGCGCCCTTGGGCAAATTTAGTTTAATTTAATGTAACCAAACAATTAATTCACTATTCAGTATTCTCATCCCTTTGGTGATGTACGCTCCATGAAAACCACGGCTATCTCTTCTCAGCCTGTCCCCCGAAACCTGGAGCAAGGCATGGTACACTGAAACTCTCTACCGTCTCTTTTGAACTAGTGAATCATAGGAATGTCTCTATTTGCCGTGTTTCTCTAGACTTTTCTAAAATTGTATGGGCCAATGAGTGATTTTTAATTTTTTTTTTTTTTTTTTTTTTTTGCTTTTAGTTTTTATGAGTACATGTTTGCAGAATGTAATTACTACATTCCTCCTGAAGAATTGGTTCATGTACCTAACACATTTTAATTCTTTTTTCACCCCCTTTCTCTTCCTTCCATCTCTTTATCTCCCTGTTTCCCATTATCTTTTCTTTTTCTTTTTAATTTATTTATACTTTGGGTTTCACCTATATAAGAAACCATGCAATATTAACTTTATAGAAAATGTGGTACTTATACACAATGGAGTACTACTCTGCCATAAAGAAGGATAAATTTGAGTCATTTGTAGGAAAATGGATGCACTTTGGGACCATAATGTCAACTGAAATAAATCAGTGGGTGAGTTTAGATGTTCCAAGAAAACAGCTGTTCAGATTTTACAATGGACAATGACATCCTTTAATCAAAGAATCAACAACAATCTTATTCTACTTTGTTGCTCTTTAGATATAGGAATAAAATAAGTTCCACTGTCCTACTTGTCAGTCTCTGTCACTGAAGTGCATGGCTACCTCTCTTTTGCGGCTTGTGGTTTCAAATGAGTCATCACTCACTGACAGTCATGAGCAGTGAAAACATATTATCACTGTAGTCACCTTCCTGGGGTCGAAACGTACAACCTCATGGAACTGCCAAAACCAGCTGGCTGACAAATAAACAAACTTTTGGTTCTATTTTTTTTTCAAGAAAGGTTAAATGCCCATTTATTTAAAACAAAAAAAAAAACAAACCCAGACTTGATTAGTTAGCTTGCAGATAAGGCACGACACACAGCAGAGTGTGAACTTTACTGGGATTGGAACAATGTTCACGTAGAGTGAGAAGACAAACGACGTAATGATCTGACCGTGTGAAAACCAGGTCAGACCCAATTGCTTTTGCCAGCCTACCCAGTCACTGGAGCCCCTTACATATGCTTTCAGTATTCCCTGCTGTGTCAACCTTTAACTCAGGGACTGGGTCCCATGCAGTGTGCTTATTCTTGGTCAAAGGCAAGGCACATGTCTTAGCTAGCTACTCCTTCCTAGCAGTTTAAAATGATGAATAATACCTAAGACATTAACATCTAGAAGCAAGTAATTTAAAACAATGCATTTGACTGCTAATCTCCTGGGTTTAGCTTCCCTGATTTGTAAAGGATCGGTAAGCAGGAGAGTGGCATATGATACTTTGCGGGAGTAACACTTGATTTCAGTTCTAATTTCTCCATATCTAATTTGCTTTAAAATCAAAAAGAGCCTCATGGATGCTCTATAAAATGATGCGAGGAGTTACATTTGATGCATCTGTTATGGACCTGACAATTGCCCTAAAATAAATTCAGCTCGGTATTCACTGAGTGGACAGACAACCTGCCTTCCCCAAAAAAGAAGAAATACAAGCTTTGGATTCTCCTGCAGCAGAGCTTTAAGATTTAGAATTTCCAAAATTTGACTGACAAAGCTAAGTGCCCCATGCCCCCGTATTGATGTCATTCATCTCTAATATTAGCAGCAAAGCGTTTCAGGTTCACTTGGGATAGAAGAGCTCTTATTTTTGAGTTGCACAGGAGCAGATACTAAAAATGAACATGGTGATACTTCCTTCTGGAATATCTGACACAGATAAAATAGGTAAACCTGTTCAGTGAAACTATTTTAAATCAAATGGGAAAGGAATTCAATTCAATGGGAAATCTAATGCACTTAGAGAATTTTTATGTAACCTTGCTCCTGTGAACACTGAGGAATTAAGAAATAAAATGAAAGTACATAAAGTTTTGTTGCACAATGCGCCACAAAATTAGGAGCCATTTATGAAAATTATATATGTCTGAGGTGAAGGTTTTGGAAGATGTGACATAGCCCAGCATGACTGATAAATCCAGCAGAGCTTCAATGGATCAGGGTACCTGCACAGTTACCATAGCTGTGCCTACTATTGCTCAGACACAGAACTAGGAAGAGGCAGGTACACTCTCTGGAATAATAGAAATGAGGCTAAGATTCCATGGCTTAAGCCTGAGGTGATCCCTCCTACCTTCTCTTGTCTGCAAAGTGAGTCGCACCATCATGGATCAAGAATGCTCCACAGGCTACAAGTCTCACAAAGAGACAGCAGAACAAAGTAAGGGCAACTCACTGAAAGACCCAGCTATCTTGTGCACCGAAAATATCTCTCACTTTTAAAACAACTGCATGAGTTTGGTAACCATCCTCTTTAGAGAAGGAAGATATTTGCAGAATAATAGGAATTTAAAAGTCAAAGAAATAAAACCACCAAACCTCAAGATGGGTTCTATCACCACTGCATCAATATTTGTCTGGAATTGAAGTTTCCTCACATTGTAAATTTTTTTCAAGCTGTGCTCCATAAAAGCCGCCCTGTGTGTTTAAACAACAGCGGCAAGAAAATGAGCCACATTTAATTCTTGCTACTTTGCAGTTTGTTTTTGCTGACAGTTCTCCAGTTTGGTCTTCTAAACCTATAGCCAAGTGATCATTATCTTCTTAAGTCGCAAACAGGGCAAGTCTCCCCACCACGGGTGCTGAGCTGTTGCTCAGTAAGAACTCGGTGACATAAGCTTGCTTTTTTTGAGTCTGTTAGAAAAAAAACCTTATGGACTCTGAAGCCTAAAGCTCAGAACCATTTTGCTCTGCATGGTTTTCTGTGCCAAGTCGCTCCTTGCTGGTGTTCTTGGAATCACCGAAAGATACTAAAATTACATGAAACTTGCATCTAGATCTTTTTCCCCACAACTACACAAAACTGCACAAACACAAGCCTGAAGTAACCCTCGCCTCCCTGCCCTGCTCCCCAAGATCCTCATGGTAGGACAAACCTACCGCTTTGTGAAGACACATTCGTTTTACTGTGTCCCGCTGGGCCCCAGGTTCCTTGAGGTAGAGCTGTACCTTGTCCCTCTCTTTGTCCTCACGATCATGTGCGTTGCCTGGTGACCTCTCTTCGTGTATTTGTTGATTCATTAATGTGGACTGTTTCTGCCTGGATGAAGAAGTTATTCACTTTTAAAGTTTTATTTTGATTTTTATTTTATTTTGGATTTAGTATTTTTTATCCTCTCCACTACACAGCTTTTGCTCTAGATTCCTCTTTTAAAATCAGTAGAGATTCAGATGACAAAGAAAGCCCTTCTGGAGATACCTCCTATAGATTTCTGAAAAATCATTCAAAGAACATTGTCTTATGAACATTATTTTCATAAGAGAAGTTCAGTTCTTTTTCCTCCAACTTAGTAGTTCAAGATATTTTTCACATGTACCTTCATAAAACAGTTTTCTTCCATCTGGAAATATCCAATGAATGGGAAATTTAATTCTGTATCTGTGAGAGGGTCAGCAGAATTAGGAAGCATCAAGTCATAACTCCTTGCATTTGATTACTCTGCAACACGTTAGCGCACGTTATCATAGGCTGTCCTCATAATGGGGAAGCTGGGTGAATGGCACCAGCATCATCATTCTGTCTCACTAATAAGAAATTGGGGCTGGGGATTTAGCTCAGCGGCAAAAGCGCCTGCCTGGCAAGCGCAAGGTCGTGAGTTCGGTTCCCAGTACCGGAGAAAAAACAAAAAAAACAACAAAAAAAAAAGAAATTGAACCCAGGAAAAAGAAACCATTTCCCCAGAGCTCACCCAGCTAGATCCCCCCAGGTCTTACAACTCTGCACTGTGAGGTAAATCTTAGCTATGCTATGAAACTACGTATGTTACTTAGGTGGTATTTTATAAATAACACTAAGCAAGAGAATAAACTGTGATACAAAAATGAGAGCACCAGTTTCTAACTCTGAAAAAACAAAGCTGATGACAAATGGAGAACCTGGAGAAGTGACCCGAGCTGCTCACTGCTAAGTCTGAGGTAGAAGCAGGAAGGGAAATTGTATTCTTTCTTATGAGAGCACCCGTCCAGCGAGTAAGGGGTGTACTTTCCAGCACTGTCGCAATGATGTCAGCCTTGCCTTCTCAGTATGAAGCTCTCCACTAATTCTACGATGCATCTTCTCCCTGAGAATTTGCTTTCTTCCATGACAGACAGAAAAATAGGTTGAATCTAGATTTCCACAGACACATAAGCAAATAATATTAGCATTCCTTGCTCTATTTGTACAGCAAAAGTATATTTTTTTTCCTTGATCAAGTTTTGGGGTTAAAAAATGTAGAGGAAGAAAGAAAAAATTGTTTTTAAAAGATTCTCTAAACTTCCTGTGATAATTTTACCTTCCCTTGCATTTTAAGAAATGGAATGTAACTGAGATAACATAAAAATGCCTTTTTTCCTGTTGAAAATAATTTCTTTTAGAAGTCAGTTTGTTAGTCAATAGATCAACAGATATTAATTTTTTGTGATTTTTTTATTTTAAAAAATAAAAGAAGGAAAACATATTAACAGACAGACATTCATTTACAAAATAGTGTAAGAATAATACAAACAAAACAGAGTTACAGACAAAGTTGTAGGAAATTAACCATGGTTGTTGTATTACTTATTGATAGCTTCAAAGTGGTTTCTCAGGAAGACAAATAGAGATATACAAGATTGAGTAAAACAAGTAATCATTAACTGTTCCTTTCTGTAGGGCAATAGAAGACAGTAGTACAACTATGTTAGCTATCCTGTATATACATACTTACATAACATTACATAACACGAACAGATATTAACAGATACTTACATAACATTAACAGATATTAATGAAGTTCCTACTGTGTGTCAGGCTTTGTGATGAATGCTGAATGGTTGTTTGGTGAATAAAGTTCCTTCTCTCCTAGTTCATGTTAGGCGAGAAAAGGGCAATGAATGTATAAATAAATTAATAAAGAGATAATTTGGGCCTGAAAAGACGTGTTTTGTATGAACCACCGTGTTGCTATGCTGAGCCTCAGCAGATTTTGAGCCTCTCAATAATGAAATGGTGAGGAACAAGAGCTACTTCCTGAGACCACACATGGCTCTGTCACTACCACTGCTGTTGTCCAGAAAGATGTCTATGGTTAAATGTGTGTGGTTTTACTTCAGGAAGCAATGACCATGTGTTGCTTTATTTTTATTCTAGAAATCTTGGAAAATCAGGACTCAGAGTTTCTTGCTTGGGTCTTGGTAAGTACCTGGGGTGTCACACGGGGTGGGTGGGAGACGGGAGGGGCCAGGAAATGACTGAGGCACAGATCTCAAGTGAGAGCATCACCTCACTTCTTGTCCTAAGCCTTTCCCTGTGAGACACCAGCCTGTCCCTCTGTAGGCCAAGAAGCCACTGTGCTATTAGTGCCTCATTATGGGGGTTCATCAAGTAGCCTTGGAGGAGGGGGCTCACATGCTGCACCCCTGGGATATGGGCTCACATGATCACTTCATCTCTTCCTCAATTCACTTGAGTGTTTTCTACCTATCCTTATTTTCCTTTCACCTAATTTCCCCTCTTATTTTCCTATTTTGTTATACATTTCATGTATTTATTTATCTGCCTTAAATACTTGGGGAGGACAAGGTGAGACAAATATACACATGTATGTATACATTAATATACATTAAAAACTAAGGGTTGTCATTCCTAGGGGTGTAGCTCAGTGGGAGAGCACTTACCTGGCTGGCATGCACCATGTCCTAAGTTTGAACACCAGCACCTGAAAACATTGTTATTCCCCTCAGGAAAGTTTCATATTTAAGGAGGACTAAGTAGTGATGGCAATTGTAACAACATATGGTTGAATCTGAAATGGCGAAGTCTGACTTAGGAGACCCGGGCAGATGTGAGACTTCCAGTCATCCTCCAGATGGGAGAAAAGGCACCTAGGCATTTGGGCCATTCAGTGCCATGACAGCTATGCCTGCAGCCGAAGAAAGTCTGTAGCAGAGTGATAGCTGAGGAAGTAACGAGAAGTGGTCAGGTTTCAGCTCTGTAGGTAGAACCTGAAAATGTTTCTGTTGGAGTCTATGTTAGAGGTGGGAGAAAAGAGAAACCTCAGTGCTGCCTGAGGCTTTTTTTTTTTTTTTTGCCTAAGTCACTGAAAGGATGGAGTTACTCGTAAATGAGACATGGAATAATGAGGAAAGAGACCTAGGGAGGAAAGAGACAAGGAGATTGATTTTAGACATGATAACTTTCAAGTATTAGACACACAAGAGAAGTTGTCAAATAAGTAAAAGGACAAATATATGTACAATTTAGAAGAGAGATTTAGACTGGAAAATTAAATCTGGGAGTCATTAACTTGTAGCTGCTGTTTAAGACATGATACTCTAGGATGAGAACTTGAAGGTAATGAGTAGAAATAGTACAGAAAACCGTTGTACATGGTCCAAGACCTAAAGTTTCCAACACTAAAAACTGGGAAAGTGAGAAAGAGACAGCAAGGAAAACTGAAACTAACCAGTCAATGTGGGAATAGCAGAATCTAGAAAACATGGAGTCCTGGAATCCCAGTAAAGAAAACATTTCAAGGAGGACAGAGTGACCAGCAGCAAGTTCTGCTCACAAATCAAGCAAGGTGAATTTTCTCATGGTGTATATCTAGAGGTCCCCAAGAGCCTCATGCATTCATAGGCAGGGCTTTGGGAAGGTGGTTGAATTATAGCTAAATAATTCAATGTCTACATAATTCAATATATTGAGCTATAGCTAACTGTGACTTTAGGGGATGGGGCCTGGTTGGAGGGGAGCATGACCTAGAAGGGTGCAGCTACTACCCCAGCTCCTCCCTTCCCTCTCTGATTCCTAGTCACTGTGGTATAAGCAGCTTTCCTTCCCTGTGTCCTTCTACCGTGCTATTTCTGCCCGCTGAGCATAGACTGAAGCTGTGACCCAAAATAAACCTCTCTTCCTTTAAGTGCTGGCTGTTGGGTACCGAGTCTCAAGGATGAAGGACGTGACTAAGACAAGGACCGAGAGTTGCCTGTTGAGTTTAGCAGCATGGAAGCCACTGATGACTTTTGAAAAGATCAGTCTTAGTGGAGTAGGAGGGGCTAAAGCATAATTAGAATGAACTCAAGGAAAATGGAAAGAGAAAAACCTGAGACTATTGTTTTGGTAACGACTGCTATAAAGAGAAGCAGAAAGGAAGAGCAACACTGGGCAGGTAAGTGCAGTCAGAGAGGTCTCCTTTGCCCTTGGAAGAAATGACCGCACATGTATGTACCCATAGCAAATCCTTTTAAAAAGGAAAAAGAACACAGCAAAGTGGGAAGACGAATATGTAGAGTGATTTCTCAAGGACAGAAGAAGAAGAGAGCATGAAAAAAAGCAGAGTTCATGGGCTCTGAGTTCGGAAGGAGGACTGGGAGAGAGGTGGTGATGATAGAGGAAGCTTATTAAGGTTCTATTCTACTATTATTATTTTACCAGCGGAGATCAGAAGCAAGATCATCAGTTGTCAGTGAAGATCAGAAGAGAAAGGGAAAGTGTAGGAAGCAGAAGAGTGACTTGACCAGGGGTGTGTGTCATGCTGGCCAGTCTACTCAAGACTCATGCTAGTACATCTGAAATGAGACCTTCTGTGGCTGTGGGTCTTTTCACCAGTCATGTTCAACTATACCGGTTCAGGTAGGGTTCTTACAAGATAAGATTGTTAAGAACCTGGAGATTTCTGGAAGACAGCTGTTCTTACAAGAGTAAACCTTGAGCTATCGCTGAGGAGAGAGGGAAATGAGGATCAGAAGCAGGAAAGTGAACCAGAAACCAAAATGAAGAAGCTGCAGGACAATAAAAATGGCCAGGACCAAGAATTGTACATTCTGGAGGAACCAAAGGATTTTTGGAATAAGAGCATTAAAAACAGTAACTTGAAAGGACAGAAATCAGCAGCTGGAAAAATGAATATGTGAAATCGAGGCTATGGAGGGGTGTCAGGTACTGGCAGTGACAAAGTCTCAAGTATTTCCATTAGAAGAGCGTGTCTGAAGTTTGCTTAAGATAAGATCAGCAGCAGAGAGAATCAAGAAATCAACAGATGAAGATGCCATGAAGGATCATCTTCAGAGTCATTAAAATCACTGAAAAGTACTCAAAATTAGTATTGGAGAGAGTTGGAGACATTGGGACAGGGGCTTAAATTGTCAAAGAATGAAAGAGTGACAAGCGGCAGGTAAATGTGACACAGGGATCCTGAGGATAAGAGATTTGAACGTAGTGAGTGTGTGAGGGAGTTTTCAGGAATTTGAAGGGCTATTGGTATCTTCCTAAAGAGCTGACTTGGGAGGTAAAGGTGATCTTTATTCACTGTAAATCCAAGGTAATTTGACATTTGCTTACTATGTGGCTCTGATTTTGTTACTATTTAATTACATATGAAAAATCTTGGAGATTCATTATTAAGTTTTTTGAGAATGTAACAAATAATTATTTATTTATGATTAATAAATAATAAATAATTATGTATTTATAAGAAATATGTATTTGTAATTAATAAATAACTATTTATAATTACTGTTTATAAAAAAGAATTATTCAGCATTCATATTGTAAGAAATTACCCAGCAACATAAATTTTAAAATATAAAGTAAGAAACATTCTTAAAACTCATTGACTAATGTCTTCCAAGTTGGTTAACCACGGTGGGAAACAGTCATAAGCACATAGCCAATAAGTGCATTGAAAGGACTCAACCAAAGTCCTTTAAAACTCAGATTCCCGTGACATGCGACAGGTAAATGAGTCTCCAGAGAGCAGACTGCAGTTCGTTTGTTTGCTTGTTTTTAAGCTAAAGATATATGAGCTATCAGCATGTTGTTGAAGTTTGAAATAGACAAAGCGATGGAGTCCTGAAGTGAGCTTCAAGTTTTCTGAGAGCCTGAGCACTTGTGATAAGACACTGTGTAAAAACAGGAGGAAACAAGGCAGTGCATGGGACTGACTGGCTTCATTCAGAACAGGTAACAAAGCTTGACAGCTTGAATGAGTGTTCTTTGAGAACTTTTCTGAGCTACCTCTGTAAGCCACAGGAGACAAAATATTCCCAGGAAGGAACAATGTACCAGCCTCAGATAATTTTTCAGGCTCTGTAGCCCCAGCTGTCAAGTCTAAGTGGAGCTGGATTTACTGCTATAGGCTTAAAATATCAGCTCAGTCATGGCCCATGTTCCACTGAGGCTTTGGAAATGACATATTTAAACGTTCAGGCATCAAAAGACTACAAATGTCTTTTATTGAAGTACTTTGAAGGTCAGAGTTAAGGCTAACAGTTCTGACTTCCTTCTCTGCTAGAGAAAACAGGCTGGGACTTTCTTGCCCTGCCAAGTTTTCTTTTGATAAACAAAGACCACGTACAAGTGTACGAAAGGGGGCAAGACTTGAGGGTGAATTGATAATACATCTGAAGAAACACAGCTCTGCAAGGGAAAAAAATGGGGAGGAAAATTAAGTGACCCATCCTACCTATGCTACTGTGGCTGACCTGAAGTGGAACTACACTGCCCACTGCCCAGAGGGTCTGAGGTCACAGAAATGAGTAGGAAAGCACTGGAATAAATACACCAGGGAATTGTCCCAAGTCATTGCCTCTTAGAAGAATGTGTCTTATATGAAAGGAAGAGAAGAATTCACTCAGGCATTTATTCTTAAGCAACCACTCATGAAGCCAGGCTTTGTGCTGGTTTACAGAGGATCCTAAGATGAACACGGGCTGTGCTCACAGTGCAGTGGGAGTTGTTCTGCATGCAAAAACAAACTGACGGTGTATCTGACACACGCCATAATGGAGGGCACAGCATAAAGCAAGCATGGGGAGGATCTCTGGGGGGAATCCAGGACAGCTTCACAGGGCAAGTTCCACTTGACTGAGACTTCAAGGAGAGTCCAGGGCCGAAGGACAGCGACGGGCTCAAGCAGAGGAACGATACAAGCAGTGCCTGGAAGGAGACCCCATATGGGGAGGAAGCTGGGGATACAGTTGTGAACACAGAGTAAGGTGTACATACAAGGAGCTGGGGAGGACAAGGAAGCAGGTGGGAAGGGAGGCGAGGCCTGATCATGAGGGCGCTGTTCACCTTGCCGAGGTGCTTAGCTTTTGTCCTCTAGGCCCCAGTCCCAAGGTCTTGGGCTCTTAGGAAGCACTTGGGGGATGAGGCAGAGCCAAGGTTGTGCCTTTCTCCCATGCCCTCCTGCCATCTGCCACTTTTTCTTCATATTATATGTTTTTAACAATAGACTACTTTTAGAGCAGTTTTAGGGTGGCAATAAAATGAGCACAAAGTGCAGTTTCTCTATGTCCCACACACACAACCTCCCCACCATTAGCTTTCCCACCAGAGTTGTGCATTTGCCAGTCGGTGAACCCACACTGACACAGCCTTGTCACCGAAAGCCCACGTTTTGCATTAAGGTCCACTCTTGGTGTTGTATATTCTGTGAGCTTCAGCAGATGTGCAACGGTATGTATTACAATAGAATGACAAAGAGTACTTTTGCTGCCCCTCAAATCCTCAGTGTTCTGCTTATTTATTCCCTCTATCTTTTAGAAATTACTGGTCTTAGTGTCTCCCTAGTTTTATATTTTTCATAATGTGATCTAGTTGGGCTCATATGGTGTGTAGCCTTTTCAGACTGGCTTCCTTTCCATAGATATGTCCCTGAATTTCCTCCTTGTCTTTTTATGGCTTGGTAAGTCATTCCTTTTTAGTGCCTTACATTACTAAGGGGGTGGTGGTCTTTGACCCACAAAAAGTTTAAAACCTGGCTCTAGCTTATGGAGAGCCATTGAAAAACTTGGATCAGGAATAGGTTACGAACAATTGTGTTAGAATTATTTTTCTGGCAGAAATGCAAAGGCTAGATTAGAGGAAGAATGATTGAGGCTAGTGACAGGAAAATTAATTATGAGTCAGTAATTATTTTTCAGAGCACTTTTAGGTTCACACAAAACTGAGCAGAAGGTAGTTTCCCCATACCTGTCTCCAGACATGCACAGCCTTCCCCACTTCAACACTCCTCGTCAGAGTGGTGCTCTTGTTGCAGTCAGTGAGCCTGAACTGTACAGGGAGGATGTTATAAAATCTATAGAGGAAAGAAGTGGTTAGGTAGGAAGAAGAATAAACAGGATTGGTGACCTTGGGACTAGAACGGGAAGACTCCTGAGCAGGGAAGGATGCCTGGGTTCCCGAGCTGGTCACAAGGGTGGGTGAGCTGAAACCTTAGACAGAGGAATACAAAGGGCAGCTGTGAGAGCAGGAAGGCTGCAGGGAGTGGTACAGAGAGCCTATGAACTTCGGCTTCAGGCCTCTGTGGAACAATAGGACGCTGGAGAGGCATCTAGCCAGGAAATACAGACCCGGGGACTTCGAAGGAAGTACAAGCCCATGATTGCTCTTGAAGATACCTAGAAGTACACAGGGCAGAGATGTTGGGACAGGTTTAAGACACCTGCCTTATGAAGCCTGCAGACTGTATGTACCCTGGGAGCAGACACTGTACTTGTTCTACACTCCTCTTGTACTTTTAGCAGATCATAGTATCTGGCAAGTTGTAGTTTCTCAAAAATAACTGCTGAATGAATAATTGGGCAGATGGATCAGTTGCTGAGGAATGAAAATATGTGTATTGAGTAATAGTGAGGATGCAGCTGAAATCAGAAGCCATGAATCCCTGAGGTCCAGTCACCCCAATTCTTCGACGTATCAACAAAGCCACAGCATATTGATGAGAAAACTGAGACAGAGGGGGAAAAGGGTGATACAAAGATTCCAGGGCTAGCGATGTCTCATCCTAGTACTTGCCTAGAGTGTATCAGACCCTGGGTTCCATTCCCAGGAGAAGAAAAGCAGTGTTAGTGTGAAGCCACTCCACCCTGAATGCACCTGTTCTCAGAAGCTAAGCCGAGTTGGTCATGGTTAGTGCTTGGATGGGACAGAGGCTTAGCACTGGGAATTATCCTGGAGACTATCATATACATCCGGTGACATGGAGTCTGAGGCCAGATTGGTACCCAGAGCTATCTCAGTCCAGCTCTCACTTCTGCAGGTAGAGAGGGGCAACCACCCACACTTGGAGCAATGAAGCCATAACATAAAATATTTAACACCCAGAAGATATTGGCAAGTGGAAAAGCTGTGCTGCATCTCATGAGAGGTATTTCTTCTCAACTCCTGCTGCCCTCTGGAGTAACCTGGGGTGCTTTGGAAAGCGCAGATACCAGCTTCTACCCAGACCTGCTAGATGCAGCTCTCTGATGCAGGTGTCTTCAAAGGCTGGGGCAGAGGCGATATCAGGGTTGGAGCCTGTTATCCTGAGCAGATGGGAAGAGATGGAGAACTGTGTGATTGCTATCTGGGGCGCCAGCCCAAGTGGCCACAATTCTCACCTATTTGGTGACTTCTGCCTGCAGATCTGGCACCTGGAACTAGCCAGAGACATTTCTATTTGACCTGGAGTTTTCCAAGACAGGAATCTACCCAGCTCCAGGATGGTCTTAAGGCTTTTCTGGAGCCAAGGTCAAAGGGACTCCTGCCATCAGGACACCAGTTTCACCTTATGCCCTCTCCTAGGCAATGCAACCTACAGCAAAGACAGTGAACCTTGAGAATAAGCTTTGTGGACTCTTTTTTAATATGTTGTGAATGTGCAGAATGTACTTCTGGCTCGTTTCCCTCTGCCTTAGAGATGTTCTCACTGTGCTAAATATTTTGACACTGGGAGAACATGACATTAAATATTTAACATAGATGGTATTTTTATGACACCCCTCGTGGTTCCCATTTTTATTACCAAGACCGCTGTAAACTAGCCCCCTCACCTATTATGACAAAAACGAGGCAGACATATTTATAAAGTGCTCTGGGCACTTGAGAGACCATTTTAAAGGTGTAATTTCCTCCCTTTAAGAGTTTAACAATTTTTCTACATAATTCAAGAGAGCGAATTATCTTGAGACCAAAATACCCACAGAATTTAAGTGGTGCATGAATATTAAATATACAACAAGAGAGTTTTAGGCTTGTCACTCTCCCTAGAAACTCTAACTGGAATAAATGCCACGATGCATGCACATTAAAAATAAGAAGGCACTAGTATTTTTACAAAACGGCATTTTAAGTGCATATATAATGGATGAAATACCTCTTAAGAATTGCTGACAAGTTGGTTGCCGTCGGAAATTACCAGTGGCTGCTGGTCATATGCCTTTCCTGACAAGAGTCCATTAGCAGCAAAGATACAGCTGAGTTATGAGAATGGTAACCTGATATTCCAGAGCATCTGAAATGGGGCACAGAGGAAAACTTGGGAGAAAAAAGAGGGATTTGTACAGAGGAGATTATTCAAAACCATGTGCACACATGCGTGTGCACATCCTCCTCCCATCTCCCTGGGTACAGTCGCCAAGGATGAGTAGTACCCATTTGCTAATGTGTGATTCACAACGAAAGAAATGGTCACAAAACTACCAGTGTGGGAGTTGGAAGGTCCTGCCCAGGTCAAAATATGGGCAATTTGCTGGAACCAGGGACAATTTTTCAGCAAGTCTCACTGAAGAACAACACGGTCGTGAAGAAATTAGTCCTTGAAGGCACCAGCTCCTTCACAGATGAAAACAGTCAGAAGGAGGGGGTATGCCTTGTCTAAGGCCAGCAGTAGAGATGGCAGAGCCTCTGTTTCCCACCTTCACCCCCTCCACCAGCAGCCTCACCCGGTCACCCCATCAACTTCAGCCTCCAGGTGCACATAGCCACTCCTGTCACCCATGTCTCCTCACATCCTGGACTTCTTTTCTTCCTTGATAAGAGGAAAGATGCAACAGACATATCAGACCCTCCCAGCTGTAACAGTTGGTGGTGTGAGCAATGGGTAAATTCAGCATCACTCTCAGTTTGTAGCAGGTTTCAAACTAGAAACTCTTGGAAGATGAGTGGGTCCTGGCATTTCTCTCTGAAGTTGGGGTATACCATAACTATCAAAGCTTCTGAGACAGATGGGGGCCAGAATCTGTGTTTTGATCTGTGATCAAGTCTGCTTGCCCTATGAGACGTCAAAATAAGAATGAAATTGATCATGGGCAATTTCTTTTTTGAGCACGGGCAATTTTCTTCATTCATGCCCTGAAAGAAGCTTGTATTTACCAGTTTTCCTGTGAGTGAGACACAATACTAGACACTTGCATTTCAAAGGAGAAGAGATTCATATCGGCTCACAGTTGCAGTGAATTCAGTCCATGGTTAGTGTGCTGCAAGGCAAAAACAGCATAGTAGAAGGGCCTGGAGGAGGAAAGCTGCTCACACCATGGCAGCCAGGATGCAAAGAAGAAAAGGAAGAGCCAGGGACAAAAAATACACCCTTCCAGTTCATGTTACTAGTGACTTGCCTCTTCTGACCTGGTCCCATCTCTGAATAGCACAACCAGCTATGAATTTAAGAACATATTCATCTACTGGTGAATACAGTGCCCCCATAGTCCAATCACCCTTCAAAAACTCCACTCTTGAACATGCGGTCTCTAAGGGATACTTTAGACCTAAATCTTCACAAAGCTCCTGACACCTGTCTTTCCCTCCACTGCGTTCTGTCCTAAACACACCAAGTGGTTCCTCCTAGCTCCTATACTCTAAGCAGCAGCCTGGCTAAGGCATATATTGTGTACGTATAAGTAGATGCATACTGGTCACCCTGAGTTTGCCTTTGTATTGAGATTATTTTTCTAAACCCTATACATTAAAACAATCAAATGAAAGCTTAGTAATTTTAATCAACAATGAAATTTGAGCTGCTCTAACAGACTAAAACTGAGGGGGTCATTTGTGGTGCTGTCCTCCAGCAGGATGGAAATTGTACCTCCAGTAATCTCAGGTGAAGAGTGCAGGGTCACAGCAGCCAGCTTTGCAAGGATGACATAACACCTGGGGAATGACCCCCTGTGGATTAATACATTTCATTATGTGGCCTTTCATACAAGGGCCTTAGGCCTGTGGCTGGAGCAGGTCAAGAACAAAGTCCCAGTTCTTTCCAGGTCTACTCGGTATGAATAATCAGAAACCTCCCCAAGGAAGTAAAAAGAAAACCCAGATCCAAATAATGCAAAACATCAGTTTAAGAAAATCTAGAAATTTTTAGGCTCACATAGCAGAATTTCTAGGCTCTCCTGGACAGAAGATATAGATGGATCCGTTAAGGAATCAGTCTACGCATTCCATTCCAGGCTGGCTCAAAGTGGGAAGATGGCTATAGTGGCTCTGATTGGCTGATGTATCTTTTCTTGAACCAACTGCTGAAGGACTTTAGTTAATCAAGAACCACTCCAAGCTGGGAAAGAATTTAAACCCAGTCCAACTGTACTCTGTGGGTAGGAAAAAGATGAATTCTCAAAAGATATTTAAATAATTCTTACCTAAAGAGGGGAAATACTGGCTGACTATAATAAATAGATAACCACCATGAGGAGTAAAGAAGAAAATATTTTTCCCAACCCTGAAAACTCTTCCTGTCTTTTTTTTCAATTGTCTCTTTCTCTTTTCTTATTTTAAAGAGAATTAAAAAAAAAAAATCTGAGCCTTTCTATGTCATCAGCAGCCACGGTTGAAGCTTAAAATTCTCCCAGACTTCTCTATGGCATGAGACACACACAGAGCTTAGTGGCCAACTCAAGTTTACCTCCTGCTACCTCAGTTTGCCCAGCTGAAAAATGTTCCTGTGTACGGCCAGTATGTAAGCTTGGCTTTTTAATATATTCTCTCATCTACGTGTTCCCAATAACCCTCAAGGATCAGTGGGACCTGAGGGTCATTTACAAGTAAAGGCTTCCTGCTACCACCTGGATAATGAAAGTACGCAAAGGAGGATGTGCATGAGCATGAGGCCGAAAATACCACTAATGTTCATTTTGTAACTGACAACTAATTACAATGAGGGGAAAGGGCTACCCGGCAGGAAACTGTAGAACATGGATAATGAGGCAATGAGCAGTAGCTAAATTAGAGCCGATAGTCTAAGCACAGGGACTTCTGGAGGCCAACGAGAAGGGACAGGCAGAGGAAAAGACCTGACTGCCTCTCCTGACCAGGACTCAAAACAAGCTTTCTGGCAGCCTCTTCATTTGCTTCTTGGTCTCTGACCTCCGCTCCCTCCCAATCTCCCTCTTACGTTTTACAGCACTCCTTCGACCTTTACTGGGCCAAAGCCACAGCCCACCTGCATCTTACTGTGAGCTCTTAGCAGGCAGAAATCATAGCTCAGTCATCCTGTGAAGCAGTGCTCTTGTCTTGTTCATCCATGTGTTAGTGGCTTACACAAAGATGAGGCAGATTCTGTGCTGGAAAAATAGGAGAAAAGGCAGGCAGGTGCCTACCCTCACCCAGCCTACCACAGGGGGATCCAGTCCTCGGGGTAATGGGATCCTTGGCCTATGTGCACACTTGCATTTTTTTTTTTCCGGTACCGGGAATTGAACTCTGGAGCTCGCGCTTGCCAGGCAGGCGCTGTGCCGCTGAGCTAAATCCCCAGCCCCACACCTTGCATTTTTAAATTGTCTGCTGGTGACTAGTTAGCATGTTCTGGAGAGGGAACTATGTGGAAGAGAAAATGATGAGAGACAACCTCGGAAAGCTTACAAAAAGTGTTGAAGCCATGCCACAAACTTGGGGTTTGCCTACTGCATGTTTAAGGGTCCTGGAGATATTTAACACCCTGAGTCATTTGGCCAGATGTGTTTTGGGGAAGCTTATTCTGGTCACAGTGGTCATACCGCAGACAGCAAATGGAGAAGACTGGAAGAAGAGGCAGGGAGGCAGGCACAGTAGTCAAACAGCCTCACTTTTACAGCAGATTAACACAACCACATGTTAACGGCCCACTGAGAGCCTGGTCCTTCGTTCTGTGAGCCTGTGCAGGGAGTGAGGGCGGGGCACGGACCAGGGCTGTAAAGGAGGCCTGGCCAAATTAGCAAAAGCAGGTAAAGGACGAAGAAATGTTTTCAGATCCCTGAAATAAAGCATCAGGAAAAGGATGTCATCATAGAAAGTTACAAAGTTTCTTTCTTTAAGCATAAGAACAAATATTAATGGAAAATTTTTTAATGGGCAAATAAAACTCAGAGAAAATTGAAGAAAAAAGGAAATGAAGCAAGGGTATAAAACCAATTATGAAACAAAGTGGAATTTAAGGGAATTGCCGGGCACCCTTGGTAATGAGAAGTGATAACTAATGAAGTGAGGTCCCCGAGGACCCACGAAGGATAGGATCCCCAGGAAAAGAAAGAAATGAGCTGGGTCACAAGGGGCCCTAGAGAGAAGATGAAGATGGTGCTGTCTTGCTTTGTGTCCTCTTTGATGCAGGCTCTGAAACAAGAATTGGAAGGCAAGTGGTTTGTTTAGAGATGCTTTTAAAAATCAGTAGAGGAGTAGAGATGTGAGATCGAGAAGAGAAGACAACCGATAAAGGGGGCCGGCACCCAGGAGAAAGCTGGAGCCAGCGCAGACACCCACCCCTGGGGGAAGAGATGTGCTTATGCCATTGAGAGTCCGCAGGTACCCGGTGAAATGATGCTGCCTGCTGTGGGTAGTTGGTAGATTTGGTAGCAGGAAGCACAAAAGTGGTCTCCGACCTTTTTTGGCACCGGAGATCTGTTTCATGGAAGGTACTTTTCCCAGGGGCCAGTGGGTAGAGGGTGTTTTTCCCAGGTATTAGATCCTCATGAGGAGCACGGCAGCCTAGGTTCCTCCCTTGATGCAGCTCAGGGTTTGCACTCCTGCGAAAATCTAAGGCATCCACCAATGGCAGCAGGTGGCGTTCAGGCTGTAACTGTAGGTGAAGTTTGGTTGGCTTGCCCGCCCCTCCGCTCCTTCTGCGCCTCTGCTGCGCCGCCGCGTTGCTCTCCCCTACCATGTTAACAGCTGTCAGCTTGTGTTTTCTGTATAAAACAGAACGCACTATTTTCTGCTGAAGTGGAAGGAGGAGGAGGTGGGTCCTAAGTCAAAGAAATAGGGCTGACTGGAAATGCATACCATGGAGTAAAAGAATGAGAAAACGGGGCTGGTGGCTTAAGAGGGACGAGTTGTTATAAAGAAGGATTTACAACGGGTCAGCTTGAAGTTGGCAGTCTGTGGTTTCCTCCAGCACCTTGGTTACAAGTAATGAGCGGCCAGACAGTTGTATTCATCCAGAGTGGGGATTTAGCCAGGCAGATGTGGTGAAAGGGCAGTGGCAGTTGAGAACGGGACAAGAGAACTTTTAAATGGTGACCCATGTCCTCTAACCAGCTGCACCTATCTGATTAAAAACCACATGGAGACAAGGTAGAGTGGAAGAAGGGAAAGAGTCAGAGATCGCAGTGTGAGGGGAAGAAAACTGCCAGATCTGCAAGAGGGGAAGGTGGGAGGACTCGGGGACTAACGACCTGATGGTGTTTAACATGTGTATTTGGACCCTGAACATGGCACAGGTCAACCTGTGATCTCTTCTACGCATGCTCAGGTCTATTTTTCACAGAACACTTGTGGTCTTCTGATGTCTCCACCTCACCAACATTTTCTATTATCCTATCTAGTACTCAGTGCCTGTCTTTAATACATTTTTAAAATAAATTATTTATTCATATGTCTATAGATACTATATGCATTGAAAAGAAAATGGTAAGTGCTGGTATAAATGAATGGGCATAGAGATTGCACACTGGATATGGAGCATAGTCTCTTTTCAAAAAATTATGTATAGGCAAACGTGTGCATTTAAAATGTAGAGGAACGCATTGCACTTTGTGATGGTGCCTACCTCTACTGGACTCGTTAGAGATTCTACTCCCTACTCTTGGAACACTTATGACTGAATACATTCTTTAATTGAGGATTTTACTTAGGATTTGCAATATCCAGAGTGTGCTAAATGTAATTTTTGTACCAGTGTAACTTTAAGAAGGCTTAACATTTTATTCAGAGGATTAAGGTGGCTGCTATGGTGCTTCTCCAATTGGTCCACTGGAGCCATATGAAGAAGACAGTGGATTTTCAATTACCTCTGCTAAGGAAAGAGGCCAAGGACAGAGATAATCAACATGCATTTATGCTTGTCTTTGGAGTGTGTTTTGCATTTCTGTTTGAGTACAGGTGCTATAGACATGAAACCCTGTTAGTGGAAAATCAAGAGTGTTCTAAAGTTATTAAAATATGTAGGAACAGTATAATAATCTAGTAGCCCATCTCCAGTGTAATAATCTAGTAGCCCATTAAAATATGTAGGAACAGTATAATAATCTAGTAGCCCAAAGTTAACTAGGCTTCAGTTAACTTTCAAATCTCCATAATGAATTAATCATTTGACATGGCACCAGTGGGAGAAATTCTGTCCTGACTCCATCAAACTGATGCAACTCACTTGCACCCTGTCCTTGTAGTGCTGGTAGCACTTGTAATCTTGTCCCAGAAAACGAGGCTGCTGATGTTCTTTTTTATTCTGCCTTTTCAAAAATGTCTACTAAGCTATTTTTACTACAGTCATTCACTGCTACTGGGATTTTTACAGAAGGTTAATAGTACTCATAAAATGAAGGACAAAGCACTAAAGAGAGAATCCTGAAGGAATAGTCTGTAAGTATTTGGTCAGGGTAAAGACCCCACAAGGCATTGCAATCTCTAGTTTGGGACAAGGCCATCCACCTTCTGTGCTGATTTTCTTTACCTGCTGGGTCCAGTACTTCTCTCTTCTACACTCTGAGGCTTCCCAATGTATTAGGAGCTCATAGAGGGACTAAGCCATTTCCCACAATGTCCTGACCCACTGTGTAGACCAGTTGTCAACTGGCTGCTATTACAGTCATGTGGGGAGCTTTTAAAACAACTCCTGTGTCTGGGTTTTTCTTCAGATCAACTAAACCAGAAACCCTGGTGGGGTAGTGTATTGGCTTCTCAAGTGGTCCTGCCCACCCAACCAGAGTTGAGGGTCACTGGCTGGACAAGAAGCTCCAAACTGGCTTCCAACACAGCTTAAAGACAGCCCTGCTCACCACCTGAGTTGTTTTGTTCATCGATATCCAAGTCAACCACAGAGGCTAAATTAGTGCATTTTTCTTCTCATGCTTCCTGTGGGGAACATAGCTAAAGAGTCGGCCAGATGCCACTTTTGGTGACCAGTGCAAGAAGCAAGTACAGGTAGCAGGTGTGGTGTTTGTTTTCCATTTAGCTTTGGTCCCCAATTTGAATTTTGTAGCCTGTGTGTGTGTGTGTGTGTGTGTGTGTGTGTGTGTGTGTGTGTATACTGGAAAGTGAACATGGGGCCTTTAAACTAAGCTGCATTTCCCAGCCCACTTCATATTTCACTTTATTTTATTTTAATTTTGAGACACGGTCTCACTAAATCGTTAAGTTGCCCAGGCTGTGTTCAAACTTGCAATCTTCCTGCCTCAACCTCCCAGAGTACTGGGAATATAGGTGTGCACCAACACACTTGACTTGCAGCATTTTTAATTGTTTTAGTTTATTCATAACTATCCATGGGTCACTTCAAAATAATCAATAATAAATAACCAATTTGCCTGAGCTTTGTTTGTTAAGATGGGTACATTCTAACGTTGACTTTGACTCTTACCAAGGTCTCTGAAAGGGTCATTAATCTTCTATGGAACTTCTGTTGCTGCAAATATTATCTCTTTGGAGATAAACAGAAAAGAAACAGTGAGTTCCTTTTGTATGCTGAGTACTGTGCTGGATGCTGAGATATATTATCAAAATCAGCTGTGGAGTTGGACTGCCTTGACTGACTTCCTGACTAGCCACTTACCATCAAACAGATTCAAATCAGAGTAGCCATGCATTTAAGTGAGATAATATTTGTAAAATGTATATCACAGGGTAGGGTACAATGTAAATTCTCAAATAAATAGCAAAAGTGAATTATCCATGGACATAATTTCAGGTGTATCTGAAAGGAAATGAAAAAAAAGTATTCAGAGTTATGGGAAAATAAAAGAAATTTTAGAATGAATTGCCTAGGACCTGAGAGACAGCTGACCTATCTCCTGGTGCTGGAGAAACAATGGTGAACAGGGCAGAACCCACTGTCCTTGTGGAGGGGACCCTGAACTCGCCACCGTACCTCACCCTCAGGAGCCATCATACAGAGCACCTGCCCGGTCTTTTGATGGTACCTTCTTTTCACAGTTGTATGTTCTTTCCTAGTTAACAGAAAGTTCTAGTCTCTCTTAGTGAACAGCCCCTGAAATTCTTGACCAACCACAAACCAGGCAAAGGTGGCTTTCTTCCCTAGGAGTTCCCTCTGGGGCTCCCCTTCTTTCCTGCAGCCAGGGCCCCTAGTACCAGCAGGAGGAGACACGATACCACCACTGCTTTAAGATGGGAAGTGCTGGCTTCATCCTACCTTATGACTCCAGGTTCCATGCCTACTTCCCGGCCACCGTCCAAGATGTTCTTCCTGTGTATTTGAATATGGCTCATGAATATCCAGACCATTATCTCTAAGACCACATATGGATTCATTCTGATTAACTCATTTCCAAGCAATGAATTAATAAGAGGATCAGTGAGCAATAAACATGTCCACTGAACATTACTTCTCTGCTGATCATTTTCCATCTGCCGTTCTTGAATTCATTCATTCATGAAACACTCCATAAGCACCTTCTACATGCCTGATTTTATATAGTCTCTGGGGATACAGGGATCATTCCAAAATATTAATAGTTTTGAAAATATCTCAAGAAGACTTTCTTTCTGTGCTTCAAAACAGTCCAAGACACTGTTGAGATAAAAATATAACATTTCATTAGTTGATATCTCTAGTTAACTATATTTCTGGATAATATTCCATATCCTACTTTAGGACCTGTCACTCAATCCCTATATAATCAGGACTATGTGGCTATAATGTCATCATCTCTTTGCCAAAGCTTGGCTGGGAACATCAGTGTTCTGACCATGAAAGTTCATTACCAGACCAGCCTGCCAGCAGCTGTGCTTTGTCACATGTAACTTTTCGACATAGAGTAACATTAGAACAAGAATGACTCTATGTGAGATTTGGATTAAGTGGAATCTCCCAAGATTAAAGATGTATCCATATGGTTTTGGATTGGTCCATTTTCTACCTTGACATGTTAAGTTTCTACAAATAATTACTGAAAAGAGAAGGTCTCTACCCTCCAGTCACAGATAGTCAGAGTCTGTGCATCAAAAGTCCATGCAGGGCTGGGGATATAGCTCAACAGCATAAGCACTAGCCTGGTAAGCCTGAGGTCATGAGTTCGATTCCCGGTACCAAAAAAAAAAGTCCATGCATTCCTTCATAGGTGATGCAAAAATATCCAATCCACTTGATGTAGTTATGAATCTTCCACTAGGAAAGTGAGACTATAGACTTTTCTTAAAAAGTTGAAATCATTAAAAGTTGTTATCCATCACAAATGAAATAAACTAATGCTTAGTGGAGGGGCTGAAAAACAAAAGACAGAATTAATTTAGAAAGGGGAGCCTCTCACCTCTAGTGGACAAAGAGGCCTGAGCCTTTGGCTCGCGTCACTTTCATTCAGTTAGACAGGGGAGGGAGCAATTAGCGTCACACAAGGGTCACCTGCCTCCTGTTAGCTATAGTACGTGACCAGGTAAGCGACCGGATCTCAGCCGTGTGGACTCTTCCCTGGAGCCTGCAACGCGCTAGCACACCAGCTCCTTTGCCAAAGGGGAAGCAGCTTGCTGTTGCCCCCTTCATGTCCACAGTGAAGGTGACCTTCAGTTAGGCTTCGATCCCTATTATCCGGTTTCTTACATAGGCTTTTACTAAATTATGTATTATATATTCCCTCAGTTTTAAAACTTCTACCTTAAAAGAACTTCTGAGTCAAAACGTGCACAAATAATTTTGTATTCTCACTTTGGGTTTCCCTTAATAATACTTAATACCCTAAAAATTATGAAGTTCACAGCCCAAGTGGTAGAATTTGAAAGGACTGTCAAAACACATTCTTTCATTCTTTTTTTTTACAGTGTATTGTCTTTCTTGTTTTTACCTATAAAGTTTCCTTGCCTTGCCAGAGAGTTAAAATTTATTTCCTAGCAGATCCTGACAGCCCTGTGTGTACATACTCTCTCTTTTACATAAGAACTATTCAAAATTATTACAGTTTGGAGCAGAACAACTCGTTGAACTATCAAAAAAAATCTCTGCACAAAGATAAAGATTTGACATGAAACTTCAAGAAAATGCAAAGGAGGTCAGATTGACTTTCAGACTTCTTTTCAGCAGTGTTTTTCCAAAGAGTTCTTATAGTAACTTAAAGTGGAAAAGAATAAACGTAAAGCACATATATATACCAGGCACTATGCTAAGAATTCACAGAAAAACAAAACCAAAAAGTACTTTCAGTTTCAATAGATCCTATTTTAAAAGAAGACATTGAAAATATTTGAATTTGTTTTATAAATAGAAGTCTTCATTTGATCTTAGTGTCCCATGGTAGGTGTATAATTTTATTCTAATACTGCATAACTTCAGCTACATAAACTGCTGTACAAATGTCTTACAAGAGTTCTTCAAAGAAGGTAAATAGGCTCATTGACGCCTCATGCTGGTTTTATATGCCCTGGAAACGTCCTTGTAAGAAACAGTTTTGAATATGTCAGTGTCAAGACAAGAAAATATGAAGAACTTGTATGTGACCAAGAATCTTAAGGCAAAACATTGAAAAAAATGTAAACACTGACTCTTTTCCCTGTCCAGAAAGTAAGAAGAGCTGTTAATTTGTTGAAACCCTTGTTTATGAATGGATTTTCCACTAATAAGGATTTTTTAAAATAATTTTTGCTGTTGAATATAAAACGAGTAATATTTATTCCAATAGTGCAGGTGAAAAGAAACATGCAGAGATTAAAAAAAAAAGAGATTAAAAAAAAAAAATGTTGTATAATGACTAGGAGCTTTATTTTATTTTAACTTTTCCTAATAGGCCCAAAGTGTTCACTCCAGAAATTATACTTCAAAAGGAAATTTAAGGCGATGAAGCCATGGATTGAAATTAATCCAATAATTCTAACTTCCACATGTAGACAGTGAGCTGTCATTGCTGGGCAAGATTCGCTGTGCTGAAGTTCTACTCCCATGTTCTGTTCACACAGTCCCGGCGAGGAATGTTGGCCCCTGCAATCTGCTTTTGAGCACAAAACCACCTGTGAATTTCGCAGCCGCCTCTTCTAAACTTCATAGCTCCATCCTTCTTCCTCTTTCCTTCCCATGTCTTTCAACTGTACTGATCGGATGAATGAAGAAGCCGAACAAAATGCTTCAAGGCAGATTTTCCTGAAACAAATCTCAAAACAAATTGAGCTAGCAGTATCCCTTGACACCCTAATACAAAAATCTTTAAATCTAAGGGGAAACTGCTCAAACATTTATACGTACACTAGGAGGATCATGATGAGTCATATGTCAGTGACAGCCATTTAACCCTCAGAACCTCAAGTGTACACCCAGGCTTGGAGAAGATCAAGGATCTAACTCTCCACAGGTTTCCTGGAAGCCCAGCCAGCCACCCCAGCCTTGCCTAATTGAAGACCCCATGTCCCTCTGACCCCAGAGAGCTGCCCCAGGACCCCTTCTACAGCGGGCACATCCCGTCAGTGCTCAGCCCTCAGCCCTGGTTGCATTCTGAAGGACTTGAGGGCTGCTAGTGAGATGGTTCTGTGCATGAGGCTGGAAAGAGATGCTACTCATGAGACAAAAAATCCTAAGAAAAATCCGTAGAGTTGAGAGAATCTATGAACAGGAAATGGCGCAGAGGAGGAAGAACAAGTGTATGGCATTCTTTAGCCACAGATGCATAGTTTGGGAGCAGAAAGAAGTATACAGCTTATCATAAGAAAGGAAGTATCCATGGAAGAGTCACTTGGCAGAGGAAAGAACATGGACAGATCTCTAACACAGGATGTCGTTATAGACATTCAGAGCAAGTACTTGACCACAGGAGAGAGCGGGGCGTGTTAGGGAGGGTGAGGCACAGCATCAGGAGAAATTGGCACCAGGCTGCAGAGAGACAGTGGCTTTGGACAGGCTGCCACCAAACAGCTGTGGCAAGTCACTTCCCTACCACTCAGCTTCCTCAGCTGCCTAACAGGGATTATTCAGACCCTGCAGAGCTGCCAAAGGATTAGAGCGGATATAGGAAAGCACGTGGCACAGAAGAATCTAGAAAAACACAGCGGATCCATATGGTGGAAGCTGAGAATTTCTTTCTCATTGGCCATAGTTTCCCATTTTACTAAATACGTAGTTAGAAACTCTAAGTAGTGGGAAGAGTTTTAAATAATAGTCCTTTAAAATGTCTGTGTGTGTGTGTGCACGTGCGTGCGTGCATGCATGCTTATCCTAGTGTTTGCACATCACGTGCCCAGGAGGCACACTTTCATTCCATGTCGCCTTTACCACTTCTTTGCCTGGTTTTATTGCTATTTCAAGCTCTTTTGTGCAATGCACGTGTGAAAATCCCTGCCCTCCCCCCAGAGAGCCTGGGTGGTATTACTTTCTTCTTTCAGAAAAAGGTAATCAGAGTGAAAAGAAAAGGCTAGGTTGTTACCACATTTGTTAACTCTGGCCAGATGCTCATTAGCAACTCGCCAGAAGCCAAAAATGAAAGATCAGACTGCAGCTTGGTTCCAAAAATGAGGGCCAGGCTCTGTGGAAAACATTGACAGATGCAAGCCAGAACAAGGCGGAACACTCTGCCTGCGTCATTTGCAGAAGATGGAGCCGTGTGCTGCGTCCCAGGCACCCAGACCCAGGTCTGCATCCAGTTTCTCTGTCGTGGCCGCAGCAGGCCTCCCTCCGAGGTACCTGGGATGTTTTCTAAATATACAAATAACTGGGCTGTACCTCAGATCTACAGAATCCGGGTGGGGCTCCTCGGACATTCTAAAGCATAAGACTCGTGGGGCTGAGATTGGTGATTAATGGTGATGCTGTGGAAGAGGCTTATCAAATCTCACTGAATTCTCCTAAAAATCCTGTTGATGAGTTATTATCATTATTCCCACTGTCCTACTCCACTAGTGAGTGGTAGAGTCAGAACTCCAGCCCTGGCCTGCCTGACCTCTACCTGCCTCTCCAGCAGGAGGTATCTCCACTCCCTGCCCTTCTATTGGCAGGTGCAAGAAGCCAGTTTGTCTAGACTTTGAATCTCTAACCTTAAATTCTTCAGTGATATAACATAGACCAATACTCTAGATACCTCCAGATTAAGTACCTCTTGATCATAACTACATTGGGTCAACCTTGCCTATATTACCATGTTCCGTTTACAAAACTCTCCCTTCTCCCCATGGTGTGATCCTGGCATTCTTGAACTTTCACTTTCTCTCACATATTGCATCTTACGTCAAATTCCATTGCCTCTGCTTCAAAATCTATCCAAAATGTACCCACTCGCACCACCCACCTGGGATCAAACCAGCACTGTGCCTCACTTGCACTGCAAGAGCCTCTTAACTTGTGCCCCTGTTTCAACCTGGGTCTGCAGGGGCACCAGAGGAGTCTTCTTTTAAAGAAAATGTGGGGGCTGAGGGTACGGCTCTGTGGTGGAGCACATGCTCACCTCACTGTGTCTAAGGCCCTGAGTTTGATGCAATGTTATAAAAATTTAATTGAAAATAATTTTAAAAATCACATTGTGTCACTCCTGTTTAAAACTCTTCAGTGGCCTGTCAAATATCCTTCTTATGACCAGCAGGACCTCCACACAGTCTGCTGTCCATGATTCCTTACACCTCGTCTTCTCTTCTCTGACCACTCTGACTCCATTGTCCATGGACAGCCAACAAACCACCTCACTTCTCCCTCACAGACATTCGTCCTCCAGAAAGCTGAGCGTTGATCTCCTTCTCTTTCTTTAGGTCTTTTCTCAAAAGCCACTGTCTTAGTGAACCTTGTCTGGTCACACTATCTAAAATGTCAGCACCGACTCCTGATGTTTCATATACTCTGTCCCTGCTTTACAAAAATGACTGTCTTTAACACTCATCAATCAACACTATCTCTTTTATATTTTATTTCTTTATGAAATTAGCACATATAAACATGATATGTATAATTGACTTTATGTATTATTTTGTCTTTCCCCATAAATCTGCTCATACATGGAGAAATAGTTACCAGTTTTTGCTCACTGCTGCATTCTGATAATTAAGAACAATGTCTGGCACAATAAATACTCAGATGAAAGTATGAAGGAATGTAAACTGTGCCATAATAAATTCTACACTTGCATTTATGTAGTCCCTCCATAGCATTAAAAACATATTCAAACTATAAGCAAGACAACTCACAATTTGAAAAAGGAGATCACCAAATCTACAATCTTAAAATAATTCAAAAATTGAGAGACTTACAAAGTAATTGATCAGTACTCATGAAAGTATCAACGGCATACCCCTATGAGACAAAGAAAAACTAAGGAACCAGCACTGATTAAGGGGGAATTCAGAAGAAATCCAGCTGAAATTCTGCTAGCTCTTGTAGAAGATCCAGAACAGAAAAACAGTGCAATTCAGAAAAGGGCTTTAGTTTAGTTACTAGTGCTATAGTGATGTTAATTTTCTGATTTTGATAACTGAGATAGTGATGTAAAATGTTAACATTATTACATCCAAAAGTATAACTGTCTTCAAACTGAAAGCAAGAAGATAATTTAAATTGTAAGCGGTGTTTTTTGAATGAGTAAGTGCCATGGTTTGTGTCTGGATGTCCTCCCAAAGCCTCCTTCGGTCACAGTGGGGGGAGCTTTTCGGAGGCAGCTGAATCTAGAGTTTGTGACTCGTTCTTTGCCTAGTGCTGGGGGTGTGAGTGATACACCCTTATAAGATATAAGGGATGGAAAGAGGACTGCTTTCACTCCTCCTCTCCTGTTGCTTTTGGTATCTTTCACCACCATGACCAGCTGCTCCTGCACCATGCTGCCCTGCCTTGGAGCCAGCCGATTATGGACTGAAGCCTCTACAGACTGTGAGCTAACTTCCCCCTTTAACCTTGATGAGAGAAAAGTAACTAAAACAGTAAGCAAAAAGCAATTACCCTGTTAGCCACCAAATGATAACTAAGTAACCAATATATATGTGTGTGTGTGTGTGTACATGTGTGTATGGTAGGCAATTTTATTCTCTTCTTTTTATCTTTTATCAATCATTTTTCTATGCCATGGTAGCTGTATTCTACAAGAAACCCAAAGGAGATTTTTAAAGCATATATTTCTTAGTGATTGAAAGAATTTAATCAGAAGACACTATAATAGTTTGTCTTAGTTACTTTTCTCATTCCTGAGACAAAATACCCAACACCCAAAGTTAAAGGAAGAAATGTTTATTTAACTCAGTTTTTGGAGGTTTCAGGTCATAATCAGCTGCCCCCCAGGCAGGGTGGATGGCAGACAGGGATCACAGAGGAGAAACAGTTCATGGCAGGGAGAAGTTAGAAAGCAAGCAACGGAGGGCCACAGCTCTTTCCATGCATTATATATTATCCAAGCTACTTAGGGCAGGTAGCATTCACACCCTTAATCTCAGGGCCACCTTGAATCAATTCCAACATCATACACTGCAGATGCAGCCACTTCTGAAAGAGCGCCACCTATAACTGCATGAGGCTTTGGGGGGACATCTAAACACAAGCTGTAACACAGTTCAACAGTTCTCTTTATTGTCTCCACTTTTTTTTTTTTTGTACTGGGAATCAAACTCAGGACCTTACACTTGCCAGGCAGTGCTGTGCCCCTGAGCTATATCCCTGGCCTTGTCTCTGCTTTTAAAAGGTTAGATTCCTAGTACCAAAAAAATAAAAGGTTAGAGACAAGCGTCAGTTTAGTACAATTATCTTCTAGGTAACATCCCACTAATTTGATATTTCATAGTGAAAAAAATAAAACACCATTGTCTCAGGAAGTCGTGCTCTTGTTAGAGGAATGAAAAATGATTTAGAAAAATGTCACAGGAAGATTTTGAGAATTATATTAACTAGTGAACCACCTTAGCTCTTCTGCAGGAGGGTGTGGTAGAAAATAAAACATAGAAGCAGACCCCCACCTGCCATGCTGTAGACCAGAAGGCTGCTGCTCCATCCCTCGAGAGCAGGAGGAAGTGTTACCTATTTGCAAGTGGGGAGTGAAGGTCACCTGCCTACACTATACCACCAACTCCTCACTGGATGCCTGGAGCCACTGATGACCTTCCCTGGCCCTTCTGCTGGGGGCATGGCTGGGTGGGTACCCACAGTTAGGAACATGTGAATCATCTAGAGACCAGACAAACTAAAAAGTATTGATGAACACTATTTTCTCTAAGTTGAGCCATGTCTGTTCATAGTAAATTATCCCAATATTTTAAAGATAAAGGGTATTAAAAAGGCAATTCAATTTAACCAACATTTAATGACCATCAGCTATAGATCCACTTCTATTGTAGGGGTATGTAGATACAAAGATAAGAAAAGGAAATCTCAGCCCTCAGTAAAGATATAAAGCCTATAAACTAGTAATTGTAAAACAAATGAGTAGCAAATGTCTAAAGGCCAGAGAAGCAGCCCACTTGAAAGTTGAACTTCAGCACTGCAGATTCCCAGGAACGGAAACACTTTCTTTTTTATTAGGCTGTGCTGCAGGTATATAACTGTATTCACTTTTCCTTACTATAACAAAATACCTGACACAGACTTCTTATGAAGAAGTGGAGGTTTGTGCAGCTCACACTCTTGGAGGGCCAAACTCAAGATTTGGTGGTGAGGTGGGGGCAGTACAGGTTTGGGCTCTGATGAGGGCAGCACTTAGTGGCACATCATGGAGGAAACACATGTAGGACTGTGAAAGTGATCACATCTCAAACCAGGAGCAGAGAAAACGGGGGCCAACTCGGTCCGTTTGCAAAAATCATCTCGTGAGCATGACCAGAGGGTCACAGAACAACTACCTCGTGCCTCCAGTGACTAAGGACCTCGTGCTAAGCCCATCTCTTAAAAGGCCCATCTCCTCCCAAGGGACAGAATTTCCAACACGTGAGACTTTGGCAGGACATAAACCATGGAAGTAACTTGAGCTGGAGCACAAGCATATGATGTTCACAACTTATATGAAGAGTTTTCAATAACAGAAAGCAAAGGATTTCATTAGTACCGTATTTTTCTTTCATAATTAATTACTGCATTGCTCTAACATCTTCTGTGCCAAAATGTAGCTCTGTGTTTTTCCACTCTGATGTACAGAATGCAGCTGTAAATATTTAAACCAGGGGGAGAAGGTGGGTTTTTTCCAGAGTCATTTTGGAATAGTGCTGTCCTTCAACATAGGTTCTTCCCATGGTGGTGCAGGCCTGTTATCCCAGCACTCGGGAGGCTGAGGCAGGGGGATTTCCATGAATTCAAGGACAGCCTGACCTACACAGAAAAACCCTGTCTCAAAAAAAAAAAATAATAATAATAATCATAGGCTTTTCCCAAAATAGATGGAATCATTGTAAGTGGTTCTTACATGTAGAACGACCTTTTCCAAGAAATGTCTGCAATCCTAAATCTTAGTTGCATCCTTTTCAGTCTTCAATTGTATTTTGTACTGCAGTTTGATAATTTCAAATCATAGCCCTTCATTTGTACCATCAGCAATTAATTGTGAAAGGTAAATAAATTATGCTAGGTTGTTTTCATGAAATTTCAAATCAGAGAACTGTTTTAGAATCCGGTTTTCACCAACACAAATTTAGAGAATGGATTTCAGGCTATCATTTTCACTTTTAGAAACTGATTGTAATGTAGGAAAGTGGACCAAATTATTCCTTAGCAAATGAATTCCCCAAAGTCTCAACTTTGTCAGGATTGAGAGAAGCAACTGAGATATTTGTGCAAATACGAATGGTCTGACTCGTGATTTTTCAACCTTCAGTTTTTCAACTTTTTGATGATGCAATTGTACTTTGTTTTTGTTTTTGGTGTGTGTGTGTGAGTGTGTGTCTCTGTGTATGTCTGTGTGTGAGAGCTGTTTGGGAGTTTTTACTTGTTTGTATGTTTTTGTTCTGTGTGTGTGTGTGTGTGTGCTATTGGAAGGTTTTTGCTTGTTTATATGTTTTTGGTTTTTGTTTGCTAAGCTATGATATTTGTTAAACAAAATACATTTTTATTTATAGTATTTTCAATTTATGATGAATTTATCAGGGCATAACCCCCTTGTAAGTCAAGAAGCACTTGTAGGGGCTGGGGATTTAGCTCAGCGGCAAAGCGCCTGCCTGGCAAGCGCAAGGTCGTGAGTTCGGTTCCCGGTACCAGAGGAAAAAAAAAAAAAAAAAAGAAAGCACTGTACTCGTGAATGTTTCTCTGGAGAAACATTCAAAAGGTATAGATAAGTTGAAATGTCAGCAAGAAGCTCCAGACGTGGGCCCGTCTTCACACAACATAGATATAGAGCTATTCTCTCTGATGCAGTTAAAAATAAAATCTCTTTAGCAACTACAGTACAAGTAAGTCAGCATATTCATGAAGCAACACTGACCTGGTTTTGCTTGAAGACTCAGAAAAATAGCTAATTTGTGGTATTAATTACCTGGCCCATGCCTTGTCCCATTTTAGTTCTTTAGCCAAAATTCCTATTGAATGAGAAAGTTAATGGCCTGGGTGAAGCATCCCTACAAAGTAGTACCATCTCTGGTCTATCGCTTGACTGGCCCAAAAGCAACCCCACCCGTCCTGAGAGCCCCAATCTATACTAAACACTTTTCACTTCGACCAGTCTATTGTACTTCCAAATGGCCTCAGACCTTTTCTATCACAAGAAGTAAGTTATTTCCCTGATGTTTTGCCTTTTATAGGCATCTTGAGCAAAAGTTCTTTAACCCCCTTGAAAATTTTCACTATAGCACATGTACATATAGTTAACAGGTAGCAATACAAAATGCCACCAATTATCTAACTTGTCCTGAAAGTTCTCAACCGTATTTTTAACATGCTGAGCTACAAATTTGCTGGTTATCCTAGCATTTCCAAATGATTGCTTATGATCTGGACACATAATTTTGTCAGCATACAAAAGAGATTCTTTTATAATTGTGCTGTTTGTAAAAAGGTTTTGATACTCAGGCAATTTTTTTTCACTTAATAGTGAGCTTCATTTCATAGCATCTCACTTATTTTATTCTTCTTAAAAAGCAAATGCTGCCATTTCTTCAGTCCGTTACATTTTTCAGTGCCTATCTTTTATGTGTACCAGCCACAGCTGGGTTTATTGTGGTGCCTGAAGATGTCATTTCTCTGTAAAAAATATTCTTTGTTTGGGTACTCTTCCTATCCAACAAAAAGAATGTACACTCTCTTTTTTCCTTACAACACTCAATTCTGTTGTTTAGAAAATGTACAAGTTCATTTTCCTTTTAATTTTATAGAAAGAAAATCCCATTACATATAGTAGTAAATCAAAACTGCTACTTGACTTCAATATTGTGAATACAGCCGAAGATGAGGGGCTTTAACCACTTGGGGAGAGCACTCCCTCACAGAAGGGACTGCACGCAGGGTTAGGGTGTGCTGACCCGTGGCGACACTGACTTTCTGTCTCAAGAGAAACTGAAAATGTTAAGAAAAAGCTCCTAAATGTTTCAATGCTAGTAACACATTCAAAATTTATTAAAATACAAAGTGGGTCAACTCCAACCTAGTCAAATGGAACAAGCCTTGTAAATTGAGGCTAAACTATTGGTTATCCTATTTGCATCCTCTGGGGATATAGCGCATAACAGCAAAATAACTTTTACCCCATCCTGAGAACTGAGAGAAAAGTATTATTGCATCAGCATACTTCTGTGAAGTGTGAAGCTTAAGTGTCATCAGGAATAGTTCAGTGTGCTGCAGTGGACAGGACAGCCTTCTTGAAACCAGGAGTGTTGGGGGAAGCTTGGGTATTTCAAACTTCGGTTAATGTCAAATTTCTCATTGGAAGCATGGGTAATAAATTCCTTTTTAAGTTTGTCAAAATGATTAGAGAAACAGTTCTCAGCATGCTGCCTCACATTTGGAAGGTGTTCCATAGCAGGAGCTATGACTATTACCATGTTCCCACTCCTGCCCCCCACTCCCGTCCTAATGACCCACGCCCAGCTCTTTGCCACACTCAACTTTTCCACCTCCCTGCCTTGCCCAAGCTTCTGCCTCTACTGGAACTGTCTGGGCCTTCCTTCTTCCTTCCTGTCATTCCTGTGAGAAGCAAGCGAGGTGTGGCTCCTCTCAGAGGCTTCTTGGGCGGGGCGCTCCCTCCCCGCTGTTCCGTGAGCGTGAGCGTGTATCCTGAGGTTTTGGGAACAGTGAGCTCCCGGGTGGTGGGAGCTGGCCACTCACCCCACAGTCCTGGCACATGTGCAGTGTCTTTGCCCGGCATGCAACAGGGCTCAGACAAAGGGATAAAGAGGCAGCGAACAAGAACGGAGACTGGGGTGGCCTGTGCACAGTATCTGATTATCTCTTGCTTTCCACAGCCAGCTCTGGCTGCTGGTTTCATCTCTCTCCTCCATCTTCCCAGTCCTCACTCCAGCTATTATCTCCCCTCCTGCCCAGCACAGTGGACTTTTCTGCTCTGGAAGAGCAGATCACATCAGAGATGGTGTGGCACCATTTGTGTCTTATAAGTGGGGAGTAGAAAAACATCTGAGAGGGTTCTTTTCAGAAAAGTAACAGGGAAAACAAAACAGAACCCCCACAGGAGCCAAAGGAAGGGGAGACCATAACCCAAGGTCAAGCTCACTTTGCCTACACACCCACTCTTGCCTTCAGAACAAGTGGCTTTTTAGCCAAGTGAGGCAAGGATGGGTGTGCGGGCAAAGCAGGCTCGATAGCACTGCCTTCCCATACACTAGCAGTCATAGTCTGTAACAGAAGGAAAACTTCGTTTGGGACAGGGGTGCATGAGCATATCCGGTGGCTTCTAGTGAAGAATGGGGACTCCTTCCTCTAGAAGGAAGAAGACCCTTCTGGAATTCTCAGGACAGACCCGACGGTACCCCACATGTGCCCCTGGCCTGGTCACCTTGGTGGACTATCTGCACAACCTACTGGGGTGCCCTGACATAAGAGTTTGGTCTTACTTATTATGTACAATGTTTGAATAATGATTATGAATAATGTTCAAATATTTATTTTTTCCTAGGAACATGGGTGACATTTGGAGGTCAAATTTCAGATGAGGTACGTCACTTTTACTTTCTACTCTGCTGGGGAAAAGAAAGTAGCAAAAGAGCTGTGCAGTAGGAAGGCTCTCCCCGGACCCTGACACTTCACAGGGACAATATTTCAACCCCTGCATACAGTTAAGACCGACTAGAAGGTTATGTTCAATTTTATCTTGCTTCTTGCATTTTTCACATTTAGACTATTAATAGCTCTTGAGATTGTCAATCTATTATATGTGCAGGTTCAACTGTTAGATACTGAAACAGTTTAGAATTAATATTAGTCACTTTATGAAAAGACTTATTGCTGTAGTTTTATGATTTTGATTTGTTTATTTCTCTTTATTTCCAGTGTATTTGTTTGTAATTTAGTTTTAGCACTGATAGCCCATCTGGAAAAAGCTTTCAGTCCTACTCACAGTCAGTCACCCTACTATGGGCAGCTTGTTCCATCCTCTCTGAGCCTCAATCTCTCCCATGTAAAATGGATAATACTCCTGACCTTGCCATGTGTGTCAGACGTTTATGGAGCCTTCTCAGTAAGAGATAGCAAAGACTCAACACGTGACACGTATACCTATTACCTTTACCACAAAATACCTTAAATCATTATTTACATGTTCAAAACAGTGCTTTCAAATAGATGCAACTCAAGACCGTACTGATAAGTGAAATAAGTCAGACTCGAATGTATAAGTACCACATTGTCTCACTAGTGTGAGAAACTGAACAAGAAAATAGGATCCGAAATGTACAATAGCTATTTTGAACTGGGGAAAAAAAAAAACTGTGCAAAAGAGAAGACATCTGCAATGGGGGAAAGGGGAAAGGAAGAAAGGCAAAATGAAAAAAATATATGTATACACAAGATAGTTAAGATAGTTTTACAGCTAGCTTCTCTTCATTCCTTGAAAAGAATGTTTTGTGCTAATATTGTTTAGACAAGATATCATGCCTGTATCTTTTACTCATTAACTACTATGAAGACAATACCCAATGTATCAACTATTGTAACTGTCCTAATCGATTTTGAAACTTGGTTTCATTGTTTATCTTTTTTCTCTTTACAATTAAAAAAAGGATATTTTAGCCATCACCTTTAAGGAATGCTTTCATGCCATAAATGAGATAGGCAGGCATGGAGTAGGCAAGAATTCCCCTGAGGGCAATGTTCTTGACTCACTCTGATGCTTCCTTACCTGACTGCGAGACTGCTGCACTGTGGAACCAGAGATAGTATATCTATCTAAGTGGATCCTCAGCAGGATCCAGGCCCCCTCTGCCACTTACGAGCTGATTTACCATCATTTCCTTTTATGAACAGTTGCCACGTCATTAAGTGCTTCTGCTCAACAGGATCTGGTCAATATTAATGCGATTTTGCCTGTAAAATGTTCAGTTTTCTGTCCCAGAATAGACACTCCACAGAGACAGTTATATGATAGTACCATTCCTAAGGAGATGCTTGGGCCATGGAGGCTTCATCCAGGGTTCCCAAAGTCACAAGTGCCATTTTCAGATCTAGGGGAGAAGTCTTCAGTGCATGTTCTAAACTATCTAAATGCGTATTCCCACTGCTGGAACATAGATCACTGTGTAGGGAGCTTGACTCTCAGGCAGGTTCCTTGGCAAGCAAACTCAGAGGCAGAAGTCAGAACGCAGATCGGTTATTAGGAAATGTTTTCAGGATCGACACTGTAGGAAACAAGACAAGGCAGAGTGAGAGGATGGCTGTGATGCCTCTCACCGAAGACCTTGGCCAGCCCCGTGGGGAGCTCTGAGGTTGAGATGGTCCCGCAGTGCTACACCAAGGTGAGGATAGAGGACTGGATCTTTACGCTCCTCTAGTGACCAGTCATTGGTAGACACTGACCTGAAAGCAGGTCTGACCTTGGACAAGGTAGCTCTGACAAGTACAGTTTATAGAGAGCGCTGTCCACCAAAGGCCATTTGATGGCACCCTTCCCAGTGGCCAAGGAAGAAGCCTTCCTCCTGAAGGAAGACCCTGGTGGCACCTCACAGAGGCTACTGCTCAGCTCTGGGACTGGCATCAGATAGGAATGTGTGGAGCGGACAGAGAGGCAAACCCGCAGGGAGCCGAGCAAAGGCCACAGACTTTAAGTCAGACACCAAACAGAAATCAAATAGGGAGGGAGGTCTAAAGTTAACAATGCACTGGTTCCAACATGTAGATAACCTACTACTGCCTGATATGGTGCCTGGAGCGGAAAGGGCAAAAATAGCTTACCTTTGGGAGCAAAGGGACCAACGTCCCATTTTCCCCAGGCTTTGTTCTCCCCTTCGTAGCACTCTCTGCTGCAGTGAGCCCAGCTCTGCCAGATCAGGGCACAGGGCTGATCTCTGGGATGAATCATTTTGAAACTCCCGTTTTCAACACTGCACAACAATGTCCTCGGGCACTCCCCTCAGATGCACACCAGACAGAGAGCTTCCAGTCCTCCCAGACTTTCCCGGGGTCCCTGCAGAGACACTGTCAGCAAGGAAGAAGAAGGCAGCACAGCTCCACCCAGTCTCACTGGTAGTTGAATTGCTCGAGCTCAGCTACCGTCAGTGGGGTAAAAATGTGAGCCAGGCACAACAAATTCACCTCCTCAGATTTTTCTGTTTCTCTCCAACTACAAGCAACTCAACATAAAACAGGCGCAACTGGAGTACACCAGGATGACCACACTATAGTGTGCGGAGTGATGCAGTTATCAGCACGGCCTCAGGAGGTGGTGGTGTCCCTGCAAGAATTCAGCGGTATATTGAATAATTCCTTGGCAGGGATATTACCACACCAAGTAACTGCAAGTGACTGTGCTTCATCACAAAACCCAGAGAGATGTTGCTCATATGAATAACTGTTGAAAGGAATGATGAGAGTATATCAGTATCAGAAACACTTCATTTCCAGAGTTTTATTTCACATGCTCTCATCTTTCAAGTAACTAGGGCAATTTTAACTGGAGGTAACAGGACACCCTACTCAAGTGAGCTTAACCAATAAGAGAAAAAATATTTTGACTTTTAAACTAGACATATAGAATACAGTGGGTCTCAGGACCCTGCTCCACTGCTGGCCAGTCTTTTAACCCTGTTCCCCTTTGAGTACCAACATCCTCTTTGGGTAGAAGATGGAAGATCATCAGGAATTCCAGGCCTCAATTAGAATAGCAACTCCAGAGGAATGTTGCTTCCAGAAACTCTGTAAGAAAAACAAGAAAAAAGTAAATCCCGAAGTTGTTTCTCTCACACATTTCACGGCCATGTGTGTCAAGAGAGCCTGCCTGAACCCCTGGCTTTCAGGCCCATCAGACCCCCATTAGATGAAGTGAGATCAGCTTCCCCTGAGGCCTCTAAGATCCACTGAAGGGAGGACAGAATTATTCCCATTTTTCAGATGAGCAAAGTGAAATACTGAGGTCAAGTGATTTGCCCAAGTTTAGCTAGCAAGGGGACACTGAGTGCCTGACACCAGTCTTCAGACTTATGAACTGTTCAGTGATTTTTCTTTTTTTCAGGCCTTCAGATCCTATGATTTAGAAATAGCTCCACCATCATTATTAGTCCAAGTGTCCAACCAGAATTCTTTACTTTCAAATCTCTCTCTAGACAAGATTTAATTGCATGCATTTCCCAGGAATAGTCCACCAATAAGTCACATCCAGCACAAAGATAATATGAAATGCAAGCAAAATCATCTTTAAAGATAAGACAGTCAGAGTGGGAAAAACTATATTTGTCTTAAATTTTAACCTCTCGTTAGAATAAATATTGTATTAGTAGCAAATTAAAAACAATAATAGCATTTTTGCTATGATTATTCTAAAGGATCTGCATTGATTCTATTTTGCTAGAGTAACAAATTTCTTAATAAGCCCATTTCCAAAAGACAACAATGGTTTGTCTTAGAAGTGCTGTTGAAGCAGGTTTAGCCCACCATCAAAAAACATAATGGGGAAATCAATTTTAATTATTTGTGAGGTGTGTAATTTTTCAAACGACTAATAAATCAACCAGCAGCAAAATGAAAAAAAAACAAAACAAAACAAAAAAAAAAAAAACGGGCCTACCCCACTGTGGTTTACCACTATTTCTCTAAAGCTGTCCCTCAGACTACGGTTTATAGCTATGGGTGCACTCTTCTGCCACACTCGCCGTGAGCGTGTAGCAGCAGAGAGGACAGCACAGGGAGCTCTGAGGTCAGCTTGCAGGCTGAGCAGTGAGGAGCTGGATCCCTCAGGCGGGTGAGTCCAGACGCTTGCTCCCTGCTCCTCTGTGCTGATTCAGCAGTCGCTTCTTGATGGTGCCTGGGATTTGGCTGCACTGTGGGTGGCCAGAATTTTACAACAGTCATGGGTCTCTCTGACACAGTCTGCTAAGCTTGGAGCAAAAATCACAAGGTCCAGGTCAGGAGTCATCCAGCTGCCAGAACCTATTGGTTTAGAGAAAAGAGTTGAGGAATAAAGTCACTAGTGACACAAATAACCCCATTTGTTACAGAGATCAGGCACTGTCAGGAATGTTGTCAAACAAGACCTTCCCAGCAGAGTGGGAAATGAACCTGTCCACCCCGCTGTGCTCCAAGGGCAGACTGAATCCTAGCAACGAAGGGCGATCACTGCCCACTCTGTGACTGTGGGCAGCAAGCTCACGTGCTCGAAGCTTCTTTTTTCTGTTTTCTCTACAACTGAGAAAAGCAAGCAGTGCTCAGCGAGACTTCAGTACCGTCGAGAACACTGAAGGCCCTAAAGGTGCTTCTGGGGTTTGGAAATCATGTGGCCTTTCTGCCTGACCTCTGTGTCCCCCTGCAGGTTGCTGAGCGGCTGATGACCATCGCCTACGAAAGTGGCGTTAACCTGTTTGATACTGCCGAGGTCTATGCAGCTGGGAAGTAAGTTAGAACCTGTTTGTGGCTCTCCAGTGGCATCTGTGGAACCGAGAGTCTGCCCCAGGCATTTCCGAGACATTAGGCATTTCTGATGCCCTTGCCCACGGGCCTGTGGCAGTGCTCCACCCGACTCTTTTAGCCTCCCTGGCATTCAGATGTTGACTGTATCTGGCCCCCTCTGTCCATTCAATCATCCCTGTATGAAAGCACACTGGAGGGAGTTAGGACCCATAAGCACTGTCATCTCCACAAGAGGCAGAGGGGGCTAGTGTCGGTGTGGTAGCAGCGAAGATCCATCAATGTCAGTCAAATATGTGAGTAAGAAAATGAATGAGCAATGTTCAAGATGGTTTTTCAGACGTTGTCCCATTGTTTCATGCCTATGTCTCCTAGTTGCTCAAGCCCTCAGTGGAGCTGGGGCATTCTCCCTGCAGGAAAGCAGGGACTGCTCTTCCTGTGTGCCCACCTATCCCTATATTAGCATTCCAGGCAGATCAGACCTAAGGTGGGATTCCCCAAAGACACCAAGAAATCAAAAGCATTTATAAAAAGCTATTTGAGAGCCCATTCTGAGGACAGAGGAGTCAGGGAGGCCTCACTCATTTTACATGAGAGGTTCATCTAGCTGATCCTCCCCCGGGACCAGAGCGCAGGTTTGGGGCACAGGCCATGGTGAGTCTGAACACACAGGTGACGTGGCCTCAGGCCAGGCCTCCGGTCATGCCATCCAGCACCTATCGGAATACTTACCGGCCCGGGGCCTCCTGAACTGAATGTACATGTATGCCTCCCCTAACCAAAGGAACTAAATAGCTAGAAAGCTGTTTGATCAGCCCCGCAGTTCCCTGAAAGGACTGTGGAACATAATCACCTACAGCCTAATTCCCTTCCTGCAAGGAAAAATTACAATCAAATGACCGGACCTGCCAAATCAGGTTCCTCATTCAGTGGTCTAAGTGCAATTTTCTTGCGTAATTTCCTCCTTTTCAAGCTCAGATTTAAGTTTAAGAACCCTCAGGAGGCTCAAAGCCCACATCTCTGCCGTTTTCTATTGACTCCCAGAGAGGAAGTAAAAGTTATCAAGCCTCGCACTTTCTGCCCGCCTCCTATTCCACCGTTTTCTTCCTTGTTGAATCCTGCTTAGTACAAAATGGGCTGGGGCCGGAAAAGGGCGGGATGAGCAGCAAGTCTGCCGAGTTCTGTTTGCCTTCCTGCTGTCAGGCATAGTCATTTTGATTAGCTATTGACTATCGGTGTGTAATTGAGATAGGGTGAAATGCAAGGTTAACAATGATCAAAAATGGGCTGGGGATATAGCTCAGCGGCACAAGCGAATGCCTGGCAAGCGCAAGGTTCTGAATTCGATTCCTGGTCAAAAAAAAAAAAAATGATCAGAAAGACAGACAGGAAGAAACAAAAAGAACACCAATAACATTCAGTGCCTGTCCATTTGGGACACACTTCGTAGCTAATCTGCATCATGATTTATTGCAAACTGTTCTGTCTAATGAAGACAGAACTTTCAATTTCGACAAGAAACAATTAGTGATGACTCCCATTTATAGCATCCTAATGGACAAAGTGCTAACCCCCCTGACCTCCCCATTTACAAACCTGTCAGAGCCCAGCCACCTCTCACAATGGGGCCTCACTGGGAGGGAGAGAGAGTGTGGTTTTCTCAATCTTAGGTCCCAGGTTGCTGAAGAAGTCAGAGGTAGGAAAGTGTGATAGCTTTAATACAGCTCTCTACCACCCAGCCTGAGGGCCGGAAGGGACATTTTCTTATGTCTCTTGCACAATATCTTACTCCTATGACAAAGTTGGTTACTAGATCCCAGGACATTCTCATAAGGATCACTACATCTTCAGTCTTAGCCTTGGGGACATCTAAACTGTCACAAAGATTCTTTGTTTATCCTCAAGGTTATCTGGGGGTCAATAATTTCTGTCTAAGCAATGTGAGGTTTCTTGTCTTCCCTGGCCATGACTGAATCGTTCTGCAGCAATTAGAAGGAAAACCTTGACTCCCATTCAATACCTCCACGCAGGACATTTATATATGTGATCAGTGGTTCAAAAATACCAAACTGCCAAATGACTGTGCTGTTTCTTAGTATCAGGACCGCAGGCGGTCTCCTGCCGGTGTGCCAGGATTTGGCAGGTGCTTCTGGAATACTCCGGAGCAGGATTCTGCAGGCACAAGCAGAAAGAGCGGAAACTGCTACCAGCCGAGAGCGGCTTCTATTTTCGGGATATGTAGCACTGAGAGCTCAAGCTAGGAAGGGCTCTGGAGTTTGGGTTGACTCTTGCTATTCCAGGATATCGCATCCTAATCTGTTATCTGTTTCTCCTTCCAGGGCTGAGGTGATTCTGGGGAGTATCATCAAGAAGAAAGGTTGGAGGTACCGCATTCCCCTTAATTCTCCATTCGCTTTTTAAAAGACTTACGATTCGTGCCACGGAAGGGAAAATAAAATCATATGATATTTGATCAGAAAGCTGTCAAGAACTTAACTCTTGGTAATGAGAGAATTTACATGATTTGAAAATAAATGGCAGCAAGTTCACTATTTATCCTTCAAAAATTATTGACCAGTTGTTGATCACAATGAATGGGGAGGTTGAGCAAGAAAACATTCCCAAAGAAAGAGAGAATGTTCATGAGATATTATTTCTGCATTAAGTGACATTTTCATGGCTTTGACTCCCATTTGTGGTAATTTGGCGAAGCAAGCAAGCTGCAGGGAGATGATTAGCTATACACAACATTCCTTTTACTAGCAACTGTGGATGTAAAGAAGTGAAAAAGGAAGCCCTTGGAATAAAGACCTGCAAACATTCTCGTCTGAATGCAATCAGCTAGCATCTATCCTGTGTATAGGTATTCAGAAAAGTACCTCATCTGCTGTCTTTGAGAGGGTCCTCCATGAAGCGCAAGGAGTATGCTTACCTATACTATCCACTCATTTTCTGTAGCCACAGTAAGTGGCAGTGACCTTTTGTGAGGGTGGGGAACAAAACCCCTACATTTTACAGTGGGTGTCAGTCCCAGTAGCCACTTCTTCCCATGAGCACAGAATGAGACAAAGCCGTTGTACAAGCTTGGAGGCCTCTCTGCTCTAGCATGTTTGCAGGGAGGGCGGGTGAAATAATAAGAGCTCTCTAGGTAAGAAAGGTTTGTACTCCTGCACACATATTTTTTAAACTTAGCCTAGGAAACATGGACATTCTCAAAGTGTACAACTCAGTATTGCTGGTGTTACATCTTGATATGCTCCAGTTAAACTCCCTCTGGGAGCAGACCCTAGAAGGGTGAAACCAAAGCCCCTGTATTTTCAGGGCTGCTTACTTCCCGCTCTTCAGATGAATGTTTGGTAGGAATAGAGGGCCTGGTGGAAATGCGAAACGAGGTGTTTTTTGGAGATATGAACAAAGAAAATTTAGTGACCTACTTCCTCCTCTCCATTCCCCAACCCTCGGGGAGCATTAAGAGAAAACTGTATTCAACCTTAAATATGGAAAAGTATTCAAGGGCCAGGGATATAGTGGCACAAGCACCTGTTTGGAAAAGTATTCGGTCCCCACCCAGTTCTCCATCTTGCCCAGGGTACTGTGCCACTCAGACGGTAGCTCCACCCACCCCGCCTGCGTAGGGGTCTCGTCAGTTTCTGAGGGACACTGGGTGTCGTAAAATATCAGACGTTTATTCACGCACAGTTTTGGAGGCCAGAAGTCCCAAATCGACATCCGGGCAGGGCCATTCTCCCTCTTAGATTCTCATAAAGTCCTTCCTCGCCTCTCCCTTGATTCTGGTGGTGACCAGGGATCTCTAGCCATTCCTCGGCTTGCAGCTGCAGCGCCTCACCCTCTGCCTCGTCGTCCCTTGCAGCTTTCTACCGCGTGCGTCTGTGTCTTCGCGTATGAACACCGGTCATGTTTCATTGGGGGCCCACCCTGTTCCAATATGATCTCATCCTAACGTAGTGAATTACACCCACAGGACCTTATTCCCAGATAAGCTCACATTCTTAGGTACTCAGGGTTATCACTTCTTGGGAGGGGGCCCAAGTCACCCTTGAGCAAACACTTTAGAGCTGAGCCCACTAACAGTGCCGCGAGGCCTGCAGGGAGGTGCAGGGGACCAGAGTCCACCCGAGGAAGAAGAGGAAGCATCTGCTCCCTGTGTACAGGGGCTCTTTCCCCCAACACCCAGAGAGCATCTAATCATCACTCCGAGTAACGCTGAACCTATTACACAGACCTTTTGTGGACAATTGATTAGCATGCGTATTTCGCAAGCTGCCTCTTAGTCTTGCAAGTAGACGCGAGCTGCCCCATAGTGCAGAATGGCTGTATCAGTTCACAGCCGCCCCCAGAAGAGGGTGAAAAGATAAACTGCATCATCCTAGCATCGAGCCCGCTGTTTCAACTACCACATCCTGGTGCTACCGCTTGCTAGCTGGCTTAGCCAGAGCAAGTTACTTCACTTTTCTGATCCTCAGTCGCCTTACCTAGAAAACGCATAACATAACTGTTCATGAAATGTACTAACACAGTGAGATAAGGTATTCAAAGTCGATTGAAGACTGCGCTATGTCACTGTATAACACATTACTGTTCTCAACCCCCTCTAAAGAGGCTGTTAAAACCCCTGTGAGAGTCGGTGATAATTTACCAAGCCGCTGTCTCTCCCTCCCAGGTGGTTGTAAATGTTAATGCGCACCCTGTATAGGCCAAACGTTTTGCAGAAAGTCTAACTTTGGAGAAATAAGTGTGTGGCGGGGTTTGGATAGAATATGAATCTTTGGCTGCCCCAACTGCTCTGAATGATCAAAAGGGCTGCATTCGTTTTTAATAATATTCCATGTAGCTTTTTACTGAAGGTGGAAACTGTTTGTGAAAGGAGGTCTGGCTCTCCGGTGGCAGGCAGCCTGCTATAT
>NW_004955448.1:7480238-7483644 GCF_000276665.1 Chinchilla lanigera
GCAGCCTGCTATTATAACAGGTATCGAGAGGTTGATGGATTAGCCTGGAAACTACATCAGCTCTCATGAGGCGTGTAATCTCCAGGTGCATATATCTGTAGACCCTCCGTTACCACGACTCAAATTACTTTTCAGGGAATTAACTTCAGTGGGATGGGGTTGCTGACATTTCCCACAAATTTCTCCTGTTGCACCCAAGTTGTCAGAACTGTCATTGTCATTCCCCATTGGTTATCATTAATCATGCCAGGCTTTTATACCGGAGCATCTTGAGGCATCCACTGCACAGCGGATGGAATTATAAATGTTTTATTTCAAATAACCCCCAAGTTTGATCTTAACCTTTGAAGCTCAAAGGATTTTTCTCTAGACCAGTTGAATTGAATCATATACCTAGAGAAACTAAATTGCACTGAGCTCTGCCTCCCAATGAAATTACATGCCTGTGGATCTCAAGACATTTTTTATTCCATAGTCATAACACTACAATTGCATTTCTTGCCCTTGGGTGTGCCTTTGAGAAAGTAACAGGTTTGTTGACAATATTTTCACATTTCATTTTCTTAGAAAATGGCAGAACCGTGAGTTAAAGATTCTATAACCATTTTCCTAAAATGACGTTTCTATTTAATAGGGCACTCAAAGAAAATATTGCCTGACTCTCCGTCTTTACCTCATCACTCACATCTCTGTGTGGTCAGTTCCTGCCTGTGACCGCACTGGTTGGAGAGGAAAATAACTCGGAGCAACTAGGGTCTGTGGCCCTTGGCAGAGAGTGGACTTCCTCCCAGGCCAAGTTCCCAGGCAGTCAACATCATGCCAGATGCTAAATAAGTGCTAATTAGTGGCCGCTCGGTTCAGCTGCTGAAGTAATTCATCCTTTCCGGCCTCTTGCTTATACTTTCCTGACCATTTCTGACCCTTCACGCCAAACTACATTCACCTGCCCTTTGCATCCCCACTCAGGGCGTCTTGCCACGGCCCCCTCCCCCTCCAGCAGCTCCAGGCAGACATGTTTCCCTTCATCCCCTTCCTCTAGGATCTGATTTTAAGTCAGTGCTACCAGCTTCCCTTTGTCTTACATTTCAGTGACACAAATCAACAAACTTATCTCTCTATTGGTTCTTTAAAATGTGAGGTATAATAACAAATTCTTTCTGTGCTATAATGATAATGTGATTCAGCTCAATAAACCTGCAATGTGTTTACTAATTCTGTGTTTGTCTGACATGCAGGAGATCCAGTCTCGTCATAACAACCAAGCTCTACTGGGGTGGAAAGTAAGTTAAACACCTTTTATTTTCCCTACTGGAGAAGAAACAACTAGTGAATCATGCTTGGATCCATTGTAGCAACTATTTGACATCTAACTTATACTACAATTAATTGGCTTAGAGAGATGGATTTTTTTTTTCTTATGCTAAGAAAATAGCAGTTAGCCCAGGATTCAGTTTTAGCAAGATACTCCCAAAGAAGTTTCAGTGTGGCCACTTGTTACTAAATGATTGTGTAGATTTCTCATATATCAGTATCATACTTACAATGATTTCCAAAATAGAGTTCAGATTTCAGGAAAAGAAAATAAGTGCAAAGCATCACAGAAGAAAGTCTACTCAAATCTGCCAAACCTCAGAGACTTTTGCAGGATACACAGATAAAAATATCTTGTCTGGCTCCATTAAGTCTCTGATCATTTCTGCAAAGGGCTCCTAAAGTGCTGATCAAAGTGACTACGTCACTGGAGAATAACAGGGAGCTCTACCTGTATCACTCACTGTCCAACCAATGAAAGAGAAGTCCTCTCTCTGCTGTAAGATGCAGAACAAATTTCACAGGATGAGTTGGCTTCTGATGGGCCCACCTGCTAGTGTTTGAACTGGTACTTACATTATTCAGCAAGAACCAGAAGGCTGGCCTTTTTGACAAACATGTCAGAAAACTGCAAGCTATTCCATATGCCAGAGCAATGGTTGGCACTGTGTTTTGCATGGAAATCTCAAAGAATGCTACAGTCTTAACAAAAATAGAAGCAAATAAGCAAATCTTATTTACTTCCTTATAATTGATAAGGAATAGTATAAAAAAGCAGAGAACTATTTTTAGAAGTCTTCTAATTACAATATAATGTGTACACACACACACATACTGATATTTTATAGTTTTTCTTGAGGCTCTTAGTGATGATTATGAAGACAGAAGGATGGAATTTAGATTTTTACTCCTAGTATAAAAACATAAGGCACCATGGTACCTAGAAGAAATAAGGATTTCCACTGTGTGCCCTCTGACTCACTGTGGCATTGCTTGGTACTTTTGCAATGGTGCAAAAAACCATGCCCACAACATATGAATAAACAGGAAATGAACCAAGCAGCAAGCAGAGTGCTACACGCAATATTATCTAACATATTTATGAAAGATACAGAATATAGACATATTCACTAAGTGAATGGTGAGCTGCTATATTTTCAGTAGAGGTTGCCAAATGTATTGATGTTGAGAAAAACATTTCTTCTATACTTTAAAATTCAATAATTGTACTTCTTTCTAAATGTTCAGACTTTGAGAAGTGTCAGGGAGACCAAGAGTACCATAACTGAGGTGTTTGACTTCTGAGGGTAGTAATTTAAGAAAAACTTGGTTCATCACATTTTAGGGGAAAATATTGCTAATTTCCTTGGAAGTCAAAGGCACTTTCCAATTGGCTTCCTTTCTCAGATAAATTAATGCATTCAGCAGGCTGCCATCATAGAGTAAACTCACAAACTTATATAAGACTTTTTTTCTCCTTAGACTGGGTAAAAACAAGTGAGATGGTTGACAGATGTGTCAAAGTGTTTTCGGAGAGGGTGCGTGTGGGTGAGTTATTAACCTGCACCAAGAGCTGAGTGATATTAATGGCCTGGTGACCATGGTGATTAATTCATCTCCTGGGTCTCTAAAAAAAGGGGGACTGCTCAGAATGTTGCCCGCCCACCCCCTCTCCTCAGCATCCAGTGGTATGGAATTTGCCAGCAATAGGCTATTAAACGAGCAATTCAGACTAAGTAAGAATGATAATTATTCTGCATTTTGAGACAGAACTTTTTAAAAAGCACACCCTCACTCAAAGTCATTTATCTCCTTTTCTTTGCAGAGCTGAAACAGAAAGAGGGCTGTCAAGAAAGCATATTATTGAAGGTGGGTACTGGTGTTTCAATCTGTGGGCTCCTGGATATCAGTTAAAGAGTAGGTGTAAAGCACATTGAAAGTGGGAAATTTCTAAATGAAAATAACCACCGTTAAGCATGACTATTCCTCAGGTTAAGTGTGGGGAGCACACAGATGTAGGGAGACTGGGGCCACAGAATGAAAGGGTCAGCTGTCTAAACTTTGCTCATGTACAGCTACTATTACTGAAATAAAG
>NW_004955448.1:7483904-7484965 GCF_000276665.1 Chinchilla lanigera
CTTTCTTTATTCCTTTGTTCCTTCCTTCCTTCTGTCTTTTCTTCTTTCTTTTTGAGACAAGCCGTTTCTTAATCACTAAATTGCTCAGGCTGGCCTCAAACTTGCTATCCTCTGACCTCTGGCTCCCAGGGTACTGGGATTACAGGTGTGCACAGTTCCAGAAAACTTTTTGGAAGAGCTTATTGAGATATAATATATATACCATAAAAGTTTATCCATTGAAAGTGAATAATTCATTGGTAATTACATAGAGGTGCAGTACTCATCATGATCGAATGTTAAGATATTTTCAACAACCCCAAAAGAAAGTGTACCCATTAAAAGTCATTCCCATACCTTACCCTCTCCCAAATCCCCAAGCAAACATTAGTTTAATAGTTATCACTATAGATATTTGACAGTTTGGATATTTCATATAAACAAGATCATACAATCTTACAATATGTTGCAACTAGCTTCTTTCACTTGGCATAATATTCATCCATGTCATAGTCTGCAACATACTTCATTCTTTTGTCAACTATTATTTTACTGTATGGATAGACCACATTTTGTTTACCAATTTGTCAGTTAATATACCTTTGGACTGTTTTCACTTTGGGACTATTATGAATATGCTGCTACAAACATTAGTGTACAAGCTCTTCAGTGGACACATGTTAAGACTGCTATAGTCCTAAAAGGAGCATAGATATATACATGGAGAAAAAAACTAGAAATCACTACTGGGTAATTGATTCATGGCACCATTGCTTTTGCAATCTACTAAAATTTTTGTATAGTTGAAAAAAACAGAAAATAAAACAGTCTATAAAGACTATTATATAATAGAGTAGTACTGTCCTACTTCATTGTGAAGACTGAGAGTTTTGAGTCATTTTTATTTATTTCTCGTCTATATAATTAAAAAAATTTATACTTACAACTTTTGCAATAAATAAAAATGTTTAAAGGCCCTGCCCTATGTTTCCAATATCTTTGTACTAGTTTATGAAATATTTAATGAAAATACCAGATACTACAATTTTAGATTCTTAATTAATCAAGATAGATGATTATCT
>NW_004955448.1:7485305-7499665 GCF_000276665.1 Chinchilla lanigera
GTTTACTTACCCTGACATCTCCCTATCCATCTCTCTGTGAATTCACTTATAATTAATAGTATTAAAATATGCAAGTTAAAACAGTAGAAGGAAGTTATAAATATCAACATAAACATAGCTTTTTCTCAATTAAAATATATTTTGTACACATAATTTATGAGTTATTTCCAATTCTTAATATGACAGAATTATATAAGTGACCATCCTTACATAAAAAGAAGGGGAATTATTAGGTCAAAGAATAAGGCACTAAATTGCTTTCTAAAAATAATGTACCAACCTATTAGACATGTAGGTTTTATTTACTGATTGACTTGTGCACTTATTTGTTAGTGAATTGAGCTTTTTTGTAACTTTGTGCTTCGTTTTCTGGGAATCAGCCATTTGTATTCTTAGGCCGCTTTTCTTTTGAGCTGTAATTAATTTAATTAATTAATTAATTTTCAGGAGCTCTCTGTACCCCAGTAATGTGCATGTTTTTTGGTTTTATATGTTGCAAACATTTTCTCCCTGGTTGTCATGTTGTTGTGAGCTTTTTCTCTCCATGAACCTAATCTAAAAGATAATGCTTAATTTGAGGATATTCAAATTTCAGTTTGGAAGCTAGAGATCTTTATGACTTATAAACATGATTACTTTGAAATATTTTAGACTAGCAGTAGAAAATAGACAGTTGCAACAACCAATCATTTAATTTAAAATGAGACTTCTGAAGCCAAATCTCAGAACACACACACACACACACACACCTCTCTAACTGTACCGTTCTATTGTTTCCAATGTCTATGTGAATTTAATATTTCTTATTGATTTTCATTATATTTGTAAGCACATGGGTTTTGAAATCAGACAAATCTTTTTTCAAGTTCTAACTCTGCCACTTATGAGCTGAGTGACATTGTACAAGTTAACTGACCTCATTAAGCCTCTGTCTCCTTGACTATAAAACAGACTACGAATATTCTTGTCTCACGGGATTACTATATGGAGATTAAAATTAGATAATTCATATGGGGCATTATGTATGTTACACAGTAGCACATAATAAATGTCATTTTTGTCATCAGCATCACCATTGCTCTTAGAGGTACAACTGATAGCTTACACTTTATGGAGGACACTCTACTAAGTAGCCAGCATTCTGAGCTAGCACATCAATGACTGCTTCCTAACCCTAGAGAAAGCTACTGAATTCCTCTCTCAGGAAAAAGCCCTTCTCAGGCCTGAGGATGGAGGAATTTTGCCACTATCTTCTTCATCAAATTTCCATTGTTTAATACTTACCTGAGTGTGTGCATAATTTTAGAATTCCTCCCAAAAAATCAGTTTTCTTTAGCCCTCATGCAACTTAATAGAAATACTTCAAATTTCCTCTTCCTTTAATTAAATCACTAATTCTTCTAGGATCTAATCTCTTAAGATAGATAAACCAGTTCAGCTAAAATCCAAACTGCCCCAGATTTAAACTTTTTAACACATAATTTCAAACTTCTGCAACTGAGATCGCTTACTATGCTGTTGTTACTATTTGGTGTTATTTTGATAACACCAAATTCGTAGATTCACCCAAAGGCAAAGGCTTGTGAATATAATAGAGTCATCTCCAAAGAGGGCAGACTAAACTTAGATAATTCAGTAGATTTTGCACAAACAGAGAAGACATGAGATTTCTCAACCCAAACTAAATTTTGAAGAGGCTTACAAATAATTATCCTTGGATTTCACTGGTACTTTTCGTGTGATGATGGTGACCTTATTCAACATTGGAGATTCGTGTACACATTAAATTTGAGAAGCACTGGTAAGGGATAAAACAAAGTCCAATTCATGCAGAACTCAGGGCATCTGAGTGCTGAGTGACCTTGGGCATCTGAGTTAGTCTACAGAGGATAAAATGAGCTTGGTTTGTGCATAATTTAATTTGGAAACATTCCTGTGAAAGGCCTTTTCTATGATCCTGAAGTCCTTGACTTCCATCCAGTTAATATAATGTTCTCTTCAGATTTGCAAGGAGGGAGAAGACATTTTATTACTAGGTTTATTATATCTATTTAGAATCTCCAGTTTTCTTCAAGCTTTAAAATTCTTACTTATTGATTCAGCCATTTTGCAAACATTCCATTAAGTCCCAATTTGTGACAGCATTAGAATTTGGCAGATCAAATTCCTTTAGTACCTAACATAAAGGAATTGAAATAACTTGGTAAGCCACGTTGTAAAAATAAGTAGATTGCTTGAGTGTTTTTACACTCAAAACCATGTCTAAGTCTACATTTGCCTTTATGTAGACAACAATTTTGTTGTGTGATTCAAAAAAAACTGTAATTATAGGAGCAGGGGAGAAAATAAACTAAGAAATCTCAGCCTGAAACCTTTTAGTGAATATCAAATGTTAAACCTTACTTTGAATTTTAAAAGAAAAGGTAGTTAATGATTTCTCAATTAAAGAATAAACTCCTCACCAAAAGGCTCCACTGCAGGATTCCTTTCCACCGTGTCTGTGGACACTTACGCCCACCCAGAACTACCGTGCTTTGTAACTGGAGGTACAGTCTCACATGTAACTCTCATGCAGCACAACCTTTAAAATGAGAAGCAAAAGTTCCTCAAATATGAATGAAAGATGTATTGAAATTAAATGGGAATTAAATAGGGAAATAATGCACATTATTCAACGCAATTTTTTTTTTGTTGTTTTTTTTTGTCTTTTTGAGAGAGGGTCTTGCTACACAGTTCAGGCTGACCTTGAGCTCACTTTGTAGGCCAGGCTGGTCTGCAACTTTCAACCATCCTCCTGCCTCAGCCTCCTGAGTGCTGGGATTACAGGCTTGCGCCACCACACCCAGCTAAGGCATCACTTTTTAAAGCTAAAAAGGAAAGCAAGCACACAGTAAATGTAAGTAGTGATGATATGACATATTTGAATGGAACCCTTGTAGAATCTCCAGACTGCAAATGCCCTGCCATCTACACAGTTAAACCCTAACACTGAACACCTGAAACAACTGTAAACCTGCCAATCTGAACTAAGCATATTACCTAAGTCTGAAATAAGGGTATTAGTTTAGAAACCTGTTAAATAGGCTTAAGTTGAGTTACAGTTCATCTTCTAAACAATACGGTTTCTGTTAAACTTCAGACCCTCAAAAGAATAATGGACTTACGAGTTTTTTTCTACTATGGCCACTTGAAAGCTATTTCTTTACATAATTTATGATCCTGTGTACTTTTGAGGAACTGCCAGTTGACTTCAAGATATTTCCTGAAGGGCAGGGAGCATTTTTCTTGCCTGTCCTGGACTCACCTCCCACAGACGCTGGGTTGGTGAGGACAGGCTAAAGTTAGAAGTGCCTTCTGTGACTGTATTCACTGCTCTGGAGCACTTACCTCCATAGATCAGCAGCCCATCTGCCCTCTGGAGCCAAGGTTAATGCATTTTTGCATGTCCACTTAACCTTCAAACAATACCTGGGCCCAAGCCAGTATTCAAGAAAACATTTGCTAAATGGAGGTACAACATGACTGTTTGTTTATTAGAACAAAATCCTAAGTGGCTCTTTAGGAGACATTTTTGAGCACATCATTATATTCCTATGATTTTCCTCCTTCTGCAAGAATAAAGCATCCAAATAGGAAAGGTGGGACTCCCTTATTTGATTTGCAATCACAGGAAAGATCAAACCAGAAAGATCCTAGCTCCATTTCATCCTTGGACAGATTAGAAAACTGAGCTCAGAGAACCTAAGAGGCATCACAAGGTCATCCAAACCAGCCTGAATTAATACCCTCTCCAGCAGCGCATCTCACTCTGGCCCATGCAGCTGCCAGGAGCTCTCCATACGGGAGACCTGAGCCGTTCAGACTCAGTCTGACTCCTACCACCACCCATACTCTGCTAGCCCCCTGATGTTAGTAATGGTCACCTCACTTCGCAGGCCAAACTCTAGGTGTCATCCTTGATGCTTCTCACATCCATGCCCCATATCCATAACACCTGGCAGGCTTTTTATTTCTACTCGCACAACTTGTCCTGAATTTGAACACACCTTGCCAACGGAGCACAAACTTTGTGTGCTACCTCCATGTCCTGGCTGCGCCCTTTCTTGCTTTCATTCTGGTCCCTTGTGTCCTTCTCAACAGGCGAAGCTATGAACTCCAAATGGAAATCGGATTGTATTATTTATTCTACTTAATACCCTCCCTTAACTCACTTCCATTCCCTGGTCTTCTGCCAATGTTTCTAAGTCTTGTATAGAATAAAATCCAAAGTTCATCCCTGGATCACAAAACTTTATGACCGAGATTTCAGAGTGAGTAGCTAGTGCCTCCTCAGGGTACAATCTTATTCCCCTCTACCTCAGAGTTGGGTAGGTGCGGGTCACTGGTCTGGCGTGGCACATGCTTCCACATGAATATGCTTGAATCTTCTCCCAAATATATGAAAATAATGCTTCCAGAGAGAGGACGGATGGCTGAGGAATGAACATAAATGAAGCAGATCTTTAGATGGAGTCTATGTCATTGTTTATGGGTAGACTGTATGACCTTCCACAAGGAACGTAAGCCAGTAGTTGTCCTCAATACACACTACTAACGCTTTGCAACAGTTGTGTCTTTGTATCTTTATCCCTCAAGAGTCTGGCACAGTTCCAAATCTAACTGGGACTCAATACGTGCTTGCGGCATGGAAAGTAAATGATTTAGGTAGTGCCTAGTCTGTGCCTGGCCACACAGCGTTATACTCGATCCGTGCACTTTCAAACTTTCTGCTACCCTGTTATCTCTTTGCTTGACTATCCCTTACCTCTCGTGACATGTAAACGTCCCCATACATCATAGTACTTCTTAAGGTAAGTTTAATGTCAAGCTGCCCCTTGAGACAGCTGGTGCTGGCCCAACCATGACAGTCCCAGCAGGTTTGGAACAGCAGGCTTTAGACCTCAGAACACCGACTGCCCTAATCTGCTCATCAAAGCTTTCAGCAAGTGGCATCATACACAACCCCTTCTCAGTGAATGGAAATATTTCCGGAGCTATATTCAAGCACTCCATTTTGCTGTCAGAAAAGCAATTGAGGCTGTCCAATAAGCCAGTTTGAAAGTCATATTTAAATGAGCCAAATTTAAATTTATAAGAGCCTCATTTAACAGACAATTAATTTTACACTTATAATAAAAAGAGAAAAATCTCCAGTGCTCCGGAGGAATATAAAAGGCTGATAAGGAAATGCTGTGCTTCATGGAAATGAGATAAAATGATGCTTGAACACTGCCCTCCTTTTAGTTGCATAATATTATATAGAATACATTCTATTTCAGGGAAGTATTAATGTTACTGGAATTAATTAATTTTTTCTGAATACCAAAATGAGAGCTGAAAACATAAGCTGTTGGTTACAAGCTTTCTTTTTTTTAAGTTCACATTCTCTCCTGTATATTATTTCTTAGGTTTTTATGGTCTCTAGTGCTTTTGTTTCTCCCCAAAAAAGTAAATAATAGAAATAGAGGGGCTGGGGATTTAGCTCAGCGGCAAAAGCGCCTGCCTGGCAAGCGCAAGGTCGTGAGTTCGGTTCCCGGTACCAGAGAAAAACCAAAAATAAAATAAAATAAAATAAAATAATAGAAATAGAGCTTAGGTATATTTTTTAGGTTCTATAAAATTTGGTAGAATTAGTAATGTATTGAGGAAATCCTTCCTTTGTTCACCCTTTGATAGTACTATTAAAAGTTACATGTACACTAAGTGGAGTTAGGGCAATCATTTTTTCTGATTTATATTATTTTAATGAGTTTTATGTGCAACGAATATATCTCCATCTTGCTATAAGCCCATTCAGTGATCCAAAGCACAAGCATTAATTTTCATTTTTCAAGAAAAAAAACTCTTGAAGAGAAGCTACTTTCCACTCTAACTTTGCTTCTAGATATTAGCATGAGTCACTGCAAGATCATTATGGATTTTCCAGTGGGAGCGTTCGGAACTGAAAGACAGTCTTAGCACTTTTTGACTTTGAGGCAACGTCAGCCTGTAATATACTTTGAAAAGATTCCAGGCACCAACTGACATGTCATTGTATTCACTGAATTTTTGTTTCTTTTTATTTTTAAAAATTTTAAACTGACACAGGAAAAACTACGTATTTATGAGGTACTACATAATGATTTGATATATGCATACATTGTATAATTTTCAGTCAAGATAAATGTATCTATGTCTTCAAAACTTTGTCATTTTTATAGTAAAAACAGTAAAACCTCCTCTAGCTTCTTTGGAAATATACAGCACGATATCATTGTTGATAGTCACCCTATTGTGCAATAAAACCAAATACTCCCCATCTCTCTTTCCCACTATTCTCCCAGCCTCGGGTATACATGATTCTATTCTTAACTTCCATAAGATTGACATGTTTAGATTCCACAGATGAGTATGATCATATGGTATTTGTCCTTTTGTGCCTGGTTTATTTTCTCCTAACATAATGTCTTCCCATTACATTCATATAAACACATATGATAGGATTTCATCCATTTATGGCTGAGTAATATTCACATCTATATATCACATTTTCTTTTTTCACCATTCAACAGCTGATGGACACAGTTAATTCCATTTCTTGGCTGTTGTGAAGGGAGCCGCAGTTGACCTGGGCATGCAGAAGTTTCTTAAACATACTGATTTCATTTCGCGTGGATATCTACTCTGTAGTGGGATAGCTGGATCCTGTGGTGGTTATATTTTTAATCTCCACCCACAGTATGTGAGGGTTGCCTTTTCCCCTATCCTCCCAGCATTTCTTTTGCCTTTTTTTTACAACAGCCACTCTAACTGCAGCGAAGTGGTATTCACTGTGGTTATGATTTGCAGTCTGGCTAGGATTAGTGATGTTGAACATGTTTTCATATATCTATTGGCCGTTTATATGTCTTATTTTGAAAAATGTTGATTTAATTCTTTAAAATTAAATGTTCATTTTTTAATCACTTGATGATGGTGATTCGCTACTGTTGAGTTTCTTAGATATTCTCTATATGAATAGAGAATAGAGATTAATCTATGTTAATCCCTCGTGAGAAGTATGGTTGGTAAATACTTTCTCTTATGCTGTAGGTTGCCTCTGTAGGTAACCCACTTGTCTACTGTTTGCTTTTGTTTCTTGTGCTTCTGAGCTCTTATTAAAACCTCCTCGCCCATTCCATTTGCCTGAAGCATTGCTCCTACGTTTCCTCTAGTGGTTTCAGAGTTGTAGGTCTTATATTTAAGTCTTTAACCCACTTGGAACTGATGTTTTGGAAACAGTACAAGATAGGTGTCTAGTTTCATTCTTCTGCACATGGATGTTTCAGTTTTCTCAGCATCATGTATTGAAAAGACAGTCCTTTTCCCAGTGTATGTTTTAGCACTTCAGTGAAGATGAGTTAGCTGTAGAGATGAATTTACTTCTAGGATATTTTGTTCCATGTCTGTTTTTAATGCTAATGCAATGCCATTTTGATGACTACAGTTTTGTAGTATATTTTGGAGTCAGTGTAATGCCTCCTGCTTTGTTCTTTTTGTTCAACATTGCTTTTTGCTATTTTGGTTCTTTGTTGCTCCATATGAACCTTAGGATTTTTTCCATGTCCTCTGAATAATGTCATTGGTACTTTAATAAGGATTGCGTTGAATCTGTAAATCACTTTGGGTGTTATGAACATTTTAACAATAATCTTTCAATCCACACCCTGGGATGTTTTCTACATTTTTTGGTACTCTTCAATTTTATTTATCACTGTTTTATAACTTTAACTGTAAAGATCTTTTACCTCTTGGTTAAATTTATCCCTTATTTTTGTTCTGTTCTGTTCTGTTTTATTTGCAGCTATTGTAAAGAGTATTGCTTTCTTGACTTATTTTTCAAATAGCTCAAAATTGGCAGATAGAAATACCACTGATTTTTTTAATGTTGATTTTGTACCCTGCAACTTTGCTGAATTTACTTGTCTTAGTAGGGTCTTTGGTGGATTCTTTGGGGTTTTCTATACATGACAATTTGTTATTGATGGCAACTTGACTCTTATTTTCCAATGTAAATGGCTTTTATTTCTTCCTCTTGCCTGATTCTTCCAGCCAGGACTTCCAGGGTACTATTTATGTGTTGAATAAAACTGCTGAAACATCTTTGTCATGTACAAGATCTTAGAAAGCTTTTAGCTTTTCCAGTTTTAATCTGATGCTAGCTGTGGGCTTTGTATGTATATAGTCTTCCTATGCTGAAGTACATTCTTGCTATACCTAATTTGTTCAGAGGGATTTTTTTTTTTTTTACCATGAATGGATGTTGAATTTTATTTAATGTTTTTCTGCGTCTATTGAGATGTTCTGGTTTTGTCCTTTTTCCTGTTGATATGCTCTTTAACGTTTATTGATTTGCATGTCGAACCATCCTTGTACTCTGGGATGAATCTCATTAGATCATGGCTTGTAATCATTTCACATGATGTTGGATCCAGATGGCTGGCACTTTGTTTGCTCAGATTTTTGCATCTGTGTTCATCAGGGATATTGACGTGGGCCTTTCTTTACGTGTGTGTCCTAGTGTGGTTTTGATATCACAGTAATGCTGGCCTTATAGAAAGGGTTTAGAGAATTTTCTCCCCTTCAAATTTCTGGAATAATTTACACTACAGGCTTGGGTATGTTGTGTTTCCATTATTACTTGTCTCAAATTTTCAGTTTTTCTTTTTAAAATAATTGGTATTATTCAACAGTGATGCCATAGGGCTCTGAGGTTTTGTTTTGATGGAAGACTTTCTTTATGTTACTGATTTAATCTTTTCACTCATGTTTGGCCTGTACAGGTTTTATTTATCTCTTCATTATTCACTCTTAATAAAGTGGAGATGTCCAGGAATTTATCCATTTCTCCTACATTATCAAATTTCTTGGTGTGTGGTTTAAAATAATTTCTAATGATCCTGTTTTGTCTTTGATTTTATTTATTTGAGTTTTCTCTCTTTCCTTCTCAATCTATCTAAGGATGTGTCCACTTTATTTTTATTTTCACTAGTACATGTTTGCAGTACATAATGATCACATTCATGGTGGAGAACTGGTGCATGTATGTAACACATCTTAATTCTTTTTATATCCCTTTCCCTCTCTGCCCCCATCTCTTTCATTTATTTTTTCAAAATAAACTCTATTTTATTGATCTTTTCATTTTTTTCTTTATTTCATTTATTTTTGCCCTGATCTTTATTCTTTCCTCCTACTAACTTTGACTTTGGTTTGTTCTTGTTTTTCTAATTTCTTAAGATTCACAATTCATTGTTTACTTGAAATCTTTCTAGTTTTTGATGTAGATATTTATTACTATACTGTGTCCTCTTTGTACTGTTTTTGCTGTATCTCACAGATTTTGTTGTGTTCTCATTATCTTTTTTTTTTTTTTTTTTTTTTTTTTGTTTTGTTTTGTTTTTTTTTTTTTTTTTTGTCTTTTTGAGACAAGGTCTCGCGATGCAGTTCAGGCTGGCCTTGAGCTCACTTTGTAGCCCAGGCTGGCCTCAAACTCACAACAATCCTCCTGCCTCAGCCTCCTGAGTGCTGAGATTACAGGCATGCACCACCACGCCTGGCCTTATTCTTATTAATGTTTACTTTATATATTTAAGTGCTTTGATATTTAATGACCATATATACATATAATTGTTATTTCCTTTTGGTGACTTGATCACTTGATCATTGCAAAATGATCTGCTTTGTTCTTTTGATTGATTTTGATGTAAGTCTACTTTATGTGATATAAATATAGCTGTCCAGTTCTCTTTTAGATTCCATTTGCATGGAATATCTTTTTTCATCTCATTACTTAGAAGATATGCATGTCCTTACAAATGAAATGAGCTTTTATAAGCAGTATAAAATTCAATATTTCCATTTTTATTTTGGTTTATTTCAGATAAGGTCTCACTATGTTGCTTAGTCTAGCCTTGAACTCACAGTGATCCTCCTGCCTTAGACTCCTGAGTGAATGCACCACCACACCTGGTTTGACTATTGTTTTTAATCTATTTACTAATTCTACATTTTAATTGGAGAATTCTACATTTTAATTGGAGAATTTAATATATTTACATATAATTATTGATAGGTAAGGTCTTACCGCTGCCATGTTGTTACTTATTCCCTAGGTTTTTTTTTTTAATTCCTTCTCTCCATGCTCCTTTCTGTTTAAGTGATTTTTTTCGAGTTGGGTGCTTTGATTCTTTGTTTGTATTTCTGGCTTTGTGGCTATTATGAAGCTAATAAAAGAATCTTTCATAACAAGTTATTTTGAAATAAAAACAATTTAACTTTAATCATAAAGACAAAGAAAACGAAAAGAAAAAAAAAGAATTTTAAAACTCTACACTTTCACTCCATTCCATAGTTTTAATTTTTAATGCCTCATACCTTCTGATATTGCCTATTCGTTAATAAATTAATATGTTCTTATTATTCTTAATTATTTTGTTTTTAGTCATCATACTAAAGATGTGTTTTACACACCATGTTTATAACATTAGAGAATACTAAATTTTTCTGTATCGTATTACTTTTACCAATGAGTTTTATACCTCCCAATGTCTTCTTATTCATTATGGCCTTTTTCCTTCAACTTGAAGTACTCCTTTTAGCCTTCCTTGTTAAATAGTGTTATGGTTTGGGGCTTTGCAAGGGGAACAATAGACACATATTTTATAAAATTATTTATAATAGTCACTCAAAGAATCATATACAAAAGGAGAGTGCAAGAAATCTGTCACACACTAAAACCAAAGAAGCCAGCTGAAGGCCTGAACCCCATGATAATGGTCCTGCATGAGTCCAGCTGAAGGCCTTAGAGCCCATAACAATGCCTGTCATGAGTCCAGCTGGAGGCCTAGAGCCCAGGACAATGTCTCATGCAGGCCTGTTTCATGGATCTGCTGGGAAGGCCCAAAGGTCAGTGGTGGAAGCTAGAAAGTCTGTGCCAGTGGGATGAAGGATCTGTGCTAGCAGGCTGAGGGATCTGCACTGGAGCCAGGAAACAATGCTCAAAGTAAGAACCAGAGCTCCCCCAAAAGTATCACAGCCATCCTCAGTAACAGTGAGGTCCTGAGCTCCTCCAATGATGAGAACAGCCGAGTCCCCTTCAGGACAACCAAGGCGACAAGCTTCTCCAGGAGACTGAGCAGTGCACCATCTTCCCCCCTGGAAACAGGAAGTGATGCTCAAAGTGAGGACCAGAGCGCCCCCAAAGTGAACCATAGCCGTTCTCAGTGACAGTGAGGTCCTGAGCTCCTCCTCTGACAAGAACAGCCAAATTCATTAAGAAAGCCAGCATGACGAGCTCCTCCAAGAAAACCAACAGCTCCCTACATCTTCTCAACAGCTTCTACCAGCTCCCAACAGCCTAACTTCTTCGGGTCTGCCTCTTATGCTGCTGGCAACAATCCTCAGGCGGCCTCCCACACCCAGCATCTCACTGGTTCAGTTTGGCTGTGTGTTACAGGTTTACTACCAGTTGGCACTCCACCACAAATAGGTCTAGTGGAGATGAATTCAGCTTTTGTATGTGTAAGAATATCTGTACGTTTCCCTCCTTTCTGAAATACTGCTTTGCTGAGTATAGTAGTCTTGGTTGGCAGGTTTTACTCCCCTTCAGCACTGTAAATAAATCATCCCACTTCCTCAAGGAATGCAAGGCTCCTTTGAGAAGTCTGTTTTCAGGTCAACACATTCTAATGTGTTGTTTCTTTTCTCTGACTACTTTCAGAATTGTCTCCTTGCCCTTCTTCCCGGAAATCCTAAGCAGGCTGTTTATTTGTTCTGAGCCATGGTCACTGTCACTATTTGAGCACTAGATGGCACCCTAAGTCCATGTTTGCTACAAGTCCCCGGTTGCTGTGTTGTCACTGTTTCAGTAATAGAGGGTGCTCCTAGCCTGTTTGTTGGAAACGTGCAGTTAGTGCGCTGTATGAGATGGACTGGGAGTGCCTAAAGAGGATAACGCTAACTCACTGGGTCTGCTAGTATCCACCTCAAGCCAGGGTGGGCCCAAACACCTATCTGTAGCCACTGCATTCTGCCCACCCAGCACTGAGCTTCACAACAGAATGTTCAGCCCCAGGCACCAAATACTGAGTCACATCCAGAGCCTGCAGCCTACCAAGGCCACTGATGTGCAGAGGCGGCACAAGGCCCTGCTTCTATGGCAGCCTGATGCTGTGGTCTCTTTCCGGCCTGGGACCACCACAGCCGGCTGGAAGTGACATCCATCAGAGGGCACAGATCCATCTCACCAGGGCTGCAGGTTTTTGCTCGGTGCTGTCCCTGTCCACAGGCTGGCTTCTGCCAAGCTGGGCCCTGAGTTCCAAGTCAAAGTCCTGCACTTACTTCTCTGCCATAACCCACTAGCAAATGAAATCTTTCTCCAGGCCACGCTGCCTGGGGCTAGCGGGGAAGGATGAGCAGGAGTGATATTAAACTGGGGATCCTGAAGTTCACAACCTCAGAGACTGTTGGAGCCGAGGCCTGTGACAGAGTTAGAAGTGGGGCAGGCTGGAATCTAAGTCCATCCAGTTAAGGCTGCAGGTTCCTGACCGGCCCTAGGTAAATCCAGAGGCTTCATCAATGAGCCCTGGTCTGGGCCTGTGGGAATGGTGAAAATGGTTGCCCCAGTCCTGGGTTCCAAGTCTAAGGGCACCTTAACTTTCTTTTTCTCTCCAAGCAGGAGGTATCTCTATAGGCTGCTTCACTGCTTGAGTTGGGGGAAGGGTAACAAAGCACCTTTTTCTTTCCTGCTGTCTTCAGTGCAGCTTTTCTTGTTATACTGCTAAAGCCAGGTGCTCTGATCTCTCTCTGGCTCCTCAGCTCTGGTGAAGGTAATTTCATGCATGAATAGTCATTCAAAGTGAGGCACGTTGGTGTGCAGCACGTCAGTGATCCCAGCACTCTGAGAGGCTGAGGCAGAAAGATTCCCAGGCTGGGTCCAGCTTGGGCAACTTAGTGACTTAATGAGACCTTGTCTCAAAATTTAAAACAAAAGTTTATTTTATTTTACTTTGTTTTGTTAATTTTATTTTAAAGAGAAAAAAACTCACAAAATTTCAAAATGAGATAATAGGGAAGTAACAATGATTAGTACATTGCTTATTGTTACCTTTAAATTAGTTACTCAGAGGGGCAGGGATATAGCTCAGTGGCACAGCAACTGCCCGGAAAGCACGAGGTCCTGAGTTTGATTCCTGGTACCAAAATAAATAAGTAAAAGGTTACCCAGAGTACAAGATATAGGTATTTAATTCTACAGACAATATCAGCACTGACCTTTCTTTTCAATGAATTAAGAGAAATTAGTAGTATAACTATCTTAAGTATCTTGTAAATATACATATATATATATTTTTGCTTTTCCCTTCCTTCTTTTCTCCTTTCCCCATCTTATTTCCTTTTGAACAGTTTCTTTCCATTTCACAATATTTATTTTACATTTTGGATCTTATTTATTCTTTCAGCTTCACAAGTTAGAGAGGCAATATGATGTTTATGCATATGAGTCTGATTTATTTCACTTATGAATATGGTCTTGAGTTGCATCCATTTGCCTATAAAAGTCTCCAGTTTATCCTTCTTCATGGCTGAGTAGTACTCCATTGTATAAAAAGACCATATCTTTTTATCCATTCCTTGGTTGATGGGCATTTGGCTTGTTTCCAAGATTTAGCTATTACAAATTGTGCTGCTATAAACATGGGTGCACATATATTGCTGTGGTATGATGTTTTTAATTCTTCTGGGAAGATACCCAGCAGGGGAATATATGGGTCAAATGGGACTTCTAATCCTAGTTTTTTGAAGAATCTTCACACTGATTTCCACAGTGGTTTCACCACTCCCACCAGCAGTGGAGTAGTGTTCCTTTTTCCCCACAGCCTCGTCAGCATTTGTTATTGGTTGATTTCTTGATGATATCCATTTTTTCTGGGGTGAGATGGAACCTCAGTGTTGTTTTAATTTGCATCTCCTGAATGACCAGTAATGTTAAACATTCTTCATATATTTATTTGCTATTTGTATTTCTTCATCTGAGAAGTGTATATTTATCTCAGATTTTTTGATTGGGTCTTTAAATTTGGGAGGGCTTATACTTTTTTTGAGTTCTTTGTATGTTCTTGATAGTAATCCTTTATCTTAGGAACAGCTGATAAACATTTTCTCCTGGCTCATGGGTTATTTCTTCAATCTGTTGGTTTCTCTTGCTGTGCAAAAGCTTTTTAATAAGATGAGATCCCAGTTGTTGATTCTTTGTGATACTTCCTGTGTGATCAGGTTTTATTCATAAGATTTTTGCCTAT
>NW_004955448.1:7500230-7559396 GCF_000276665.1 Chinchilla lanigera
TCCTGTGGGTAAATGATCACTGGAGCAGCTTGCTCCGTCACCTTCAATGTATTTTTGAAACTATTTCGGTGCTTTTTAAAAGTAAAGTCTTGAAGGAAACCAAACTTCAACTCTTTCTAACAGTGTTCATGTTTGCTTTTCTTCCCCCTGGTTCTGGTCCCAGGACTGAAGGGCTCCCTCCAGAGGCTGCAGCTGGAGTACGTGGATGTGGTCTTTGCAAATCGTCCAGACAGCAACACCCCCATGGAAGGTCAGTGAAGAAATTGAATAAAAAACTAAAGAATTACTGCAAATTTATTCTACTCACAGTCCAAATAGTGAATAGAAAATGAAATATGTTTACATTGATTTCATTGAATATGAAAAATTGACCTTTTTAATGGATGCCTTTCACCCTCAGTATTTACCCTGAAAGCCTCTGTGTTGTGTATCCTGCGTGTTCTTCTTTTCTTTTTCTTCTTCTCCTTTTCCTTCCCTTTCTTCTCCTTCTTCTCCCTCATTTTCTTCTTATTCTTTGCAGTCAAAGGCACTAGGTTTATAGCCCCTGCTGGTTACAGTGCTCATTTTGTCCAAGTTCATTTCACTTTACAATTTCGTCAACTAAAACAATATACTTACTTAGGGGGAGAGTTTATAACCCAGGCATCAATATTTTGGAGCGAGTCCCCTATTGGAGTGACTGTTCTTATTTCGCGATGACTGTAAGTCTGATAGTTTCCACCCTGTAGTAACAAACGCTAAATGGTGCTGTGGGCAGAGATGTGACAGGAGCAACAACTCGAAATAGGACTGTTGCTTGTTGACCCTCAAGGAGCTACAACATCCTGGTCTTTTTCAGTTCCAATTGTTAGAACAGTGTAAGCTTCACTCTATGGAAGTTTTTAGATTGTTCCTTAAGCCAGATTTTCTGCGGCATACATTTGTTTATTAAACCTTCTTAGAAAATGGTTTGGGGGGGGGACAGTGTTTTTTTAAATGTTCTAATTAATTTAGGTTTACAATCATATATTATTATTTACCTGAGAAGACTAAAAGTAGAGATATTTGAGGATAAGGAAAATTAGAAATGTTTTGGTTGAGTTTTATACTACAATATCAATTATCAGTTTTCAAATAATAACAGTGTAATTCACATAAATTAAATTACAGGTAATTTTATATTTAATGATCCAAAGATAGTTCAGGTTGTTGTAATAAATGGACTTCTGTGGGATTTATTCTTTTTATAGGGTTGTAAAAGATATGGCGAAGTATAAATAATTAATGTAAACATGAATTTTTCTAGGTTAAACTGAGCATAAAAAAGTGATAGAAACTACTTTACCATTTTGTGTCACTTATTTCTTTGCACTTATTTCTTTCTCAGCTACAGAGAACTGTTAAATCTATTACCTATGTACTCACCTATATCTTATTTCTTCCTAAAGTTTTCTACTTTCTTGATTCTGAAAAATTAGGACTTTACTATAAAGTAGTATCATTGTTGGAAATTACCCATTGAAAGGACATAAGGATCCACGCCTATTTTGTCAAAGCCAAGATTAGGTGTGTTAAGCAAATCTTAAACATTTGCTTCTTTCAAGGACAGTATAGTGTCACACAATTCTCAAAGACAAGTGAAATCATCACTGAAGCAATTGAGTCAGCAAAAGTGTTGAAAATGCCATTGAGTGAGGTCTATGAAAAACAAGGATTACTTCACATTTTAAGCACCTAGTGACTATTTCCTTTTTTGGAATAGTGTCATTGGCAATTATACCATATATATGGTCAGGATAGAACATATGAAGTTTTTCAGCTGTTTCCCCCTGCCCCAACCCTACCTTTACTGTTACAGCTATACTGTAGTAATATTTCAAACAGTAGGTATAATTTACATTCAATAAAAGGAGGAATGCATTAGAGTCTCTCAAACAAAAATTTTGTTTTATATATTGGAGGAAATTCTTAAACTCTAACACAAACTAGATAATAGTATCTTAGTTGGGTTCTGTAAGCCTAGCTGGTCAAGAAACTGAGGCAAGAGGACAGTATGTTTGAGGTCAGACTAGGCAACTCAACAGAATTCCACCTCACAATTGGTAGGGCTGTAGCTTACTGGTAAAGTACCTGGCTAGTGTGCTTGAGGTCCTTGGTTCAATCCCCATTGCTGAGGGGAGAGAAAAAAAGATTAATGGTGTCTCTTGTGCAAACTCTGGTTCTCCTAAAATTGATTGAAAGGAAGTTCCAAAGTGTTTTCAAAAAAGTAGATTGTGGCTGTCTGGTAGTTGTAACTATAGCATTGTGTAGACTCTACTAAAATCAGAAAATTTATATGTTCCCTAAGTTTCTTATATAAAATTCCACAAAGCAAAATAGGAAGCTATTATATACGAAGTCGTCCAAAGTACAGAAGCATAATGAAGAGTATCAAACAATGGGGATTTTCCACTTGTTGCAAAGGTTCTGGAACACGCCATTTAGTAGCCAGCTCAGCAGCAATTGATTACTTCCTGTTGGAGTGTAGCCTCTAAAGAGACACCCACCCCAAGCAAACCCATCGAGCTCTGGGGCTGTTATTCAGAGAACATAGCAGGCATGTTTCATGGGCAGTCGGACATGTCCCAGAGCGAAGTAGTTTCCATGTGAGTTTTCCCTGGCTTCCAGAAAAATATGCCCATACCCTCAAACTCAGTATGCTTATTTGTTCCAAGATAGATTCAAGTGGAAATGCCACAGTTTGAAACTGACTGCTGGGAATATGCTTTCAATTAGCCCTTTCTACTCTACTGTAACAGAGGAAAGTACTGAGCTGGGAAATAGAAAAAATAGGCAATGAAGGGTAGCCAGGTGGACTTGGGTGAATTTACTTCTCAAAGCATGGGTGAAGGCAGGGATGCTGTCCACACTATTTCTGGACTTTCTGTTGTTAAGATCCATTTTTGCAATGATTTTGTAAAACATATGTATGTGTGCATAAATGAAAGCTGTCCACATGCAATGAGGTCTACTTGAGGAAGGCTGTTAGTGCTTCTAAAAACAATAGATGAGATGAACACTACATGTGATCAAAACTGTCCTGAGACTCCCTCAACAATTCTTTGTGAGTCAGTGTTATCCTAAACTCTTCAATTATTTATTCAATTTTTTCTCTTGGTACAGTAACAAAACCATCATCAAATACTTATCCAGCCACTCCCTCCCCTTTTTATAATAGCAGGAAAATCTTTAATATCGTTCACTCCCTTTTCTTGTTCCCGCAATCTGCATTGGCTATCTTAGGCTCCTTTGCACCCACTTCTGTTCCATAGAAATGACACAAGGGTGACTGTCAAGCACATATTGTTTAATTTACATACGTTGAATCTGCACGTGTTACAACTACAGATCCTCGGCACTGTAGATGATTTTTACTGGTTTCAATCATTCCTTCTCAACTCCACAGACTCACAACATACACTAACTTTTGATTTTTCTGTGGCATTTATTTTAATCCAAAGGGATCTATGCACTTCCCAAATGAGACAGCCCAGCCACATCAGCACTAGACCTCTCTCGCTTGTTACCCAACAGAGAGGGCGCTGGAGCCTCCAGCCAGTAACCGTACCAATGTCAAAGCTCACGTGTGTGCCCGTCAGCATCTCTAAGGCACGTTTTAAACAACTTCCACTTAAGTGTGTGCAAAATACCATCCCCATTTATCTGACTTCTACCATGAAACAATGTTAATTGGGAGTATTTCTAAAATAAACCAAGATGTGTTTCATCCAGTTTCTGTCAATCATATAGCCACCAACTGAGCCAGAAAAAGATTAGCTGCAGCATGTTCTCCATGATATATTGGATATGTTGGCTATCCTCCAATTAGCCGTGATCTTCCTTTCTTCCTTAGAAAAATCGAATGCACAGACCCTGGAGAAAGTGGCAAGACACTTCATCTGCAATCTGCAACACTGTGGGCTACAGTTAGACCACTGAGGGCCATGGGAAGGTGTTCCCGACAGTAGAGGGGAGTGTGTGTACTTTTTCTTCTGTCCTTCTTGTTTATTTTTTTTCTGGTTCACCTAGTAGTAAGTCACTTTTCTTTTGCAGCATCTGCCACACCATCTGTCTCTGCTACAGTATCTGGCAACGATGGCGTGTTTTCCAATCCTCAAAAAAAAAAATCAGCCCCATATCTCCTTTCTTCTTTCTTATAATGCTGTGTCTCTCCACACAAAATCACTAACCATTCCTTGTGCTCTAGAAAGCTCAAATTCTTAATTCTGTCACTTTCCTAAGTCCCCAGTGTGGGCTTCAAAATTTTCTTTCAAGCCCACTGGACAAGAGAAAGTTCAGGACAACTTAAGTCATGTGGGACATGGATAGACAGAGCATTTGGGTGCCTGGGGATCTGTGCTAGAGGTTTTTGTCTTGGTTTTCTGGCCTTCTCAAGCGCCAGACTAATTTCACTGTTCCAGGGATAAAGTCATTGGGTGTGACCATGGTCAGAAATGGAGGCTATAAAATGTGGACCACTTGTAAATAATAGCAAAAAGAGAAGACCTGTTTCAGTTTATATGGCTCTTAAAATTGGTTGAAGTGAGCATATGATGATTTTTCAGTTCAATTAAATTTTAATTAATTTTTACTTTAAAGAACACTTGAATTTGAGTCTTCTTGCTTTTCATTAAGAGATTTTTGCCAAAACTAATCTCTTAATATTTCTGAGTTGTTAAACATTATTCCCATGCTAACTGCTGTTCTATGTATTGTTTTCTTTTTGCAAATTAGTGTAGACATAAAGCAATTTAAATGTTTCAACTTCAAATAAGAATCAAAATTAACTTCACTTAATTCCTATAATACTAGGTCAAATAATTTCATCTAGAAGGATTTACCTCTTTCTAAGCCATTTCTTTTAGTATTGTCATTGGCAAACAGCGATCTATGGGCACTCAGAAATCTAGGATATCTAACAACAACTCTGACAGCAGAAAACATTGCAGCACCCACAAATTATCAATAGTTGATCAATTCCACAATACTGGACGATATATTTAACTCTTCAAGTACAGTTCTCAAATAAAAGTGCCATTACCTAAAGCTTAATAATGTTGTTTAGCCACAGAAGATCACCCCTTCTGCCTTTTATTATCTTCCCTGCAAGGTCCTCAATCTGTCCATATAAAACATAATAGCGGGAAGACATTTTCTGCAAGTATGCATCTGAGCAGTTCATCAGAAATATAATGAAGCCATATATGCAATTACAATTTTTCATTACTTTTATTAAAAAATGAAAAGAAATAGATGAGATTAATTATAATATTTTATTTAATCCCATATATCAAAATTTAACACTTCAACATGTAATCAGTATGAATTTCTTACTAATATTTGATATTACTTTTTTCCCCATATCAAGTCTTTGAAATCTACTGTGTACACTTTGATTTGGACCAACCAATTTCACATGGTCAATAGCTACCAGAGGCTAATAGCTGCTCGACTTGACCACAGAGAAATAAACTCTATTCCCAGCCTAAAGGAGTCCCAGGCAGCAGTGGGTACTCAATACATATTTTTGAATAGAAGGATAGTTAATTGAATGAATGATTGAAAAGTGTTTGAGTGACTGCGTGCAGATCTAAATTTGAACAGATCTAACCTCATTTTTCTCTACTTGAAAACTTGTCTGTATTTCCTACATCTATAAGCATCCTGATACCTGGTCTAGCTTAACATATTACAAGGTGATGTTAAGACAGACAGGTTATTCGCAAACAGACCCAGGACTTTCTTACATCCCATTTCTCACCTGCAATAGCAGTAATATCCAGAAATCTGACTGAACCCAGAATACGCAGCAATGAGTGAAGGGACTGACTCTTTGGCAGTACAGCTGCCCCTGAGGATCACTACATCAAATTAAGACTATTTAACACATTCCATTTATGACCCTGGCCAGTATGCTCCTAAGGGTCTCTGCTGTCCATCAGATCAATTTAAATTCCTGGCTGGAAAGGCTGGGACAGCTGAGTTTTCAAGAAATTAATATGGAGAAAATTATTTTCATATTGAGGATGAGCCAAACCCTACCAAGCCTATGGCAAACAAAAAATGTGTTCCAATTTTACTAAATGAGTTAATTCCCATTTTAACTCTGAACCTCCCAAAACTTTTACAGACATTTTTAGACCTCCTTAGATGAGAAATCCATTTCACTCATCCTAAAAACAGTGATGGGGGGCACTTCAAGCTCTTTCAGCCTCTGCCTCTGCTTTTTAGATAAGTTCATATTTTTGTTCATTGTGGACCTCCACATTGGAGACATATTTCAGCAGAGTGGGCTGAGCAGGAGATGGACACAGTTTGAAGCTATGGTGCTGCCACCAACCTGCTTTATACTTGGGCAGGTTATTATCCTCACCGAGGCTTAGTTTCCTCACCTAGAAATGGAGGAAACATGTAAGCCACCACCTGAATGAGCTAACACTGCAAGCATAAGTACCCCCCTCCCAGCTGAGGCAAAGAAGCACAAGCCCCATATAGTGTACATACGTATATAAGACTCCCTCTTCTGGTTTTTCTGAGATGACCATGGAAAAGGCCCTGACATTATAATATGAAAACCCAATGGAGGTGGCCAAGCTATAGCGTTGTCCAGGATCTGAGTACGACATGTAGGAACGAAACCACAAACCTAACAATGGGATGTTCTTCCAACCTATTATTTTTCCTCCTTGAGATTTTCTTCTGAAATCCTTCCTGCCACATAATTTAGTTACAGATTTTCCAGAGTTAATCTGCTCAGTCTGAAAGGCGATCTTGTATCTGTGACTATTTTCAAAGATGTCTCCAGAAAGAAGTCAGGAGGACACTTTCCTTCAGTTGATAATAAATATCAGCTGGATACTGGAGGCCTGCGCTGTGCCAACCACTGTTCAAGACACTAGGAGAAGCAGAAGTTAGTAAATCAGGCAAAAGTTTGCCCTTATTGAAATTATATTCTTGTTGGGAAGACAAACAAGTAAGAAAGATATACAGATGGTGATACAATAATACTACGGAGAAAAACATAAATCCTGGGTGAGGAATAGGAAATCATAGGGGGTAGATTTTAGATGAGCTTATCAATGAAAGTGTAACTGAGAAGGATATAGGGGAACAGTTTGGTCTCCCCTAAAATACAATAGTCATGTCTTTAGAGTTAAACTCTAATTCAAATCCTCTTTCTCTTTCCAACTAATTTCCACTTGTCTCAGACAAGTTATTTAAGCATTCTTGTCCTTCACTTCCTTATCTGTAAAATGCAGGTAACACTATCTACTCTATAAAGTCATGTGAGTGTTATTATTTGCTTAGGATGTTACCTAGTACATAGTGACACTCAGAAGGTTAGAGCCGTCACTTTCCGGTTATTGTTTGCAGAGTCCAGCTGCGAATTTTTCAGGTAGGAAATTATCTTGATGCAAGGGTGGCCTGCAAATATACTACCAGGTTATCCTGGAGATCTCAAAAGAGAAAGACTCACATAACAAATTAAAATGTGAGTCATGTTTTTTATCAAAGCAATTGAAATGCGTAATGAGAAGAAAGAAGCGGTCAAAACAATTAGCATACACACCTGCAGCTGGAGGTGCCCAGCTACCAAAGTCTTGGGACACACATGGCTCATGTGACCTGTTCCTTCGCTGCTACATCGGCCTTCCTCATGGTCACAAGGAACAGACATGAGATTTGAGCAAGCGAGCTCAGCAGACTGAAGGTGCCTCGGCGAGAAGTACATGCTCTCAGAAAAGACTCAAGGACAAGTCCCCCTGGCATCAGCTGTAGCTCCCCAGTTAGCTTGCCACACTGCTGACTAAATCACCAATATATAGCTGATTTAAGACCTCATTACATTTTCCTGTTTCATGTATATTTAAGGCATTTCAAAAGCACATAGGAATGTGTTGTGAACTTCCCATCTTTCCATTCCTCCCTGTGTTCAGCACACACATTTTCTTCCTTGTCTGTGGCTGCTGTAACTCGGTGATTACTAATCCACTTAGTTTTACTAAGGGAGTTATATGAATTCTACCTGAGTCTCCTAAGCTCGTCCAGTAGTATCATTTACCCTCTTGTTTGTTTCCCTTACTTTTTTGAACAGAACCAAATACTTCTAAGTAACACGAGACAGGCACAACTACTGAGCCCATTCTCAGTTGTTGACACAGACTCAGGTTTGAAGAGTCTTCAAGGCCTGTTGAAAAACTTTCCAGAGTTCAGAGAGGTCCACAAGGTTGTGAGTGGAAATCACTCTGATGTGCATCTGTCAGAAACAGAGCACTGGGTGACAAACTGTTCTTTCACCTGGGTTTCTGAGCAAGAATGAGGAGCATTAGGAAAATTACCTCAACTGGAGCATTGTGAAAAGCTAAGGTTGCCAAGGCTACAGAAAATATGTGAAGAGCTGGTTTAAAAAAGAAAACGAAACACCTATATTCCAAAAACCATTTTATAGTCACCTGCTCCTTTATGCTTTTGTCAGAAATCAGATTCCTCACCCTCATTCCACAAAGCCCTGGTTGGAAGAGAGAATCTGGAAAAGGACATGTTTACATTATTCTGTGCCTGGGCTGGGATATAGCTCAGTGGCACAAGCACCTGCCTGGCAAGCACAAGGTCCTGAGTTCAACTCCCAGTACCAAAAAAAATAAACAAACAAACAAAAAAAACATTATTCCATTCCTGTTAACTATTTCTTCTGCCCCTGCCCCCTTTTTTCTTCAAATCTTCACCTAATAGTGAAGGCAGAAAGACTCAGGCCATAGCCTTAGTAAGACACAAAAAGAGAAGCAAGATGGCCCGTGTGTTGGAGGCCTGTTGTAACTCGGAACAAGAAGTTTCCAGGCCTCACCAAGGTCAGGAAGGGAGCTTTTCTCTTCTTGTTTTTTTCCTTAAGCTCTTTTTAGTTAAGAATAAAGAGAGAGAAGGAGAAAAAAAAGGCAGAAAAACGGAGGTCGCTTCTGCTCATCCCAGCTGTCAGGTGAAAAGGGAGCTGCTTGGTATTCTGGGGCTGTGGGGTGTGACTCATGTGCACTTCCTTCTGTGTGAGCTGTCATTTCCCTGAACGGTATCTGGAGTTGTGACAAGACTGAACTTCGTATTTCCAAAGGCACGTTGACTCAGTCTCAGGAGAATTTATGTCTCTAAGTTCCTGCGGGTGTGCAGCCGACCTGCAGCGCCATGCACCGGAAGTGAGGCTAACACGCCCCCCAGCGGAGCTGGCCAGTCTGCACGGGTGGGCTGCGAGCTCTGCAGCCTGGACCCAGCAGCGGCCCGCTCACCAGTACTGAGAAAGGAGTAGCAGAGCCACCTGTATCACTGCTGAGCTAAAATTCTCGGTCAGTGGAGATAAACAAATACCTTCCAACCTCTTTCTTACTCTGTGGAAAGAATTAATAGGAGTGAGAGGTTTTGTTAGATTCCTCCCGGGTGTTTAACATGTGTGGTGAGAAAATACAATCCAAGAATTAAGGTGCTCATCTTAGGTACGTGAACTTGGCTGAGTTACACAGGCTTTCTGGTTCTCCAAGTTTTCATTTATAAAATGGGAAAAATAAAAAGATTATGTTCCCTAGCTATTTCCAGCATTGTTGTGAAGATAAAGCGAGATCATCGAAATGGAAATGTTTTATAAATCATAATGCCTTGTACAAATATTTTGAGGTTGTTATTGTTGTTGCTGTACGTGTTTGCATAATAAGATGTGCTAATAATGGAAGTTTTAGCCAAACACCACGACAGAACGGAAATGAAATTTCGGAGTAAGGTTACTAGGCTCCATTTCTGTACTTGTCCCGTCCTCTTCATCAATATTTACCAAACGGTGTGGTATTTTGCTTTTATTTTTACTTTATTCTTACTGTGACATCAGAGATAAGTACTCTCTCCATTGTTTCTGGAGAACTAAGGTTCTTGTATATGACCGTGACACAATCATCACACTCAAAATATGTCACACTGATACACTACTATTACCTAATTAGCCATATTCATATTTCCTACCTAGTTAGTATTTCTGTTTAATCTACAATAATTCTCCTACTTTTTTCTCTTTAATGACAGTGACTTTTTTTAAGACCGGGCCAGTAGTTTTGGAGACTCTCAATTTGGATTTATCCAATTGTTTTCTCTTACTTAGATTAAACTGAAGCACTTTGGTAAGAATACTGTGCACGTAGTATTTGGGCTTCTCAGTGTCTCTCTGCAAGGGCCGGAGAAGGCACCTGTGTCTCATTATTCTGTATGCTAAGATTGATCTCTTAGGGTGATCTCTGCCAGGTTTTTCCATATGATGGCATTTCTTCTACTTTGTAATTAATAAATAGCTTACCGCGTGGTTCTTCGAAGCTAAGAGAATAGCCTAGTTCCCTGTAACTCTAATTTAGCATTCACTCGTGATCTTTGCCTACATCAGTTACTACGGTGCACCTTGCAAGTTGGGTATGTCCTAGATCTGTCATCCCTCTCCATTTGTTAGTTGGTGCTCTTATATAGGTAGAACTTTCCCTTTGCCGCCTCTCTCACTCAGCTCTGAGTCTGGGGCCTCCTCACTGACTTCAAGAATACATACAAAAGGTGGGCTGGGGATACAGCTCAGCAGCACAGCGCCTGCCTGGCAAGCATAAGGTCATGAGTTCGACTCCTGATACCGAGGAAAAAAAATACAAAAACTGAAAGAAAGGAGGAGAGAGGATCTGTTGAGAAGAATCAGTCTGAAGGAAACTGGGCTGTGAGCTGCATCCACAACCAGCAGTTCACTACAGCTCTGTTGGGGTGGGGGATTTCAAGGCCACTGGGTTTAAAACAAAACCACTATGGCTAAGGAGCATAGTGACCTGGAAGCTGACTCATGCCTGGGAAGTCCAGAGGGAGAGAGGTAGCCAACCATCTGCCTTGATGACACAACTGGGAGAGGACTGTCCTGGAGGTGACCATGCCGCACTTGTGAATGTGGCTTGCGTGGGGTTATCTGGAGGCTTGTCCTCCAGGACCTACCAGGTGTGGAGGCTACAACCAAGAAGATGGGGCCAGGTGGGCAAGGAGGTGCAGAAAGCAGGAAACTAGAAAAACCAACCATTCCCTGAACGTCTCCCTCCTACTGCAGGTCCCAGATGGAGAAGGGAGAAGCTGAGTTTGAAACTTTGATTGAAATCTATAGAACATCTTTAGGAATGATAATGACCTCAAGACAATCTAGTAGCCAGGAACAGGCAGAAAAGCGGAGGGACAGCCTGAATTTTCATCAAGGCCAAAGGATATTTATTTCCACTAAATGTAAAGGGCCCCTGAGTGATGCAAAATGAAGCAGGATGATTATATTATCTTGATTATTGCTTGTTCCAAATATTAGTTACACATGTTTTAATGGCTGATATTAAATCTATCTTGGGCTGGGGATATAGCTCAGTGGCATAAGCGCCTGCTTGGCAAGCGCAAGGTCGTGAGTTTGATCCCTGGCACCGCAAAAAAAAAAAAAAAAAAAGGTAAATCTATCTGACTTAAATAACACATGCAAAAAACTTAACTTGTCCTATTAGTTTCAAAAAACAAATTTGTTTGCTTTATAAGAAATATCATTACATCCAGTGTAACCATAAGTACAGGAAAATTCTTGTGCTGAAGATTTTAATTACGACAAATTACAAAATAAGGCAGTTCACCACTTGTATGAAATGTATACAGTATATACAGATATCCCTTATACTCTACCATTACTCTACCCAACAAACCCTCTGAAGGGTTTTGAATCTGAAGCAAAATCTAAAGAATTCTGAATCGGAAGACTTTTGAAATCTGAAGACTTTTGAAAGTGTCACTTCAACTACTTTGGGGAATAATTGTCAATCTTCAAATACTGAAAAACATTATAGATTACAAAACTTCAAACCTCTGCAGTTTGGAATTTATCCTTTTCTAAATGTATCCCTGTGTCAAGTTTTGTTTATTTGTCTGAAATTCTGAAAAGGAATCTGTTTCGACTAGCTTCAGTTAAACAGTCACATAAAATTAATGATAATTAAGTAAGGTACTTTTAGGCTTAACTTCTTCAAATCCAAACATAGTGTGGAATTTACCTACACAGAAAATTAGTTTGCTATTTTTAAGGACTAGTGGATGAAAAGGATGGTACAGAGAAGTGGTGGGTAGGGAAAGACCACTTAGTATTACGAATGCTTTCTTTTTTTTGGGAAGATAATGAAAGTATTGTATCTTCAGCTTTGAAACTAGAAGTGTATTTGGTATGGGAACAAACCCAATTACTGCCTAAAATGAGTATTTTTGTCTGATGAGAGAAGAGAAAACCACACCTGACATAAAAATTCACAGAAAACTTAACAGAAAGCAAAAGAAGGAAATACACAGCCCCAAAGGAAAAACTTGGGAAGAAAAAAAGATGGATTTTTGCTTCTTTTATTCATTACCCCCACTCCCTTCCTGAGCAAGATCAACTATTTTAAGACCTTTTTAGAAAAAAACCTACAGAACGCATTTTGAATGTCATCACTTAGCACTCAGGCTGGCTCAAAGAAGATCATGTCGGAGTACAAACACTCAGATCCCCAGCCTGGCTCATTCATTTATTCATACTCAACTAACATTTATGCACTGTCCTTTATGCATCAAAGCACGAGTGGGACATACAAAAGGACAAAATGAACAATATCCCCACTCTTTGGGGACATACTTAACCTAGCAGAGAAGACAGGCAACAAACAGTAAAATGGTAAAAACATAAATTATGCAGAATATTAGAAGATAACAGGTGTTATGGAAAGAAAAACAACTAAAACAGGTTAAGGAGAATGGGAATCCTCAGAAAGTCAGAGGGACCATGGGAAGTTAATGACCCATTTATTAATAAAATGAAAATGAAAACATATAGAAGAAAGGGAATATTATCATTGTGTACTACTTTGGTAAGCAGTAGAAAATACTTAGTCAAACAAATGAAAAGCAGAACTGAGAATGTAGCACAGTAGGGAAAACCTACCTAGCATGGGCAAGCCCTGTCTTCAATCCCCATGGCCACCAAGAAAACAAGAAGAAGGAAAAGGAGAAGGAGGAGGAGGAGGAGAAAAAGAAAAGAAGAAGAAGAAGAAGAGGAAGGGGGAGGAGGAGGAAGAAGAGGAAGAGGAGGGAAGGAAACATAATGTATTATATTTGCATTCTTAAAATAAATTTTACTATCCATAACTTTATTATTTTTAAGATCTTACTGGATCTAGTAAAGTAATATTTAATTTAGGACTTTTATATTTACTGGTATGGGTGTAAAATGAATGCATAATTTTCTGTTCTTCTATTATCTTTATCTGGCTTTAAAGGTCATCTATTTCTTACTTTTTATAAGGCCATATTACTCTAAAAATAAAATAACTATTTAATACATGCTAGCTATCTAGTATCATCCTTTGTTAGGAAAAATTAAGAAGTGATAAAATTAGGAGGTAATAAAAAAACAGAACCACACAGAGAAATCTAGGAATCTGAGTAGTATAAGCTATGAGAAGCTATAACTCTGGAATCCAATTGGCTAAATTTACTTTTATCACCTGCTATTGAAACATGAAGACACAGACACAAAATTATAAGCCACTTTTTAAAGGGTAATAAAAAATACTGGAGGAACTAGAACTGGAGTCCAATCACTCTAATTTCTAGCCCTAATTCTCCTGCAAACATATGTTATTAGCTCCTAACTACACCAATTCTAATTTGGTTGTAATGGGTATATGTTCCATTCAAGAAATAAAAATAAATCAAGTGTTTCTTTCTCACTTACAGTAAACCCAGTAGTACGTTAATTTATAAGGGGTAAAAAGGAGGATAAAGGCCCTCACAATTTGTTTCCTTCTTGTAATTGACAGTTCTGACATACAAGCCCTTCCTCTTGAATCTGAGCGTGCTGTGTGATTGCTTTGACCAAAACAATAAGATGGAGAATGATGTTACCCTGGTTGGGGGCCTACACTTAAGGAAGTGGTGGTTTCCCCCTTTTACTCATGTCTAACGCACCCTGTGTGAGCCCTGAACTGCCAGATAGAGACACACACAGGGAGAGAGGCACAGCCAGTCCTCAGCCGCTCGTCACCTCGGCCCAGGCACCAGACATGTTAGTGAAGAAGTCAGATCCGCTGGGTGTGGCCACCATAGGATTGCAGCTGTGAAAGGAGCCATAGCACGAACACCCAACTGAGCCCGTCAACTCCAAGACTTTGAGCAATAAATTTTTTAAGGCATGGAAAGAAAGTAAAAACACAAAGTCTTAATTTAACCCTGAACTGTGTATAAGTGTATAATAGAGGGAGCTAAAATCCTCACCTCTAAGAAAGGCCAACAGATAATGTCTTAAAAAGGTGAAGCAAGACCGTAATACATACATGTCACTGAGCAATGCAGAGATTAACACCGGAGTAAACACCTGCATATGTTGAAAGTGGTTACAATGAGTTCAAGGGACTGCTGCGTTCTGTTACAAGCCTTTTAACACTGACTCATAAAAAAGAAAAAAAAAAAAAACACTGACTCATTAAACAAGGTGCATGGGTTACTTTGATGAAACTCATGATGAAAACAGTAATACAAAGGAGATAAAAATACCAGTGGTATTGAGTGGTCGGCATTCAATATGATTGTTGCTGTGTAGTCCAGACAGTCTCTGGCATTTAGCTATATACAGCCAATCCTAGTTTTCCCAGTCCAGATTTCCCGATCAGATGCCAGCTCATCTCTCAGAAACTCGTTAGCCTCCTACCCGCCACTTCCTGAATAAGCCGTGTGGGGTCAGAGGCCTTCCCTCAGTGGCCACCAAAGTGCGCCATGTCAGATAGCCCACTGCAGGATGAGAAGAGAGTATCACCTTTTCTATGTACTTTATATCATCTTCTGTAAATGTTTCTTTTATTTATGTATTTTACTTGTCTATTTTTAGGTTTTCTACTAGTATGCAGACATTAAAAAACATCAAAAACCATACCAAAAAAGTCCTGTATACTCACCTGGATTCTCCCAGGTATTAATATCTTCCATAACTATTTTGCAGTTATCAAAACCTGAAAGTTGACTTTGACACAATAGTACATGATCTATGCATCTTATCTGCACTCTTCCAGTTATCCCACTGCTAGCAATTTCTGGTTAGGAGCCTATGTTTGCAGTTATCCATGTGTCTTCCATCTCTTTTAAGCTCAAACAGTTTCTTAGTCTTTCTTTGTTTTTCAAAACCTTAACACTTTAGAAGGCTGTTGGCCAGTTATTTTATAGACTGTATCTTCTCTACTGGACTTTGTCAGTTTCTCCCTTGTGACTAAATGCAAGTAAGCCACTTTGGCAGAAGTACCACGGAAATAATGCGTTCTCACTGTATCATCGCTGAAGTATAGAATGTCTATTTGTCTTACACTGATGATGTTAACTTTGATCACTTGGTATTAAGGTGATGCTGAGTAGATTTCCTTACTGTAAGTTATTTTTTCTTTATAATTAGTAAGTAAAATTGAGGGTCATACTTTGAAACTAAGCAAATATCTTGTGTTCTATCCTGTTTCCTATTTGTGCTTGCAACAAGTACTGTGGCGATTTTCTAGTTCCCTCAAATTTTTATATTTACTTATTTAATTATGCATTTATTTTTAGTGTTCTACCTTAAGAAAAATTTTCTTTTCCCCTCATTTATTTATTCAATTATTTATATCAATATGAATTCATCGCTTCTGATTTATTTTATGATTTATAATTCATTACTATCATTATTTTGTTGCTACAATTTCCCCAACATGGACAATTGGAGCATCTTTCACACATCTCCTATGTCCTTTACATGTCCCAACTTTTGGGGGTTTGTTTTTCTTTTTTAGACCTGGAAGCATGACAAAAATTTGGAAGAGCAATATTCTTGGGTCTATCCTCACTCAGTTAGCTTGGAGACTCCCCTTTGAAGGCATCCTCATTCCCTTAGTTGGAATGACGTATCCCTCCTTTCTCTCCTGTTCAGCTGGTGCCTCTTTCTCTATTCAACACTTACCTTCTGTGGTACCTGGTAGTTCACAAGTGAAGAATAGCTCTGAACAAATGACCTTCTTGTCTACCATTTGGGCTCTGTCCTGTAGGCTTGCTGTATTTAAAGAGGTTCTTGCAAGACTGGAAGGCAATGAAAGCCATGTAGAGAAGAGAAACTGTCCATATTGTTACACGACAGGAGTGCCATGTAGGGACACACACACACACGCGTGTGCACACACACATGCATGCACACACGCACACACTGGACAATGCTAATGTGAAGTGAATGATCTCAGGAAACAACACTGTTGCTGTAGGCCCCAAAGCACTTCTAAAGTTAGCATTTCGGTCCTTGAGCCTAACCTGATCTGCTCCATGAAGGCTTCCTGGTCTCCTTAGCTGGGTTTATGCAACACCGATTTCTAAATTGGTGCAGCGCTCTGAGCAGAGGAGAGCAGACCAGGCCAGGCTACCTGCTTCCAAATCCCTGCCCCATCGCTTGCAAGTGGGTAACCGTGAGCAATGTACTCACTCTCGCTGCGCCTTGCTTTCCTCATGTGCAAAATAAGAGTAATAATGAACTAATTACATAAGACTATTGGAAGGGATCAATTAGTTTACAGCATTGCTAGGCACATTATAAGTGATAAATTAGTGCCAACTGTCATTTTTAACATGCGGAATGTGGAAGGCCCTTAATGTGTGGGAGCTTCATAAAATACTGCATAAAGATATACAGAAGTTCAGCATGTAAGGATTAGGCGGAACTCAGTTCTGTGCTTGCCAAAGTCTGATTTCCTAAGATGGACATCGCATCATGCCTTCTGTCTCTGACCCTTCCTGCTGCTTTTTACCAAAATTACCCAACCAGCAACGTGTTTCGCCTGAAGCCCAGGAAGTGTGTTTCTGTAGGTGAGTGTGGTAGGAGATGGGGAGCTAAATAGACCGGTGTAAACATGAGACACGTTCCTCTGTGTCAGTCTTACTCAAAGATTTGTAGAGCAAAATATTATTGCTGTTCTAAAATGTTATTATGGCACAGAACAGAGACTTTGCATAATTTTTATGATAAAGCCACGGTTTCTCATGCTGCTTGCTTTTATGGCCACTTTAGTGTGTCATGTAGTAGAAGCACTGCCTTCCTGGGAAAACCTTGCTAAGTCCTTCCTTAGGAGAGGCTTCTCATGGAGAAAATAAGGGGGAGACAGCCATCTTGGGTTGGGAGATGGGGAAGAACCTCCGGGAAGGGAAAATGAAGGAGACGGCCCCAGTTACAAACAGACAGCAAGTGGGACCGTGCAATAGAAACAAGGAAAAGCACCAGGGGCGGCTTCCCAGAGCAGCGCCCTGGAGAGAGCCCGCCTCGTCTGCGAGCTCCTGCAGCAAGCGCTGCCGGCCGCTCTGTGGTAAGCCTCCTATTTCAACATATGGAGCAGCCCATGCTTTGTTGTCAAATATTACAGCATTAGGAACTCCTCCTTACTTGGTGTTCGCTGTCAAAGGCTGAGAAACCCATACTCTATTGTGTCGAATTTAAAAGTTGCCTTTTGGTTACGTACCAGACATCTGACAAACGCAGATAAGCACCGTGGTGCCGAAATGGATTTGGTGCTGCCAGCAAGTTGTCCCGGATGTAAGGGGAGAGGTTTTAATATCATTAAGATTAAGATGGCATCTGCTTCCAGACATCTCCCACGGCAGAACCAGGAAGGAAGGCCAGCTTTACACTATTAGGGAGGCAATAAAGATTGCTTCCTATTAGAGCATGAAACTGGATTTGCCAGGAGAAAATCTTATTAGGGCCAATATTTTCTTGCTCTTATCAATCTCTGCCAAGTTGTTTGCTTTGTTCTTTCATCCACATTATAGTATTCCTTTTAAAATAAAGTTAAAAGCCTCTTCCAGGAAGCTGATACACGGACGGTTCTGTAAATAAAAAGCTCCAGACAGGAAAAATAGAATAAGAACCTATGTGTCAGGTTCCACATCTGTCTGTCTGGCCAACAAGGATGACATTCACACAATTTAAAATACCAAAAATGTAAGACTTGAGTAAGATATCTATAATTCCACAACAGATGCTCCCAAGTATAAAAATAACTGTTCCTCTGATAATGGCTTTAGAAATACAGAAGTGTCAGATGCCCTGTAGAATTGGCCAGGTTTAGCTAAATTTATTTTAGCAGATCAATGAACATTTGGAAAACTGTTCGTTAGCTAGTGTTTTTCCTAATACATTACCTTTTGATGTGCCTAGCAGCTGGTTTAGTAAGTTGATAGAGATATTGCTAACCTTTATTAAGCTTCAAATAGCATAATAAAAAGAGTGAAATATAAATGTGGTATGAAATACAAATGTGGATGAATAGGCTGGGTGTAGTGGCGCATGCCTGTTATCCCAGCACCCGGAAGGGTGAGGCAGGAGGATTGCTTTGAGTTCAAGGTCAAGCTGTGCTACATAGTGAATTCAGGACGACCCTGAACTACATAGTGAGACCTTGTCTCAAAAACGAAAACAAAAACAAAAGTGCATGAAGAGAAATGGAAAAAGATTATTTTGCTTCATTTTTGTTTGAGGATGGAGTTAGGGGATGGGACTTGTTTTAGAGAGAAAAATCAGCACAATTTTAGGTTTTTATCTTTCTGGGCTGTGATATTTTTCAGACTCAGAATGGGAATGTAATAATACCACTTCACATGGCTGCAGTAAAACATAAATGCAGTAATGCTGAAAAGACTCCCAGCACACAGCTCAGCTCAGCCTGACCCCTGTCGCTGCGTGGCCCACGGTAAATATGTACAGGCAGTCTCCACCCCAGCTCTACTGACAGCCGCACGAAGGCCATAAGAGAAGCCACCTGTGGGATAGCAGAGCAGAGTTCCAAGAAAAGGTGGTCCTCAGCAACTCACTGGAGTGACATGGACCTGCACTTCCAGTGGCAAGAGGTGGTAAATCCCTGGTACAGTTTTAAGGAATTTCAACTGAGTTTTCCATAAACTACTCCACTAAAAATAAAAACCCCAATTGATACAATGAGAAGTTATCCCAAATGACACAGCAAGAGCTTAGAAACAGCCTTGTCAATAAGAAAAACTACAACCCCAAACTCAAGAAGATCAAAACAAAAAGCTAGTAATTCTTGCAGAGCTCATCAATAGGTCTTTTTAATGTTACAGTTAAATAAGAGGAATGTATAACTTCTCTTGTGTCTTTCTATACATTGTTGGTTGGGGTTTTTGTCATATACCAGAATTACCTTCTGCTGTTATACAAGGTTTCATTTAGGTTTTCTAAAATAAATTGATTTTACCAAAGAAACATACATAGCAGGTTAATTTTCTTATTTTTCTGAATATATTTTGTAGATTGTACATTCTATTACATTTACTACAAAAAATCAGATTATTCAAAATCAGGTGTTCATGGAAATATCATCTATGGTAGTAATGAGCAATTGGTAGCACCTGCTTTAAAAATTTTCTAGTTCAAAATTATCTTAGCTGGACCGGGGATATAGCTCAGTGGCATAAGCCCCTGCCTGGCAAGCGCAAGGTCCTGAGTTTGATTCCTGGTACCAAAAAAAAAAAAAAATTATCTTAGCCATGTTTTATGATAGAATTTTAGAGGCTTAATTGACCATATACTAATATCAGTACTAGCCACACAGCAGCAGAGGGTCAGGCTGTACTGAGCTGTGTGCTGGGAGTCCTTCCAGCACTGCTGCGTTTATGTCTTACTGCAGCCATGTGAGGTGGTATTACTACATTCTCATGCTGAGTTTGAACAAAGTCACAGCCGAGAAAGATAGAAACCTAAACTAGTGTTGACTTTTCTCTAAACCAGGCCCCAGCCCCTAACTCCATGCTCAAACAACATGAAGCAAAAATAATCTTTTTCCATTTCTCTTCATGCACTTTTGTTTTTGCTTTTATTTTTGTTTTTTGAGACAGGGTCTCACTATGTAGTTCAGGCTGGTCCTGGATTCACTGTGTAGCATCAACCACAGCAGCTCACCCCCATACAGAGACAATACAGCTCGCACCAGGCAGATGCCCCATGGCAGGCACTTCCACTGTGCACTTTTGATTTCTACAGTATATAGAATTATTTGTAACAGGGGACATGGGTGGGGGAATGAGTGAGCAAGCTTTCAGTTAACCCCCTCTGTCCTTTCCAGGAGAGGGATGTTTACCTCTGAAAAGGCTTCTATTTCCTTATGTAGATAGCCATGAGGGAAAGAGCCTACAAAGCCAGAGAGGCCAGTGGATTTGCTACTTGGGAAAGGAGCAAGAGCCACTGATGGGAGGAAAGCACAAATCAAGGGGAAGCAAAGGGAAGGGACCAAAATGCCTGCACAGGAAAAACAAACTACCATGTAGGAACAAAATTATTTTTAAATGTGCAAGGCTTGCATAGGGAAATTTATATATAAATTTCTAATTTATAAATATATATGTAAAACTTTATAATAATTACCAATTTGTAATATTTGTAAAGAAGACATTATTTATCAGAGATTGAATGAATGGGGATATGCCCCAACATCATGGGCAGGAAAAGTTAGTGTGGTGGAGATGTCAAGTCTCCAGAGAAAACCCTTTCCAAATTTTAATAGTTTCCTTTATGTCAGAGAGATGTCCCACATCAGAGGAAGGTACATATTCAAACCATAAAAGTTCCCTTTTTTGCAGAATAGCTTCAGTAACATTGCCCAAGGAAACCCCAGGATGGTAATTTAGAAGACCAGTTTCCTATAGCCTGCTGATGATATGACCTTTAGGTTTACACATGAAGATGCGTTTACCTACTGTTATTCTGAATGTTTTTCAATAAATTGGGATGTGTTCCACTGTTCCCAAACCCCACAGAATTTGACATATACAATAGTAGCACTGTGCTTGATACTCATCATGGAGGTAACCTCCTTTCATCAGGACAGGAAGTCTCTTTGATTACTATCACTTAGTATTAAGCAAATATGGGAATTGTAAACCAAGAGTTTGAGTCACCAGGTTTTAGCAGGAAATGGTGGGGACCTTGCTAAGATTGTGTTAAAGGGAAGGAGTAATTTTGTGTTTCATATTCTACATAATTATTTCTGGAAGAGTGTCAGCAGGCACTAGCAGGTTTCAGGGAGGCGCTGGAAAGACCAGATGGATAGAAAGAGGATTATAGGGAAATTATGAAAAAGAATAATTGAAAGATTAGAAAGCCCCGTCTTTGCCTTGGACAAGTCACTTGGCCATTCTTATCTAGAGGTGAAATGATTACTCCCTTACTGGGATTAAACAGTAGATTTCTAGCGGAGGAAAAAACAATGTTAAAAGTATGCAGCACCACAGAACCTCCCTCTATAGACAGGCCTAGCTAAAGAATGATCAGAGTCCCGGAGACAGCTGTGTCTGTCTGCTTCAGGGAAGTCACAGCAAGGTCAGGCCCTTCCTTCAGGGAGATTTTCTTATTTACAAGTTCTACAAATGGAGTTTTAAGTTCTGGAGTTTTATTCAGTTTGAAATGAAGTGAAAGATAGCGAGAGGGAAAGGTCACTAGGTAGAGAGGGAAATACAGGTTGAGCACTCCTAATCCAAAAATGCCAGGGGTTGGGGATTTAGCTCAGTGGCAAAGTGCCTGCCTAGCAAGCGCAAGGTCATGAGTTCAGTTCCCAGTACCGGAGAAAAACAAAACAAAAAAAATGCCGAAATGTTGCAAAATTAAAACTTTCTGTGCACTGACGTACCACAAACGAAAAATTCCACACCTGCCCTCCTGTAGCGGGTGGCACTCAAACTGCAAATTCAGTAAAAACATTGTAGAAAATTACCTTTAGACTCTATGTATAAGAGGCCTATGAAACAAATTAATTTTTTTAGCCTCGGGTCCCACCCTTAGGATTTCTGGTTATATATTCTGCAAATCTTACAAAATTTAAATATTCCAAAATCCGAACCACTTTTAGTCTCAAGCATTTAGAGTAAGGCATGTGCCAAAGAACTCAAGCCCAAATAAATTGCCTCTCGACTTCAACCACCACCTGTTTATTCTTTCAAGGTGGAGACTGAGGTACCCAGGGCCAAGCCCTTTACCACGGTGTCCTACAGAAGTATGTGCTCTAGCACCGCACTTGGAATCTCAGGGGTGCTTACCAGTGACTGCTTTTGTTCAGCGCCTTTGGACTTCAGCTAAACGTGAGACTAAAATAGTCTCTTTCCAGTAACCTACTCCACATTTCAAAATAAAGCTCTGAAATCACATCTGGGCAGTGTCAAAGTCTCACTTTGCAGTGTCTGGGGTCGTGGACAACCAGTATGCAGCAGATCAGAGACGCAGGACCGTTCACTTGTTAGGGAGGTCTCTCTCCAGGTGAGAGACCGCGCATTGTTGTTGGAGCCATAAAGCTTGTTTCTTGGCTCTGAGATTTGAAAAGTTCACTTTCTCCAGATCTCTAGGAGATGTTCATTGGCTTGGCTTGGAGCCTGAATTCTTTCCTGGTCTTTTGAGCCTGGTCTGTTATGCAGTGCCCTGATCTAGACAGCCTACTTTCTGTAAATTGCCTTGTGAAAACCATTCTTTCTCTGAGCTTCAGCAGTCAGACACAGGCCCTTCACTGCTTTTCTCTGTCCCAGAATCATCATATTCAAAGTCTCTCTTCAAGGAAGCAAAAGATAGCTCGTATTTCCCAAATCATTTATAGACATCATATGCCCTTAGCATATCATATGCAAAGGAATGGATGGCTATAAACATGTACGAGGCATCACAGTTCACAAATACACAATGGGACAAGTAGGTAAACGCTCTGTTGTTTTTCTGTCCCAGCTTTCTCCCACAATGCACTGTGCACAAAGCCTTCTACCATGACTGATCACAGAACTACAAAGCTGCCTTGTGAGATTGTGCCCAAGACTTTGTCTTTCTGAGACTCAGGTTCTTCATTCATAAAATGGGGGTTAAAATAGTCCTCACTCACACAATTATTGTGGAGATTACAAGTTGCTTAGTTATGCCAATCTGTCCATTTGCATTGGAGAAGGTAAGGTCCAGCAAAGTCAAGAGACGGTCCAAGGTTAATGGTAGTGATGGCGAGGACTAACACAGCAATGTCTCCTGAATCCTGGCGGATGTTCTGTAATGTGACCAGAGCCAGGTTCTCCCAAAGCAGTTAGCCAGCATTCAAGGTCTGCTCATCATGTAAACCTTCTGCCCAAATCTAGACTTATTTTTATCAGTGTCCACAGCAACTCCTCTGGTGAGCTAAGTCCCTTCATTATCCCAGTATCCGGGTCTCCACCCTCATCTTGCTGCCTAAAAGAGAAGGGGTCTGATACCAAGTAGAACTGAACCATATGACCCTGCCAAGGCTGAACCATTTTTACCTCTGAAAAAGAGCAGTTCCATTTGGTTGAACCGATAAGGTAGTAGTCTTTAAAGTGATGCCTTGGCTAGTTGATAATTTTTCCATCCACCCTCCCCGCCCTTCCTCTCTTCCTTCCTTCTACATTATTAAAGCATAATAACACATCTACAGGATCTTTGGGAAATATCCTACAGGATCTTTGGGAAACATTTTGTATAAAGAAAATTACACATTAAATACAAATATTTTTCTTTTCAGCATTTTGAGAGTGTATTTGAAATATTTGTACTTTGCTAATACTATTCCAGTTTTTTAATTATCCCTTAATGCATTTATAAATATGCCTATCCTGTTTCCTCAGCTACAGTAAGAGAAAACTGTGGTGCATTATCTCTAAAACTTCTTTTTGGGTTTATAATTCTGTCTCTGTGTCAGGATTAATTTACATACATTTTATTTGATAAAAAACACTAATTTCTACACTTTTGTGTCATTAGTGTTCTGGTTTAGCATTCACACTGTTAACTATTGCTTACAACTTTCAAAATATCAGGAGCCTTCTCTCATTTTTAAAAAAATAAGAAAAAGAAAGGTTTTATAGTTTTTTTATTTTTTATTTTAAGGATAAAAGAACAAAAACACATTAACAATCAGACATGCACAAAACAACACCCAAACAACAGAAGCAATACAGAATTTCAGACAAGGTGATAGGAAATATACAATGGTTGTTGTATTACATATTGTTATCTTCAAATTGGTTATTCAATTAAACAAATATAAGCATGTAAGACTGATCAAACAATTAAACATCAACTGTTCCTTTCAATAAAGCAACAGAAGTCAGTAGTACAACTCTCTTAGCTATCCTGTGTGTGTGTGTGTGTGTGTGTGTGTGTATTTTCCTTCCTTCTTTTTCTCTTTTCTCTCATCCCAGTTTTCTTTCCTTTTAAGCAGTTTCTTTCCCTTTCACAATATCTATTATACCTCTCAGATTTTATTTACTCTTTCATGTTCTTACAATAGTGAGACAATATAATATTTATACATGTGGGTCTGATTTATTTCACTTATGAGTTTGGACTCTAGTTGTATCCATTTACCTATGAAAGTCTCAAGTTTATCTTTCTTTATAGCTGAGTAATATTCCATTATGTAAAAATACCCACAACTTTTTTATTCATTCCTCAGTTGATGGGCGTTTGGGTTGTTTCCATGACTTAGCTATTACAAATTGGGTACACATATATCGCTGTGGTATGATGTTTTTAGTTCTTCTGGAAAAATACCCAAAAGGGAAATAGCTGGTTTGAAAGGGACCTCCAGTGCTAGTTTACTGTGGAATCTCCAGACTGATCTCTACAGTGGTTGCACCAGTCTGCACTCCCACCAGCAGAGGAGAAGGGTCCCGTTCTCCCCACAGCCTTGACAGCATTTTGTTATTGGTTGATTTCTTGATGATGGCCGTTGTTTCTGCGGTGAGATGGAATCTCAGTGGTGTTTTAATTTGCATTTCTCAAATGACTAATGATGTTGAATATTTTCTCATGTATTTATTTGCCATTTGTATTTCTTTATCTGAGAGGTGTGTATTCATCTCAGCTGCCCATTTTTGAGTTGGATCTTTACGTTCTGGAGGGGCTGATGTTTTTTTAATTCTTTATATGTTCTAGAGAATAGTGTTTGTCCAAGGGACAGTCAGCTAAAATTTTTTCCCAATTTGTGGGTTTTCTTAGAAAAAGAAAGATTTTATGTGAGGTAAGTATTTTTGGCATCACATCCAGTTAAAAAATTTAAATATCAACTTTTTTTCCACTTAAAATAAATAATTGTGCCAAGTCCTGCCGCATAAATGCACATTTCGGAAACATAGATGCCCTGCGTGACTACATGTCACAAAGTTCCAGCGTCCAACCTGAGAGGAAAGCGCCAAGGCCACACCCTGCTTCCTTATCACTCAGTCTGCGCTGCTCTTCCAGGCTGACAAGGACCTGCACACGTGAGCGCATGTCAAGCCTGGAAAGAATTCTACAGGACTGGTGCTAGCCTCACTGTACCCACGGGAATGGAAGCACAGTTGCTTGCAGTATTTGTCCAGGGCCAGCCGTGCGCTATGGAATAAAGAGGAGCTGCCCGTGGCCTGTGGACCCTGGAGAGGCCTCACCAGGTTAAAGAATAATGACACATAATAATCAACCTGGACACGTTTACAAGATTTAACCAAATCTTTGGGTAGTTTAGACAGTTTTCCTCAAACTTTTGAGATTTTAGAGCTAATAACAGCAAAACACACCAAGGCCCGGGTTCACTGAAGGAGGCGAGGACCTAGGTTTAGTTATTTTATCAAATTCCCCAGGTGATTCTAATCCCTACAGAAGTGTGTGTGCATGTGTGTGAGTGGGAGTGTGTAGCATAGTGCTAACTAAAGTAAAGGTTATGTTACAGTGATGTGGGAAAGATACAACTCCCAACCTGCAAAATGTCCAATGTGCAGCATTCATACCCCCCAAATATCAAAGAATGAATTCGAGCTTAAGAGTAGCAAAGGTTTATTAAGAGGAATCTCCTGAGAGACAAGAGGGGTGTGTCTGGAGTGGGCAGCCACCAAGGGTCTTCGTCAGGGGCAAGTCACCCAGCAAAGTCCCAGCGTGGTACAGTGCAGTCAAACTGTGCTGTGCTCACTTCAGCAGCACAGATACCAAACTACAGTCAACCTGAAAGATTACAGGTAGAGCAGCTTAGCTAGTACCGATCCAATAGGGAAAGGAATCACACAGTAAGGGTACAAGGAAAGATCAAAGGCATTTTTGGGAAGGGAGAGGAGTATCGGTCCAGATGTTCTGGTCACCTATCTAAGAGTGTGATGCCTATCTGAGCTGGCTGGACCATGTGGTGCTAATTACAGTATAACCTCAGATAGCTCCTTATCTCCCGGGCCTGGCTTCTGGGTCTCCATCCCGAGGCCTGGCTCTCTGGTCTTGCCTCCAGCCACAGTTCTGATGTCTCTATTTTTGTGCTGATTTCCTTGTAGGCCCAGTCCCTCTCTCACTGTATACGAATGTCTACCTAGTGTAGCTGCGTGTAATAATAACTGGGAGCATCAGATGGATGAACACAGAAGAGGAAATGTGGGGGGAAGTTGACCGATGAAATGGCTAACTTGAAAAGAGCATAAAGGAGTAGTTCTCAGACTTTACCGTGTACAAGAATTGGTGGAGGGCTGCTTAAAAGACAGACTGGTGTGTGCACCCCCAGAAACTGCAGCCTACTAGGTCTGAGTGGGGCTCCAGGATTTGCATTCGGAACGAATTCCCAAGGGGTGCTGACGCCGCCAGTCTATCCCCAGGCTTTGAGACTAAGTAAACAAGTAAAGTGGCTCCAAATCCTGGCTGCACACCAGGCTCATCCCGGTTGAGTTTCTCAAATAGCGACGACGCCAGGGCCTCACCCCAAGATTATGATACAACAGAAGGCCGGGGAGGCTGGGCACGGGTAGTTTTAAGGCGCAACACACTGCAGGTGTTTCCAGTGTCAGGCGGCTGAGAACCACTGGGGCTGAGCCTGCTGGAACAGCGGGGAGTCTAGGGTGGGGAGTCAGGTCGAGTCTGGGCGTAGCAGATTTAATCATGTTTGTCTGAGAGTCTTTCTGCAGGGGTTCGAGAATTCTCACTGAATAATCTTTCCAATGCCCTTTCCGTATTCAGAACCGACACCTTTCAAACGCATTTCTGTGATACACACGTCCACTACGCTGCACAGGCCCGGCTGACTTTTTTCATTCAACCATGCTGCCCCCTAGCGTCCGTACTCATTAGAATTGTGCAGAACCCACCTCAGCCGTCAACGTGGTGATTTCCAACTAGCTAGCTAAACAAGGCGGGAAATTTTTCTCTGACCTGAAAAAAACAATACGCTAATTTACTGTGAACGAATTACATGTTAACGTGGACTGGGCGACTCCCCAGCTGTGGCTGTGCGAGCGCCGGGGGTCCCTCCCTGTTTGCACCCCGTCTGCTGCCGTCAGAGCACGCAGGGCGCTGCGGAGCTGCCGGAGGGCGTCCCAGAGACGCCTCGCCTTTGCCCCACTTCTGCAGCCACCTTCTGCTCCCTGAGCCGCAGTGTACTGAGAACAGACGCGGTCAGACAGGCGCTCCGCGCCCCGCTGGAGTGCCACAAGCCGGGCGGTCCTCCCGCCCAGCAGGAGCGCCCCACCGCGCCCGGGGGCTTCCCCTGGGGGTCCGCGCAGCCTGCACCGGCCCCTCTCCTCCTGCCTGCCCGCCCCCGCTCGGCTCCTTGCTAACTCCTTCTTCCCAGCTCAGCCCTGATGCACACAGGCCGACGCCTACCTCTCCCGGCTGAAACTCCTCTTTGGCATTAAGCACTCCTCAGCCGCTCAGGGTCCCTTTTCACCCCCTTGCAACCCTGTGGGAAGCTCCTCCTCGGACCGTCTCCAAAGCCTCCCTGCCCGCACCGTTCCGCCGCGGCCTCACCCCGACCCTGGCTGCGTCTCCCGCGGAGACCGCTCCTTGCGTGTGGACCGGGCTGCGGCCCTGCCCGGGATGAGCACGGCCGTCCGCCCTGTGGGCACACTCCCGCAGCGCTCTCTGTTCCCGGTTCGGAAATATCCCGCTCCCCTCTGGCTTCCTTCCTGGCCCCCTGGCTCCTGATCGCCCCGCACAGGGTCCTCCCTCTGACCACAGCTAGCAATGACAACGACAACCTTCTCTCGTTTCTTTCTGACTTTTCGTAGGCAGTTTCACCCACTGCCATGGATTTATAGTCAACAGAGTAAGAGTTAAACACACCACATCCAGCAGATCGTTCATCCTCTTGGGTGTCCAGTTCTCTCTCTCTCTCTTTTTTTTGGTACCAGGAATCGAACTCATGACCTCAGGCTTTCCAGGCAAGCGCTTATGCCACTGAGCTATATTTCCAGAACGAGTGTCCAATTCTCGTCTCCCCTTTAGTATCTCACAGGCATTGTACCTCAAAGAAGAGCCCTTGATTTTCCTCCCAAAACTTTCCGCTCCCAGGAAACAGCCAGAGATCTGGAGATACGTTCCTCTCTTTCCCTTACTTACCGCAGTCTCTACCTTTATTGACACCGTCCTCCAAGTCCCCCCTCGCCCACCTAGAACACCGCAGTGCCTGCCTAAAGACCACCCTAGCTTCTCAGGCGGGCCCTCCACACACAGGCAAAGATGGTGTTCTGAAATGCAAAGGAGGATGATGGAATATGTCATTTCCTTGCCTAAAAAAAGTCAGTGGCTCCGTTACACTTTGAATACAAACAAACAGCATGGTTCGCCTTCTGCCAGCTATCTCCGTCCCATACCCCTAGCATCCCTCCATACTACCACATGGCTGCTCCTCGCACATGGCTTCTTTCCAGTGGCCAGAATTCACCAAGCCCTGCCCTGCCTCAGGGACGTGCACTTGCTATTTCCGGACACGTTCTTCCCCTGTTCCTCACATAACTGGCTCCTTTTCACCCTCAGCATAACTCTTCAGTGAGACCATCTTTGCCCTAAGGAGTCTTCCCTTGCAGTTTTGATCTCAGCCTCCTTGTGTCTTCCACGGAGCACTTCACATTTTGTAATTACTTGTTTACTTCTCTGTCTTCCCCACTCAACTCTAAACTCCCTGAGTTCAGGAACTTTGTGTCTTTTTTACTCAGAAATGAATTCAGCAATTTGCACAGTACCTGGCAACACTATATTTTTACTGCCTGCATGTTGAATAGGTGCGTGAATGTGCACCCAGTCGCCCCCTCCGCCCGGCTGAGCTGCTGGTTCAGGCCTTCGGTGACTTGCACGTGGCCAAGCCACCTGACTGTTCTGTACTCATCTTACTTGACAGCAGAGACTGAGAGAGGGAACAGGGTCAGGATCAGTTTATTTTTTGTGAACGTGTTAAGCATTTACCACCCTGTTCCGCCCACCCCAGCACCCCTAGCACCAAGAGCAACAGACACTGATAAATGGTGTTTGAACAACCTCGTGGCTCAGAAGGAAGGCCTATGTAAAGGGAGGGGCCCTGGCATGATGGTGGAGGTGTCTGCTCTGGGCCAGAGATTTAATAACGGCTTTCAACTTCCAGAAGAGTTTTTAATTGACACCTATTCCACTTGTACTCTAAAAGAAAAGAAAAGAAGGGTTCTTATTATTTTTCTTTTCATCACATTTGTTTAATAAAGGGAAAATGAACTTCGTAGTTTAGTTGCTGTGATTTAACATTTGGGAATTTTTATCCAAGAAGAAAATATTCAGCTTACAAACCAAATTCTACCTCTGTTGGCCAGTAGTGAACGAAAGCATTCTCGTCTTCCAGAGAACCCAAAGGCAACTTCAAACAGCTCACATAAGCCAAACGACAATGAACTGAAGACACTCACCCGGCCTTCTCCTTCCAAACCCCGCCCCAAGCAGTGCTTACCTAGGAGAAACAAAAAAAAAAATTCATCAACGTCAGTTCTACTTTGAGACAAGGACTGGACTTTTCTAGAGAACATGTAACCTACTGGTATTTATTGGGACACAGAAAAGTCTCGAGATCTTATGACCCCTTGAAAATGTCTAATGACTTGGCATGCTGTTCATCCACGCAGCTGACCTGCTTTGTGGGAAAAATCCAACCCTGTTTATAAATTTTTGCCAAATTGAACTTGAGGTTGTTCCTGCTCTCTCTAGCTCTGCATCCCATCTTGCTGGTGCCGAGTAAAGATGAGCTCGGCTCCACCCCTCTCGGGAGAGGATTCATTTTCCTGTTTAGGAAATGTGATGTCAACCTGAAAGAGCCTGATAAGCAAAGTGGGTGGGCCCACCGGCAGGCCTTGGTGAAATCAATTGACATGGGTGTCTTAGAACAAAATTTGGTTCAGCGTGGCCAAGGACAGGGTGTGTCACTGGAGGCTTTGAGCCCCTGTGGCTGCAGCTGTTTGTTCAGCATTAATGTGTTTATCTTTCTGCTAAACACATTGTTACTGAGTCATCTCTATTAAACAGCTACTCGGTGTGAGGCCCAGCTCTGCAAACCTAACATACAAAGAAAGACAGGCCTTTCATCCTCAGTGCCCTTACGTTCAACACAGCCAAAACAAATGCTGTCCCACATTGCTCATTTTGGTGAGCAAGTACTCTGATTCTCAGAGAGTAATCATATGTTCTTTAATAAGACCACAAACCGTCAAGCAGTACAAGCAAAGGAAGAACTTGAAGTGGTCATTATATTTTTAATACCAATTAACACTGTTGCTGAAAAGTGAAAGGTAAACATCAGCCTCCAAACCAGCAATATTATATGTTAGACTCTTCTGTTATCAGCAATATCAAAGTAATTATATTAATCAAACAAATAATTGCATTAAACTTTTAAGGTTTGGGGTTGGGAAAAACATCATACAGCTTTGAATAGTAGAGAAACTCCTGGAATACTGTTTGGCCTTCCCTAGAAATTGTTCGAGCCATGACACATGTGATAAACCAAGGCATGGCGATGTACTGGGGCACCTCAAGGTGGAGCGCTATGGAGATCATGGTAAGCTAATTTCTCCTGGGTACCTTACTATTGTTATTCAGATACCATGTGTAAATTAGTAGATCATTTGCAAACTTTACTCAGATTCCCTGTGACATTGGAAATCTGAGATCAATTCCATCATTAAAGAGATGAATATTGAGGCCGGAGCTCATCAGTTCACAATACGACAGGGAGAGCTCAGGCCTCTTAAAAGAATCGTGTTTTTTGGTGGCAAGAGGGTAAACTGAACTTTACAGCTAATGAGATAAATGAGTAGAGTATTCCTGTTTAAAAACTATATTAATAGCAATTCTGTTTATAACACATTAAATACAGATCAATTTTATATGTTAGTTTAAATTTTATTTCTTTAGAAACCTAAAAAAAGCAAACTATATTTTTATTATAATAATCCATAATTCATACTTTGATTAATTTGCCCTAGACCTCACTAAGTCCAAATCCTTCCAAGGAATAAGAATGTGGTACATTTAGTATTGCTCTGGGTGAAATCAATAGGCGTAACTTTGCTTGTTATTTGGCATCCTGTGCGTTCCTTGGTTTGTGTTGACTTCACTGAACACTGCACATGCAGATGAATCACAGTGAGGCCTCATTGTTAATCAGTCTAAAATCAGTTGCAATCTTGTTTCTCCCCAGGAAGCCTATTCGGTAGCAAGACAGTTCAATATGATCCCACCTGTCTGTGAACAAGCTGAGTACCATCTTTTCCAGAGAGAGAAGGTGGAGGTCCAGCTTCCAGAGCTCTACCATAAAATAGGTAATCTTCAAAAGTACATCTACTACTTCTAACAAGGGGAATATCAGTGGTTTGGAAAATGAGTTTTAGTAAACTGCTTTCCTAAATGTCCCTAATTAATATAAGGATTATAAGGACGATACATGCTAGAGACTAGCAAAATCCAATGTGCCCGTACTTAGACTATAGGGCATCCGTGATGAAATCTACAGAGTTGTGAGCTGTGACTGGCAGTGTAAAGTGTATACATGGTAAAGGGGAAAACCCGTGGATAAATTCATACAGTACTCACCCAACCATGCAACTCTGAATGGACTGAGTGCCTTTCAAAAACGTCGTGGACATACACATCTGTATCTCTAACTGTCCTGGCACTAAGTTTGATACAGAGAATTCAACAATTACCAAGCCAGACACCATATGTTGGTACAGAAAGAATGCTCTCAGAGAGAAGGGGAAAAATATATACACAATATAAACACAAGAAATTTGGACCTAGGAAAAACATGAATAAGCCACGTTTTTGAGGCTTATACACAAAAGGGTATCTTTTATCTTATATCTCTATATGAAAGTTACCTAGCAAAGTTATATCCAGAGATAACTTTCTTAGAACTGGCAGGAAAAGGCTGCATAAGAAAAAAAGATAAAAATTCAACAAGAACAACTGTTATTACTATCACTTACTGAGTGTTTACTAGGCACTGTGCTTCTACTACGTATCAGCCATCACATTAGGCACTGAACAGACGAGAAGCTCTGAATTTTTGTGCAAGGGAAAGTGTTTATCTCTCCTCCATGAATCTTCTACATCAAAACATCATAGATAAGCCAAACCTTCAGGACTTGCTTTTGCAACTCATTCCAAGAACTGACAGTTCATGTTTAATTGGTTTATAAAAGAATGAAATACAGTTTGCAAATGTAAAAATGTACTGGAGAGAGATATGCTGGTATTAATTCATTTATCTGGCCAGCTTTCCCCTATAACCAACCAAGCTGTGTTCAAACACCCACAGTCCTTTGATCCCAGTTGGTACAATTGATTTTCTATGGTTTTCCCTTCTGTAGGGGTTGGCGCAATGACATGGTCTCCACTTGCCTGTGGAATCATCTCAGGAAAATATGGAAATGGGGTGCCTGAAAGTTCCAGGGCTTCGCTGAAGGTATTCTCAACTTGTAAGAAGAGCCTGGGTATGGGGGAGAAGATTGATTAGAATGGCTCTGCAGTGGCCTGGGGCTTTCCAACTCAGACGCATGGTGGCCCTGGCCAGGCTGGTGGCCCCTGGCAGTCTTCTCCCAACCCTCTGAGGTCTCTGATCCTGGCCAGTCAGCTCCTCACAATCTGCACAGAAAAGTCTCTTCCTCTGGGGGCTGGGGGAAATGTCCATTGACCTGGTTGGACTTGCAGAGTTCAAATCCCTGCATTGTTGCTTATTTTTTTAATTAATTAAGTTTATTGGTACATTTTAGGTGTACATGATGATCACATTCATCAAAGGGAATTTGTACCTGTACATGATATATCTTTGTTTGTTTGTTTGTTTGTTTGTTTGTTTTTCCGGTACCGGGAATCAAACTCACAACCTTGTGCTTTGCCAGGCAGGCACTGTGCTGCTGAGCTAAATCCCCAGCCACTACATGATATATCTTGATTCTTTCTTTCCCGTTCCTCTCTCCTTCCTTCAACCCCTCTCCCCCTCCTTATTTACAGAAGCTTTGTTTGCATTTATTCCTTCTTTTCTCATTTTTTTTCTTTTCCCTTTCTTCCCTTCCCCATCTCTCCACCCTAGTTCCCCTTCCAATTTCAAAATTTCCTGTTTCACAATCTCTGTTATACATTTTGGTCCTTATTTACACTTTTGATTTCTCTCACCAGGGAAACAATGTGGTATTTCTATGTGTGTCTGATTTATTTCACTTAGGAGTATGGCCTCAAGGTGCATCCATTTACCTAGAAATGTTACTTTTTCTTATTCTAAGGAAGGCATTTATTTCATTCCTTGTTTGAAACTGACAAAATTTAAAGTTCCTTTTCTGTGGAAGAGGATTTAATTTTCTTTTTCTTGACAAAACAAAATTTAAGCCATAGAGGCTTACTCCATGTGAGACAAACAGTTGCAGCAAAGTATGCTTTGGGGTTGGTTGACTTTTTTTATTGTGAGTTGGGAGCAGAGGTAAGGAGGGAGGGCCTCCGGAGACCGATGTTTACTAGCAAAATTTCTATCACTGAGGTACCATGGTTGGCATTTGTAGAGACTCATTCTGGCCATTGGCACTTTGTAGTTTAAATTCTACTCTGGAAAATAATGGTATTCAAGATCATAAAAATAAAATTACCTCCATTCAAGACACCTGGATGATTGATTTGTTGGTGAGCATTCCAAACATCTTTCCTTATAAAAATATGTCCATTGTTTTAAAATGTGAGAGAATGTGTAATAAAGTAGAATCTCAAACTGTTCTGTACTGTCAAGGGAAAAAGAATATAGGCATTTAAAAAATTCAGTCAAGCACAGCCCTCCTAAAAGGGCACATACGCAAGACCCAGCTTCAAGGGCCCAGTGGAGGAATAGCTCACATCAAGCCTGAACTACCAATCCTTTATCAGTGGACGGGTGACCACCACGGTCTTCCTGATCAGGACATTCTCAAGATTCCAAGAATTTCTCTTCCCTTCCTGCCTGTAACAGTTCAGCTTTTAGCTTGTTTGTTCTCTAAAATATTGTAAACATTTCCTAAAGCATGTTGACATGGCCTTTTGTGGCTTTGTAGTGTCACAAAACACAGTCATCCTAGAATATTAAGGAAGGTCTTATTCCTCAAGATTGAACAACAAAGCAAGTCCAACTGAGGGAAATCAAAAGCATATTAAGGAAGAACATATAAAAGAAAAGATAAGAAGGTAGTAAAGAAGGAAAGGGTAGAAGGGAAGAATTATGAATTATGAATTCATTAAGAATTATGAATTTAATCCTGGTGTGGTGGTGCATGCCTGTTACCCCAACACTCAAGAGGCTGAGACAGGAAGATCAGTACAACTTTGAGGGTAGCCTGGGCTGCATAGTGAGTTCAAGGGCAGCCTGAGCACTTACTATGTGCCAAGCATCAGTCTAAGTGTTTTCATTCATCTTCCTTTGTCCTCAGAAAGAGAAATGGATATAGATTGGCTTTTAGTCAGTCATAGCTAAGCTAAATTGCTATACAGGTGTTCCTTGTCTTACAGTAGGGTTTAGATCTGACAAACAAATTGTAATTTGAAAATATCTTAAGTCAAAAAATTCATTTAATATACCAAATCTACAAAACACCATAGTTTAGCCTAGCCTGCCTTAATATGCTTAAAACACAATAGCCTACAGTCTGACAAAAATCACTTAACACAAAATCTATTTTATACTAAAGTGTTGGATGTTTCATGCAATTTATTGAATATTGTACTGAGAGTGAAAAACAGAACTTGTGTAAGTGTCCTTTCACACCATCATAAAATAAAAAAATCCTAGATCAAGCCATTGTTAAGTTGAGGACCAGCTGCACAATCTTTCACAGGCTTTCTGAAAAATTCAAAATACTTCTATATATGCTAAGTGTTCTCAGCTTTTTCCAGATGCAGAAACTAAAACACAAATACATACATTAAACAAGACAAATACATTAAATTCAAGACCATAAATTCCTAACAAATAAAGTTGATGTCAGAACCATGTCTCCTGGCTTTTGGTTAATTATCTTTCCCAAAGACATTTTTGCTTCCCTTCAGACCCAACCTTTTTACAAGAAAAAGCTAGTCTATTTTTGGAGTATATGATTATCTAATCTCCATTATTATTTGGGGAAAACTTGCTAACAGTTGAAAACACTTTCATAAATGCAACTGCAAACAGCAAAAGAAGAAGAACGCACATACAAGATGTTTGAAGGTGATATTATGGTTCATATCTAGATGGCCTTCTAAAGCCTCATATAATCATAGGTGGGACCTTTGGAATCATAGGTGGACCTTTTGCTATACAGGTGTTCCTTGTCTTACAGTGGGGTTTAGATCTGACAAACAAATTGTAGCTGACTTGCAGTTAGGACGTAGGGCTTGGTTGGAAGAGATGAGTCACTGTGAGCGTGGCCAGGAAGGTTATAGCTCCCCGCATTCACTCTCTCTGCTTCTTGTCTGCCATGCCATGAGAAGCTCCTCTACTATGCACCTCTCCTATGCTGTCGTGCCTTGAAGCCAACCAACCATAGACGGTAACTGTGAGCCACAATAAACCCGTCCTCTTCAGGTTGTGGGTGTGAGGTGTTTTGTTCAAATAATAAAGAAAGTGCCTAAGACAGATTTTGGTACCAGAGAATTGGGATCATTGTTAAGACACTGTGTGATTCAGAAAGTGTGGTTCAGAAAGCTTTGGAACTGACTTGTAGGAAGAGTTTGGAAAGGTTTGAAAATGCCAACTGGAGAAATTGTGGATTTATTGTAAACAGCTTGATAGTAGATTCTAGTCAGAGCTCAGAAAGACAGAATGCTGATAAGAAAGCAGATGGTAAAGACCAGACTCAAGAGGTTTCAGTTGGGGAAAAGGACTCCATTGGCACTTGCAGTCCAGACCATGTATGTTGTGCTGTGGCAGAAAATTTGTCTACATCTTGCTCAAGTCCTGAGACTTTGCAGGAGACTGAGATGATTTTCAGGGGACTAAGTAATCTGGCACACAAAATTTCAAGGCAGCCTAACATTGAGGCTATAGCACGGGTACTGTTGAGAGTTTTTTGCCAGTGCTACATTAAGAATCAAGAGCAAATGGCACAGCTGAGTGACTTAAAATTTTTTAAGATTGCCCAGAAAGGAAGCCCAAATAAAGCTGGGACCTGCAAAATTGGAGCATAAGAGAGCTTGGTTGCTGAAAAGATTAGCATTAAATAGAAGCCAAATACTTTCTATCTGGACACTAGAAAGAATGCCTCAGGGGCCTGGGAAGAATGGTCTTTCATAGACTTAGGCGTGGAAAAGTGAAAGGCTGCTTTGAGACAAGACCCCCAAGGCAGCCAGCTGGAGGCCACCTAGGAAACTGGCCTCCTGGGATTCCATTCACAATGCTCAGTTGAGGGACTTATCAGAGAGGTCAAGTGCCCAGAGGTCCCTGCAACCATGTAGCAAAAGGGTCTGGCTATTGCTGGAGCCAGGGGCAGAAATTGGCAGCATCCACTTGATGCTATTGTTACAGTTGTGCAGAATGCAAGAATTGTGGGATCGTGGAGGCTTCCACCCAGACATTAGGAGACAGTCTTGAAGGCTAGGCAGTGTGTCTATGAAAGGGTAATGCATGAAGCTGTGAGAGTGAAACCAAAGTGCACTGGGAACCCCAGGAGTTTAGAGAAGTCACCTGAGGGAATGAGCAAAGCCAGCGTAAGAGAAAAGCCACGAAAGCAGCAACCACTAGCAATGCCTTGGGCTGGGACTCCCCAAGCCTTTTGGAGTTCAGATCCCTCAAAACTTGCCCCAGGTACTGGACACAGAGCTACCAGATTTAGAGTTTGCTCTCTAGGTTTTGGTCTTGCTTTGGTCCTATAGGTTTCTATCCTCCTCTTTCTCTATTTTAGAATGGGAATGTTTATCCTGTGCCATTGTATGTTGGCAGTGTTTAACTTTTTTTTTTTTTTTTTTTTTTTACAGAGGCTTACACCCAAGTGTAAGCCTTCAGTCTCAGTGGAGACCTTAGTTTTGGCCATTTCAACAGTGTCCAAATTATTAAAACTTTGGTCACTCTTAAAGATGTGTCATATGCATTTTGCATAATATGTATTAGGCTGGGGGCAGGGCAGAATGTTATGGTTTATATCTAGGTGTCTGCCTGAAGCTTCATGTGACTGTAAGCAGGAGCTTTGGGAGGTGACTAGATCATGGGGGTGCTGTAGCTAGCTTCCTGTTAGGAGGTAGGGTTTCATGTGAACAGATGGGTCCCTATGGGTGTGACCAGGAAGATTATATTACCCTTTTCAGCTCCTCCCTTCACTTCTCTCTGCTTCCTCTCTGCCAAGCCATGAGCAGCTTCTTCTCTGCTGCGCCCTTATTTAGATCTTCATCATTTCTCACCAGGTTTACTGCAAGAGTATCTTCCTAGACACTAACAGTCACATTCACCAAACCTAGCAGCCACATTTACTGTATTTTTTATCACATCTCCTAAAGACACTCATGAAGAGGACTTCTAAAATTGCTTCAGAAAGTAGCAAGAATAAGATAAATGTGTTGAAAGTGAGAAGTAGTATTTTGAGGGAGATTCACAGCAATATGTCTAAGGTAATAATTTTGTACATTCACTGTATATTTTGATCATGCCTTGTGCTCTCTGCCTAAATTCCAATCAAGAATTAACTAACAGCTATGAGAGACTTTGGAAAAAGTCTCACAGACTAGGACCATCCTGACATTGTTACCTATAAGATGGGACACCTAGATAATGGTTACAGTGTTTGGGAGAGGGCAAACAAATAGCTTTAGGAAATGTAGAGAATATTGTGACTTACATACGAAAGAATAGCCCACTAATATGAAGGGGGAAATGCTCGTTTAATTGATTCTTTGACAAGCACCTACTCATGATCTACTTGGCGCTAGACTCTATGCTAGGTGCTGAGGACGACAGGGATGAATGGGACAGGCTCATCCCTCAAGGAATAGTTGAGAGACTTATCAGAGAGACAGACATGTACAAGCTGAGTTATTAAACAGCATGAAGTTCACCAGCACCATAGACCCCAGTGGGTTAGCTCGGAAAGTCGCACTGTACTGAGGAGGGGTGTCCATGCTGTGTCTGAAAAACTGAAGAGATTTATCTTTACCATAGTGTCCCCCAGTTACTGAGACTCTTCCCCACGGAGCCCCTCTGCACCAGCCACAGGGTCAGGGCTCAAGATCACTTCCATATTTAATTGTTTAAGGCTCATCTTCTCCATCTGCTAGCATTTTCCCAGTTTTAAACTGCTTACTTCCAAAACATTGGAAATGTTCCTCTTGGTATGAGGCAAGCAGTATAAACACTATGCATCCACTTTTTTTTTTAAAGCCTCAACTCTTTATATTGCACTGATTAAAGCAACAGTGAGATTTATTATATTGAGGATGGGGAGAGAATGATTCAATAAATAAAAATGAATGTTTGATATCTGTTACTTTTGGATATCTGTCTTTCAATAGAGTATGTGTATTTGTGACACATAAACATATACTCATGCATACACACACATATATACTTATACACACACACATATATATATCATACCCAAAACCTAAGAAAAGAATATATTGCATATATGATTTGAAAAATGGAAGAGTTCAGAGCTCAGTGAGATTAATAAATCAGCTATTCTTTCTGTGTTGCTTTCTAACTTGTTTGGAGACAGAGTCTCAGTATGCAGTTCAGGTTGGCCTCAAGCTTGTAGCGATCCTCCTACCTCAGCCTCCTGAGTCCTGGGATTGTAGGTGTTTGCCACCATGCCATTCTTAGAATATATACCATTCAGTGTGGTATATATTGAAACCTCAGAAACTGTCCTTGTTGTAATAAAAAGCAATTATTCAAGAGCATTTTTCATTAGCTTTCAATTTTTTTGTTTGACTAGCATTCAAAGATATCAGCCCCCTGAAAGATGTTATGAAACTTAAGTGAGAACTGATGTTTTTCCCATGGAGGAGAGCAAAGCAAGTTCGGGACTCTCTGATGTAGGCAGTGCCCTGGCCCAGAAAGGCTGCCCGGGTCCCAGTCGTAACCATCCGCCCCATCAGCACTGGCACCAGCTGTCATCTCCAGAGAGACGTGCCAGACCACCCTTCCTCTGGAATAAGTCAGAGCTTCACAGATCTTAGGCTGGAAAAACACTTGGCTGTTTCCCCAAGCAGACTCCCGAGTGAGGAGCCAGGCCATCAGCCTTTGAGATCTAGGAGGCAGACAGCAGGGGAGGCTTGCCCTTTGCTTTCTCACATCTGCAAAATAATTCCAAAAATCACAATAAAAAATAATGTGGTTACCCTTTTCTTTGGAAATTCTCTCTTTGAATAATGAAAACTTCTTAAAAAACAAAAGCCAGCGGCTGACTGAAATCACGTGGGTGGGGGCCTATGGCCCACTGCCCACGGCAGAGCTGCCTGCTGCCTCTGGGAAGGTAAAGGTCCGGGTGGCAGTTATGTCGCCGCACAAGCAACAGAGAAAGTCCACGCTGCCACACAGAGTTTAGTGTTTTTATTTTCCCCAAACCAGACTAACTTTCTTACAAGTATCTTTCCCTTTGGGTGTTGCTGCTTGATGCTAGTGTTGTGCAGAAGAGACTATTATTTCCTTCTTCATAGTAAGCACAAAGCTTTCTGGAAAGTAGGGCATTGAGAGGACTGCACAGTTTTTCTCCTTCTGTTTAGGAAATTAGATTCACTTTATATTCTACAGATCAGGGTCAGTCTCGTCTCATACGTTTAAAGAATGGTTTCCCTTGCTGAATTGCTTAAAGTTCCATAGTTACACAATAGGTAGTACATGTTTGGAAAATTCTTTATTCAGTTTAATTTTTAAAAATGTACTTGATATTTAACAGTTATACTATGTCTACTTCTAGAAAGAAATTGAGGAAGCCAACAATAAGTCCTCATTATAAGAAGAATATGAGATTAGGTGTGAATTGAAGACAAGAGAGAAAATACATTATCTTACATTCTTATAACAAGAATGTAAGATAATTCTTATAACAAGAATGTAAGATAATGGCCTACTTGGAGCAGAAAGCTTGGCACCTAGATTTCTTAACAAAAAGGAAACATAATAGATGTCGGTAAAATGACAGTTCCCTCTCTCTCTATCTCTCCCTCCCTCCCTCATTCCGTCTCTCCTCTAACACCAGGCTATTCCAGTAAGAAACACTGTAATTTCTCCACTTGACCGATTAGGGTGTAACTGTCTGTATGTCAGGGTTTTAAGGACTTTTGTGCCTATTGATCAATTTCAATGGCGAATATCAGCCAGAAGCAATCTGTTTTGAACAAATAAACAAGGAGCAAAGGTACACGAACATTTCTTTGCATAAAGATATGTTTCCTTCTCACTACAAAAGGTAAGAGTCAGAATCAAGGAGACTCAGGACTTCACTCTGAAGTTCCTATATTTATTGGATTAACAGTCTTGGACATCCCATCCGTGCCACATGTTAACATTCCACTGTTATATTATTCTTACCTGCAGTGCTACCAGTGGCTGAAGGAAAGGATTGTAAGCGAGGAAGGAAGAAAACAGCAGAACAAGCTCAAAGACCTGTCTCCCATCGCGGAGCGCCTCGGCTGCACACTACCTCAGCTGGCCGTTGGTAAGGACGTCCCCGGGGTGGCAGAGGCAGGACACGCCTTTGCAGAGACCACAAAATACGCAGTTTTCTATTATTAGTCCACATATCTAACCAGACAAAATGTCTATCTATTGTGAGGACAGACTGATCTCAAAAACACACACCCTGGTAAATGCAGCACAAAGTGAGTTATTCAAGGGTCTCCACCATTTTCTATATATGCCAGAACAAGTTCCTTACTTCTTTCCCCTCTTCCCCTTAACGCAGTTTAAATAAGAACACGTCCATGAAAACACACGCTTTCTCACAAACACCAGAGGCGAACTGTGTAGTGACACCCATTTCCTCTGGCTCTGGTTCCCAACCCTGTCAAAGCTAAGCCAGGCCTGACGTCAGGCTGTGACAAAGGCCCCTGCTACTGCCAGGGGAAGTTGATCCTGGAGAAGCTTTGCTTGGAGACAACTTAGTGCCATGGAAGTTGCTCTTCTTGTACTGTGGCATCCATGAAAATCATGGTCCCTGGTAACTCGAAACCACACACACTGGGGCCGTCCCGTAGACAGATGACATGAACCACACACTGAATTTCAAACTTCCGTGTGGCTGCATTAAAGAAGTAAAAAGGAAACAGGTGAAATTAACTTTAATAAAGGCCTTTATTTAACACAGTGTTCCCCAAATATTATTTCACAATGTAATAGATATAAGACAAATTATTGAGATAGTTTATATCCTTTGTCACACTGTCTATCATCTAGGGTGTATTTTACACCTACGGCACACTGTGGTCAGACACTGTGGGCATGTGTGCCGGTGGCTGCACATGGGACAGAAAAGCGTTTACTTTCAGTCCCCTCGCTGGGGCGTATTTGCCAGGCTGGGTGATAACCACTTCATACTCACTGTCTTGTCTCCGTAGTCACCAAAACAATCCCGTTAGCTGTAGACTGTTAGTAGATCTGTCCTATTGATATCAATGGAAGATTTGCTGGAATTCACATGGCAACCTAGAAAGGAATAAGCCAGGCATAATAGCGCATGCTTAAGGAGGCAGAGGCAAGAGGATCACCACAAGTCCAAGGCTAGCCTGGGCTACAAAAGGAGCTCAAGGCCAGCCTGAACTACATAGTGAGACTCTATCTCACAAAACCAAAAAACAAAAACAAAAAAAGGAATAAAACGGGTGTCAATTCCAGGAGAAAAAAATCATATAGACTAAAAAAATACCAGGAGTGGGGGCAAATTAGATATAATGACACAATGAGATAAAAAAATTCATAGGTCTATGCCAATAAAATAATTTAACAGAATATTTGTTGGTAGCTTGACCTTTCTGAGGCTCAAAGTCAGAAAAATATTAGTTGCAGTTAACACCATAAACAAATGGAAATAAAAAAGCTTTACAGGGAAGAAATATAAGGTATCAAGATCTACTATGACTATTGCTCTCTTTCTTAAAAAAAAAAAACAAAGAACATATTTAGTGCAATTAGTCAGCATCCCTACAGCTTTTAACGTAGCAAAGAAAAAAAGTAGCTATGTGACCAAAGCAAGTTTATTTACTATAAATTTTCTTGTGTGGAAAATGAACATTAAAATGCATATCTTACAAACTTGTTAAGTAAGGAGAAATTATACATGCAAAGCAGAGTAGGTATTCAGCAAGGGGCAGTGATGATGATGACAATGATGATATTTTGGCAAAGAATTAGACATCCCGGAAGTTCACTCCTGGCTGTTTGTGTGGTCAGAATAATATCTGCAAAAAGAAACACAAACTTTGCATGTTCATAAATTTGATTTTAGGTGGTACCATGAATCGGCACAGTTGACCCTCCATATGCATGGATTTAATCAACCATTTATCTTGTTCCAGGGGTTATAAATAATCTAGAGATGATCTGAAGTATACAGCAGGGTGTGCATGCATGTGCCCTGCTATGAGTGTCCTTGAATTTCGGTATCCTTGGCAAGCCCTGAGCCAGTCTCCCAACATACAAGGAACAAGACGTAGCACATCATCTTTCTAAAGAGAAATCTTTACAGAATTTAGATTTTCACTGGATAGTAGATATACATGAAACAACCTCCACATAAAGTGTGAATTTAAGTTAAAATATATTTTTTTCTCCTTCTCCTCCCTCTACGCCCAGATGTCTTCCCTGCCTGTCATTTTTGTTCTTTCTTTATAAACAAGTAGTTTTGTTTTTAACCGCAGAACTCTCAAAACCGAAAGGATTTCCACTATATTACCTTTCATCTATAAGGTGGGTGTGGGGGAAAGGAGAGCTTTGGTCAGGAAACAAACCACTTCAGCCCAGCTGTGCTGGCTCCCCAGGTAACACACCTGCTCAGGAGCCAGCATCACCCCTCGCTGGTAGTAAACAGGTGCTGAATATGCTGGCTGGTGACACTCAGAGACGCTAAGCATCCAACCTCAGCTGCAGGTGCTACCCAGGGAGTAGGTCTGCACCCAGAAGTTCTCCTGTGCCCCACAGCCATCTGGGGAAATCAGCTGCTACCGACTTCAAAGTTGTTTATGGGCAGTAAGTCGCCCGGAGCTCTGTGTTACACTCGGAACTCTCACTAAGGCCAAGAAGAATTCTGAGTACAAAGCAAGAAATGATCAGCCCTCCCCCAAGAAAAAAGGAGAGAGGAAAAAAGAAAAGGAAAAGACAGAAGGAGAATAAAACAGCTGGAATCTCACTGGGCATGGCGACACATGCCTGTGATCCCAGCACTTGTGAGGCTGAAGCAAGAGGACTGCAGCAAGTGCAAGGTCAGCCTGGGCTACATAGTGAAACCCAGGGAAAAAGAAAAGAAAAGAGAAAAAAATCCCCGGATGTCCTATATTGGTGCCTTTACAAAGCACAATTTACCCCATGGAAAGACCTCGGGATGGCTCTAAGGTCTTTTACAGCCATGCACAGTAACAGTTAAGAGTGTCACTTGCCAGCAGCCTTCAGCACACGGGGACAGAAGAGACGCCAGCAGCACACATCCGTCACCTACGCCTATGCTTACAAACATTAGTAAGTGCCTCCTAGGTGCCAGGTACTGAGCTGGTTTCTAAGATCCCACCGCAAATTAGCCACACCTCACAGCCTAACGGAAACAAACAGATAATGTAACTGAAAGGTAAAAATGGTTCTGTAACAATTGTGTGTGTGTGTGTGTATTTTTTTTTTTTAAGATAAGCTACTCCTCCAGCTTCCTCATGCTGAGAGCAGAAACCACCACCCCACCCCACCGCACCACAGCTGGTGCCAAGGAGGCTGCAACATTTCAACATTTCCTGGGCCCCTGGGTGGGCCAAAGCCAGGCTGAATCTACATATGTTTATTTCCTGGCTTTTGTACCTAGTCTAGAAACCAGAGTACTTCTGCAGGCTCCAGCTGCTATCTCATTTTGGCCAAATGGAATAAACTCACTTCTCCATTTCTATGGCACAGATAGCAAACGTACCTGGCCAACATACCCCAACAAGGGGCCTGACAGGGATGAGCTACTCTCACACTCCTGAAGAGAACAGTGAATAAGTCCAGACAGTCAGGGCCTGCTTCAGGCCTCTGACAGAGCCCCTGCCAGTGCTCCAGTATTGAGAACGGAAGAGGGGTTAGAGAATACCGAGTAGGGGCACCCGGCCCAGCATGGGGTTCTGAAGCGACACCCTGGGCATCTCGAAAGATGAGTAGACATCTGTGAGGAAAGGAAGGAGCAAAGCAGTCCAGGAGGAGGAAAAGCAGCCGGCTACTTGGGGATGGAGAGGACATGCTCCTAAAGCACAAACATCAAGGCAGGGAGATGGGATGCTGGAGAGGCAGATTAAAAGGTAACACTTGCTAGGGCAAGAATAAGAGTTTTGTTTTATAGGATTTTTGTCATGTACAAGTTAAAGAGCTTTTAGCCCGGGCAGTGGCACCATTAGGTTTATATTTAGAGAAACTGCAGTGGATGTGAAGAAGCTATGTGTGGGAGGGGCACTTGAAAGAGGTAGAAAAAAAGCCAGTTTGCAAGGAGAGGGCAGGTGAGCACCTGAATGAAGGCGGTGGTGGCAGGGCTGGAGAACACAGCTGAGCCACCAAAAAGGTAGACCCCGTGCACCCCACACAGTGAACTACTACGCAGCAATGAAAAAGGAAAACACTTACACACACAACCACATAAAGAAACTATGTGTGCTAAGTGAAAAAGCCAAATACAAAAGACCACACGGTACTCGATTCCATTCATAGGAAATGTCCAGAAGAGACAAATTTACAAGCAATAAGTAGATTACCAGTTACCTAGGTCTGGAGAAAGAATAGGGATTAACTACTAACGTGCAAGAGAGTTCTTACTGGAGTGATACAAATGTTCTAAAACTGGATTAAAAATGGTAGGAGCTGCAGCCAGGCACGGTGACACATACTGGTAATTCTAGCACTCTGGGAGGCTAAGGCAGGAGGATTACAAGTATCCAGCCCAACTTAAACAACTTAGTGACTTAGCAGGATTCTGTCTCAGAATGAAAAGAGCTGGGGCTTCAGCTCAGTGCAAAGGCCCTGGGTTCAGCTCCAGGTTAGAAAAATAAAATGGTGATGACTGTACACTAAAAATAGTGACGGGTGGTACATTTACCAGGAAGAATTTAAGGTGCCTTTAAAGTACTTTTTTTTGAGGGGAGGGGGAGTCCATACATTGTAACAATAGTTTTTTTCTTTAAAACATGGAGGGGGAAGAGAAAAACAGACCGAGTTCCCCAGAGCAGGAGAGGGGGTGAAGGGTGACCATTAAGGGCCAGGGAGGGAGTAATGCGCATGCTCAGCCCAGGAGGTGGTAGGTGGAAATGAAGGAGCAGACAGCAAGTCTGCAGGACTTTGAAACAACAGATGAGGAAAACAAGACCAGGAAAGAAAGGAAGAGCAGGCGAAGGCTATGCTCCTGTGCTGGGCAGCTGGACCAAATGCCCCATAGCTGGGCAAAGCCCCTCTTAGAAAGCACAAGACCCCTAGCCCAACTCAAATGCCCAGGTTCTATCAGTCTCCTGCGCAGCAGGGGGCGCTGCTCAGGTTTTCAATCCTAGGGAGCATTTTCCACAGAAAAGTTAATAAATTTTGACTGCAACAAACATAGCAGGACCTGGTGTTCACAAGCTAAGCAATAACCATGGGCGCTCTGACACGCCGGCCTTATGTTCTCTCTTCCCAGCGTGGTGCCTGAGAAATGAAGGCGTGAGCTCCGTGCTCCTGGGCTCATCCACTCCTGAGCAACTCATTGAAAACCTCGGTGCCATTCAGGCAAGTATCGCAGCCCTGTCCTGCAAACGCCTGGGAATGCCGTGGTGCCTTTTCAGATGTCTCCTCCTCTGTCCAGAGTGGGGGAACAAAGGTGTAAGCAGCAACAGAAAGCTTTCAACAAATCCAGGGTTGTCGCCGGTATTATTAACAGGCAGTGTTCCCAAAGCTGATTTCTCAGGCCGGCTCATCTCTGTAGGACAGTGCGTTCCGGCACTACTCCTAGCAACTGACTGCCCAGGCCTGCCCATAAAAACCTTCTTACTCACCTACTCGAAATCTAATGGAAATAGGACAGTACACACATACCACTCAGCCCTCACAGACGCTGCCAAGCTCCGCTGCACCACGTCCCTCCTCAGTCTCCATCTCCTGGCATCCTGCTCTTTTCCCTTCCCAGCACAGCACGCAGGACAGTGAATGCGTAACTGCCTGTCTCCGCGGCAGGCCTTGCTTCTCCACTCACCTTCTAGCTCCTAGCACACCACGTGGCCCTTACTCATCACTCAGGAAATAACTGTTGCATTAATATTTGCCTTGTTTGAGGAGAAATGGACTCAAAAATTCTATTTGGACTTCCACGATCCTATCTCCCCCGAAGCAATTTCAGGAGGCCCATCCCACTCGCCTCCCCTACCGTCAGGGACGGCTTGTGGTCCGGGCTTTAGATGGAACCCGCAGCAGTCAGTACTGCGGGGAGCGGGCGGAGCCGGCGGTGCTCCTGGGTGTTCCAGCTAAGGAGAGTGGTGATTGGCGGCTGCTGTGACCTGCCCCTCCCCCAAGGGCCACAGCTCAGTCCCGGCCTGCCCTACCGAAGGCCCTAGGAATAGCCAGAGTCACTACTGCTGCAACAGGCAGAGATGGGTGTGTTTCCTTCTTACCCACAGAGAAACAGAGCTGTCTCCGTTTCTCCCCATCCAGCTGACCCTGAAACAAGCAGAGCTGTCAGCTCTCCCAAAAGGAGAAAGAGATTAAACAGAGGTAGGCACAAACTGAGAGTAGAAAAGCCCTTTTAAATAACAGCCCCGCCTGTGTGGGGGTAAATGGTGGAGGCTGCCCGTCCCCAGCACCTTTCCTAGGAGTCCAGAGCAGGGTAAAGCACCACCGCCTCTCTGCTTCCAAGAACTCTGTCCAGCCCCGCGGTTCTTCCTGGATTCTGTGGGCCCTGCTTCTTCACGGAGAAGGCTCCCTCCTATGAGCTGCCCCACACAGCTGCCCCACACAGTGGGGACAGGAGATAAAATTCAGTCTAGTGATTTTGATTCCACTAATATTCTTAGCACACTCATCCTGTCTGGCACCAAGAGCTAGGGAGTGGGAGTTCTGCAATGAGTAGGAACAAGATCCTGCTCTCAACGAGCTGGCTGAGAAAGTCAATTAAGAAATCTATCCTCATTCAACCGGTCAGCACTGGCGATACCAGAGGACAAAAGAAAGATAAAGTCCAACCTCCAAGGGGCTTCTATTCCCGAGACAGATAAAAATAAACCCACAGGGGCTGGGGATTTAGCTCAGCAGCAAAAGCGCCTGCCTGGCAAGCGCAAGGTCATGAGTTCGATTCCCGATACCAGAGAAAAACCAAAAAAAAAAAAAAAAACCCACAGAATTATTCCAGGTTGTGAAAAGAGCTACTCAGGAAATAAACAGGCTGTTGTAATACACTAACGGAAAAATGGGGGGCTCTATTAATGTCTCTGCAAAAGGCCCCCCTAAGATGTTTATTGCAAGGCCCCCATCTATTCACATCCTTCTCACAGCGTCTGAGGAGCCCAGGAGTGTACTCCAGGCGCAGGGAGGAACGCTGCAGACTGAGTCAGGGAGGAGCTCGGCTTTCCCGACCCTGGGGCTCCAGCCAAGGCTCAAGCAAAGGAGACGGGAGCAGGGGATGCCCTGACATGCAGAGCAGGAGCAGCTCCCCCAGGACAGCACGGCAGCAGTTCACCCTTCACGTGTGGAATTCCTCCGTGGGTTGGAGAGCAGGGACGTGCTTCCACTGCATAAAGATGGCTCCACCTGCCGTGCGGAAAGCAAAACTGAAAGGCAGGGGCAGCAGGCGAGGACACGGAGGTGCAGCGAGGAAGTCAGTCTCCCGGGTTTGGGAGGGAGGAATGCGGGGTGCCCATGACGCTAACTCAGGGCAAGCGCGCCATCCCAGGGGAGGTCATGCGGCCAGGGAGAGGCAGGGAAGGCAACTGTGAGTCACTTTTCTTCCCAAAGCACTTCCTCCCAGCCAAGCTCCGGCCCGCAAAGGATGGAGGAGGCATCCACGCTCACAGGGAAAGAGAACAGGGACGTCACCCCGCAGCACGGCTGCCGCCACGGGGTTACCGGCGCTCTCCCTTCCTGCCCCGCTGCGGAAGAAGGGAGAGTGTGGGGCGCCCACCCTTGTAAGGAATTCAGCTGCTCCAAAGGATAGAATGTGCCTGAGGCACACAAAAGCTGGAGGGTGGACACAAATCAGATGCTCCGCAGGTGGGAGAGACAGGACAGAGGCCACAGCTGCAGGCAGCCCGGCTGTACAGGTCCTCATCTTTCCTACCTCTACCTAAAATTAGCAAACAGAACTGCCTCACATGGCCACGTCCAGGGCCTCCCTCAAAGTCTCTGAGGCTCCCCATCACCTACCCAGAGAAATCCAGGCTCCTTAGCAGCCAGGCCCTTCATACTGAAGCCTATTGCCCCGAATGCCCGCAGCACACATGCCTGTGTACACACACACACCTCCCCAGAATCCTAACCTCCAGCCAGCAGCAGACACTCAGATCCCCAGATGTAAGGAATGGTCCCTCCTCTGCCTCCCAAGGGGCCAGTCCCGCCACCGCCACAGTACAGCTCAGCAGTGACTCCATTCAGGGAGGCCTTCCCTGCTGCCGCATCAGCCCAGGCACCGCTGGGCAGACGCTCCCCCACTCTACCAATTCTTCCGGCCAGGCTGCAGAACTGATGGTGGAGGTGGCGAGGGTATGGACACTAAGGAGCTTAAAATGTAAAATAGCTGCCAACGTTTTTAAACACGGGGTGATTTTAGATAAAATTCTGAAACTATGGCTCCTCTTCACTTTGTTCTTACTATATATTTTCCATGTTTTACGCAAGTATTTCTATGAGTTTTTAGAAATCTATCTTAAATGTAGCTTGATATAATGAACCTTTTTCTCTTGACATAACTAGACCATTTTCGACACAAAACTTCCACCAAATCGAGTTTCCAAATTTCAGTCTCATTTTTACAATCTCACTCTTAAATAACACATTGGCTGTTTAGACCCTCTGCGATTCAGAGCTAGCAGGAAATCAAACTCCTCCTCCTTTAGCTTCAATAGCAAAGTTTCCGCCAGAACCAAAAGTTGCCCAGGCTGAGAAGCTCCACGATTCTGCCAAATCCAAGCTTTCTGAGAACTGCGCTTGAGTGGAGACAAGGTCACCTCGCCAGGACTGCGGCAAGGAAGGGTGAGGCCGAAACCTCAGAACTGGTCATCGTAACTGCATTTCCCCACCGTCGCCACACAGGGTCAGACTTTTCCAGCAAGAAAGTCAGCCTTTGCGCCGGCTCCAGAGTGCAGTGTGTGTCCTTGGCCCACTCACTACAGTGCTGGCCCTCGAGCCTTGTCCCTTCCCGAGCTCCAGTGCGCACGTCCACGCAAGGGGCTCGCAAGGCCTCAACTCCAGTCCTCCTGCAGCTAAGTCCCAAAGCTGCACCTCTAGCTGCCTACAAGTTATTTTACAAGATCGGCAGATGCTACCACCACCTTCTTTGCCCCAAGTAACTGCTCCTTTGTTTTCCAGTCTCAACAAATGGTATCAACACCCTAGTCGGTCTCCAACCGCCCCTCTCCGTGTCTCTCAGACCTCTTCTCTCCCACTCCACCATCCTTAAGCCCGTCTCCAGCTGTATTGCAATGCTTCTAACACGTCCCCTCCCAGCCTCCTCAATGCATCCTTCAAACTACCTCCAGGTTGAAGGACTCACTTCTGATTCAAAGCCCTGCAGGTTCCCCACTGCCTGCAGCATGAAGGTGCAGCTCCATAACATGGCATCCAAAGCACGCCATCCAAAGCTAGCCACTCTCCGTGAACTTCTTTCCTCCACTCCTACTCCTCCCACACCTCCGCCTCAGGTCTGTCCTCGTTAGCATGTTTATCTGTGATGTCAGCTACCCTGGTCATCCTTCACCAGGGTTCCAAACACCAGTTAGGAGGAGTCCAACCTCGATCTCTAGACCAGTACTGTCTATGACCGCAGCTTCCAGCCATGTGGCCACTGAGGTCATGAAAGATGGCTAGTCCAAAGGCAGATACACTGTAAGTTTAAAATGTTCAGTGAGCCGGGTGTGGTGGCGCATGCCTGTAATTCCAGCACTCTGGATGCCGAGGCAGGAGGATCACCATGAGTTCCAGGCCAGCCTGGGCTACAAAGTGAGTTCAAGGCCAGCTTGAACTGCATAGCAAGACCCTGACTCAAAAAGACCTAAATAAATAAATAAAATATTCACTGAAATATATAGGGGTTAGTAACAACCAAAAAAGTATTTTAATATTCCGTATCGATTCCACATTTGAAATGATTCTTTGGCTATAATGAAGTAAAAATGCACTAATTTTACCTTTTGCTTTTATAAGGCAGCCACTAGAAAATTTTAAATTACTTGTGGTTTAAATTGTATTTCTACTGGATACAGCCGTTCTGTATTTCTACAAGCTTTCTCTGATGACTTCACTTATTCAGTCAACAAGTAAGATCCTTGACCTCGAGAAGCTTAGTCTCATGGGGAGTTTATATTCCAGCTCTGGTTTATGAATAGATGTCTTTGCTCCACACCGAGCACAAGAAAACACATGCTAACCACATTCTTCTCCCCCGTGCTCAGGTTCTCCCAAAGATGACATCCCACGTGGTAAACGAGATTGATAACATCCTACGCAACAAGCCCTACAGCAAAAAGGACTATAGATCCTAAGGCAGTGCATGAGCCCCGGAAGCTGCATGGGTAAAATAGCAGTCTGCACCCAGTCCAACCGGTGTTACTAGCCACACTTTTCACTTAGCAGCCTGCTGCTCGACCTCTAGTGTCCCTGGATTCTCTGGTGTCTGCTCTTGCTACCACTGTGCACCTGAGTTCTAAGCACATCTGAAAACTCACACTGGAAATCCGTTCTATTTTCTTACCTTAGACTGGCGTCCCCTATCCCTGCATTGCTCTGTACACCTCATGCTTATGCAATGGGAAAGAATATTGGGGGAAAGATGCATTACTTTCAGGTATTTGTTACCGTAAAGAAGGCTGTACAGATATATTTTTTCAAAAAGAACAAAACCCACAGATGCAACATAAATGGCTAAGAGACAGAGGAGGATACCCTCCTTCAGAAGTCTTGCTTGGGAGAATAAGCCGTAACGATTTTACATTTTCTTATTTCATATTCATATTAGCAAGTTTTATTTCACTTGTCACTCAACGAAAGTTTCTAAGAAAATGCTTTCATTGCCTTTTAAGAATTTACTGATGCTTGGTCCCGTTCGCGGTATTCAGAGTATCTTTTCAGATTCTAATAATGTTACGCTCATTTACATGTAGAGGTGAGGAGTGAGTGCTCTTCAGCTAGACACTGGATAATATGCGACAGCGACGGTTACACTGACATGGAAACTTAAGCTCTGAATAAACTGTATATACAACTGAGTGTTTTTTTCCACATTTTACTAAAACCTGCTTTACACTTTCAAGTTGTAAACATAACTTGTGCAAGTTTAAATATTTGAGCTTTAAAAACACACATGTTCAGTTTTGTAAGTAAACCTGTAAAATACCCAGAATGGCAAATGTTCACTATTTAACTACAACTGGGACTTTTGAATATAATGTTTGGTGTATCTGACGAGTATTAACATAAAAATCATAGGCTTTGTGAAAAACATGCCACTACTCAGAATATGCTGAGTATATTAACTTTCCCAGTGAAAAGCAAAATGTCCAAGAAGCTCCTGATTCTAATCATATCGTATGTCCCACACTACGCGCATGAGAGCTCTGAGCATGGATTAAAGAGGTTTAGCCTTGCTGCGCTCAGAATCTGAGTATATCTAGCCCTTCCATTTTTGGCTACTGAACTTCATTCATACCCCACTTGAGAAAAACTGGGAGAATATACTTCGTGTGGATATTTGTTAAAGAAAACATGTCTTACTTCTTTCAGGGTTAAGAGTAGTTCTTTAATTCTATTTGGACATCTGAGGATATGCAAAAGTCTAATTTAATTATCTGGTCAGCAAGTTCCCTATAGAGAAATCACTTGAAATATTTACAGACGAAATATGTCATCTTAAAGTGCTATCTTATCATCACTTCCACATAATTACTTCATGGTTAAATTGCAAATCGTAAAATGTTAGATACCAATAAATATTTTTTGACCATTATTTGTAGTGTGATAGGGAGTTTGGATTTGTGCCTGGGATTATCAGATTAGTGACGGAAATGGGTTCTTTTTTCAGTTGTTCATTGTGTATTCAATCCAGTGAACTACTGTATGCATAAATGACCTAAGGCGCTACCTTCATGGGAAATGCAATTTAACTTATTTGCTTAGAGTAATAAAAGCATTGTGTGCAATCTCACAATAGTTATCTGCTCTTTCATTATAAGGCATAAGCTATGTGTATATTCTTACATGCAAAATAGGCAATAATCCCCAAAACATACCGACAACTAAGATGCACCGAGTACTCAACAAAAAGCAGCGATCAAAGCTGAGACTTAAAGTGCAATCCAAACACCGTTCTCTCTTACTAATGGAGAATATGATTACCTACTTTTCCTCTGGATTTAAGAACACTCTGCCCTAAGGTTAAGGATTCTCAAGCCCACTTAAAAAAAAAAAAAAAAAAAAAAAATTGCAATCAAAATCAAGTACAAAACTATTTAGTTTTGGGAACAGCCAATTTTTAAAACTACAAATTACCAAAGGTAAATATAGCAGATAATGCACTTCACAATTATGTCCTTAAGAAAAAAATTCTACACACCCTCATTTTCTTTCCCTCTTAAGAATTTCTGGACAGAAAACATATTCCAAAGGGTAATCTGGGCAGAGGCCATCCCTATACTGACATTTTAGGGAGGAGAAATTCAAACTAGGAAATCTTGTGCCTGGCTCCCCACTTCAAGAACTGACACTGCTTTATAAACAAGTTCCAAAAGTCATGAGGCAAATGGCAAGGTTTCGAGGAAGGTTAGCCATCTATGAGGCCACCTACTCCTTTATCTGAGAAGAACAGGCTGGGATGGATGAAAGAACATGCCTAAAGTCACACTGCTGACAGCAGAACCAGGCTTAGAATCCACACACCTTGTGTTCTAGACCAGTGTTCCAGTTAAGAATTTTTTTTTAGTTTTATGCATTTCTTTACATGTGTGAAGATTATTAAGTTTAAAAAGCATGAGTATAAATCCAAATTCAGGAATCTGAAAAAAAGCAATGAAAACGGAAAAAGGCAAACAGGAATTAGTTTTTAACTGTCTCCCTGGAATATCTAATCCTACCCGTGAAAAGACCCTCCCTTAACTTCCCTGTTTAGGAGTCTAAAGAGGCAGCGCATAACCACTGCTGACCATGCAAACAGATGCATCTGTAAACGGGTACCTGGGCAGTGATGTACGTCACTGTCCCCACAAACAGCAGGGCACACTGGAAAGAAGCAGGGCGGGCAGTAACGTTCGGCAGGCACACGCTAGCAGTGGCCCGGCACCTGTTCTTTACTATCCCTGTACTATGCCTGCCAGCACCTCGGACATTTGATCAGCGACTACAAAAACACAGTATGCGTGTGTGGGAAATTAAAATAACATTTAATGATAAACAATGTAATAAAAATACACACTCACATGGCTCTCATAAAGAAGTATAAGAAAACACAAATTTTAAAAAGCAAAGTTTAATCACACATCTTAAGACTTTTCTGAAAAATTATTTGTAGACATTCAAGCTCCATATTTCAGTTAATCTCAAATTACTGAGATTAATAATATTTGCTAATATTGTTTCAAATTATTTGTTAACACTTGTTTCAAATTATTTCCAAATCACAATAACACACCAAATAGGACAACCTGCATTTCAATTCAAGTTTTTATTAAGCTGTGAATGAAGAAATGAAAACCCACACACGAATATGCCGACCACGGAGTTTCTGTGCATCAAGAGTGTGGACACAGGAGCGCAATCCTTTTCAATCCCAACTGCTGCACAGTACCTTCTCTTTTACTGCTGTTGGGTGCAGGGTCTTTTTAAGAAGGAAATTCTCCCGCAGGTTTTCACTATCAAAGTCCCACTCAGCACATCGTAACTCGATGTACTGCACAGCTCTCTGTGATGATGAGAACCTGAGGGAAAAGGTCTGCATATCTAAGGGTAAAGTACTGGTACAACAAACCCTAGTACGAACTGTTCAACTCTGAGCATATAATCCATATAATCACACACACAGAAATGCACCTAGCAGTACAGAAAGTTAGAAAGCAGTATCAAGATCTTTTTTTAAAAAGTGCCATAGGAAATATTCTGGCCAGAAAACAAATTTTGCTTACTCACTTTCCCACAAATTTTATCAATTTTTTGTACCAAGAATGGTGGCGATTTTTTTCCCCACCTACACAGGCATTGCCCTCTAGTGGCAAGTTTTCACCAGCAATTTAAAACATTTGGTCCAGTTCTGGTTATACTTAAGATTTGTCAAAGAATCCTTTCATCAAGTAAACAAATGTACTGGTACACAAATTCTGTGCACCAGACAGACTACTGATTTCTTAAAATTTTTTTAAACCACAAGTAAATAGAAGTGAAAGATATAACAGAAATGAACCTCTTTATGTGTTACCAAACTGTACTTTGGAGTCCATCTCTTCCTTCCTTTTTCATTCATTTTAGCCAATGATGGCAGTTGAGTAATAATACAGCAAAGAAACGTAAAGACTTGCCAGCTTCTGGAAGGAATGATGAAAATGAAACCTCAGCTGCAGACGCTGACGATGTAGGCGGGTACGCACATGCATTCCTGCCCCGCCTGCTTTCCGAAGTTCTTGGAGGCAGCCCCCCAACACATCTACTAGCGCAGAAGTAAATGCTCATGTTAAAGTTATACATAAATATCAGTTTCAAAGTTCACCTCGAATTTAGAAGCGAAAACTAAAGATCAACAACACATTTCCCTTGAGGTACAACTTGAAGGAAATAAATGAACGTTGCCAAAGCTTACAGAAATATGAAACCAGTACCATGAGTACAAAAAAGGAGCTTAAAGTTTTTCAATTCATGGTACAGGCAGTAAGTGATAGTATCTGTATACACACTGGTGAAAAATGCAAGACTGCTCTCAGCTGTACCCTCTAGGGCTGAAGAGATCACTGTTTTGTTCACAATAGACAGGAACTTGTAGACTAACAAGTCAAACTTAAGAAAGTCCTCGTAGAAAAACGCTGACAAGCACTTACACCACTGCAAATTCCTGATGAGTTCTTAGAATTCCAGAGTTAAAGTCACAAAAATCATTTTGCTTTTTTACATGTCAATACTCAGGGAAGAGGGTCTCCCTCTTAACACTCTTCCAGTGGTGTGAAACCACAGTCATGCAAAACAATGATTCCAATGACAACATATGAAACCAACATGGCAGGGTCAAGTTGACCTCCGTGGCCACCCAGGGCTAACGTCATACCGCTCAGCAGTGTGTGCTTTAACCCCACAGGCCAGCCCTCACAGCCCTGTGCACTATTTTTAGGTTACTTACTACCTTGGCTGCCTTTCTTCTTTAAAAAAACAAAGGGGGGGGGGGCGCTTAACTATCAAATTCAGAGCCTTGTAAATATGAGGCTTCTGTTCCATCCCCTGGGAAGACGATTCATTCTGATATTTATGGTTCAAAAAAAGTTGTAATATTCTGCTTGGAACACGGAGAACCAGTTATGAACTTCTTGCTACTATTATAAATAATAACAGCTCAGCCCACAGGTTACCATGACCTCTGACAGATCAAGGAAGCAAGTTATTTTCCCCACTTGTCATTACAGCACATTACAAGTCTTCTGGCCTTCTAATAAATGTTCTGGTACTCTGAGTTTCCCTTTCAATTCATTTAACTTCACCAGTCTGTCAAAAAGAGCCAATAAACAAATAATGAATTACACTGTTACCTCTTTTTAAACCCTCAAGCCCAGACTACAAAAACATCTGTGTCTTTCAGCCTGACCACCCTGCTCCTTTCCACACACAGGCCACCCATAATGCAGAGCAGGGCGCTAAGCACCATGGTCTACTTGGAGCCAGTTGACAGGAGGGCGATGAGTCCTGATGAAGCACTCATGGACAAAATGTAGTTCCTGTAAGAGTTTACTGTTAAGGAGAAATATTAGTTTTTCAACTAAATAAAAACAGCCCATCTCTTTGGAATGTAGTTTCCCTCCAACACTCAGTATAATCAAAGTGATGCGCAGCTGTCTGTAAACACAGTTTACAAGAATGAAAAATATTCACAGGAATGTGTTCCGGTTTTAAAACCAAAACACAACCAACCTAGACCTAGAACAGATGATTACTGAGAACCACCAAATCCCGTTTCGGCTCTAGAAGGGCGGACCGAGGAGCACAGAAGTAAGACACATGCTGCGCTGCTCTCCTGACAGCAAAGGAAAGACAGCCTCCTGTCAATCAGCGTCTGGCTGCAACTGGCTCATGAAAGAGTTCGCAGCTATTCCCAGACTCAGAACTGGGTCATTTTGGACAAACCACTGGAGTATTCCCAGAAGGGGTGTCTGACATTGCACCACAATCTCCACTGCTAAGTCTGGTTAACACCGTTAGCAGAAGCCTTAACAGGAGACAAATGGTTCCTGTCCACCTCTCAATGTAAAAGCAGCCTGAAACACTTCAAGAAATTACGAACTGTGCTTACGTAACTACACAGGCCATCCCATCCACCCAAACTCGACGTCCCAAAACAGTAGATGTATTTGTTTATGGCAGGAGCTATCAAACAAGGCAGGTTTGCTTTGACCCGTTGGCGCTTTTAAGTCACATAATCACACACACACACGATACAAGACTGCTTCATAATACTTGCTATTAATCATAAAGTCACAATTTACAAAATTTTTAAAAATTTTAAATCAAACCCAAAGCTATTCTTTTAAGGGTCCAGAAACTTGCTTATAGTCAGTGCTATTTAGTGGACGAATTCCCAGAGCAGTTTTTCTTTCCTCTACAATACCCAGCAACTACTGTTGTACTACTACTGTTTGCAGGCATCTGAAAAAGTTCATGCGCCTTCAAAAGGATACACTGTGGGATTGAAGTTCTTCAATATGAAGAAGGAAGCAACAATGACCAAGACCAGGAACAAAGTGTTGTTGTAAAAGATGGAAAATGTTGTAGCTTCATAATCAGCAACTTCATTCTTCTTCCACAAGATTCTAGAGACACAGAAACAAGCCAAAAACGTTTATAAATAGGTCTAAAACTTTAAGTACCACAGGGCTGGCATTCATTTTCAGTTTTTCCTGAAGTGTTCAAGGCTGAGAATCCATTTTTCAATAAATTTAGTCAGAATTTTCCCCCTTTCTTCCACTAAAAAGGCTATTTTGCTCGTTTTGCTGATGTTGAATTAACAGTTGATGGGTATGTCACCATTTTCCCACTCAGCCAGGGCTACGGAGGAAGGGACTACAAACGAAACAGCCATCCTTCTCCAGGTCCTCACCTAACATACCCTCTCGACAGCGCGTGGCTGATGCAAACAGGCTTCAGCAGCCTCTGTGGCCACCCCCGGCTTTAGGCGCTACTACAGCCTACGGCGGTAGCATTCACTTCCATCTGAAGAAGACAGTCCCCACCACTAAAAACCATTTGCGGCCTCACAGAAGTAGACTAAAATTAGCCATCTTTACTTAATTCAAAGAATCAGCTTTATCATAAGGGGAATTTTTTAAGTTTGTGAAACCCCTTTACTTTTTATTCTGTTTTACTTGTTCTTGTATTTCATCTTCTTTTTTACTAGTACTTCATCAGTCTTTTGTTTTACCCCTTCACACAAGTGAGAAGTTCCAGGTTGCCTCTGAAAGGCTGATTGTATTATTCCTGGTTGATTAACTTTGTAACGCAGTTTTTAAAAGGGTAGATTGTGAACTATTAGTGGGATGTGAAATACTCTGAGTGGATCAAATGCCCAGAGAAATTAACTGAGTGGATTGAGACCAACACTTTAAAAAAAGGAAACAGGAAAGAATACAAAAATATTAAAGACTGTACCACACAAAGTAGGGCAATTAGTATTCCGCAAAACATTTGCATATATGAGTGTACATATATGAGTGTATTTTGCTAAAAGGTAAAATATATTGTTTTATTGTGGGTCCTTATCAAAAAAACTGAAAGGTACTGCTTTGGCTGAAAAAAAGACACCACTCTTTGGTACAGACAAGCTTCCTTCTACCACAAGGACAATGAGTACAAAAACAGTTTCATTAAGTGTCCTAATCCAAAGTCAACTAGCACGGTTGTAAAGGGCCAAAGGGCTAAAGGACCTTATCTTCATCCTAAGAAATCCATAATCTTTTACACATATGCTCTCCTTGGTTCTACAGATACTATGAGCCTAATAAATTGTCAGTGTACTCTAAGTGTGGGAGAAATGAAGGACGTTACATTAAGGATTGCTATCAAATATAAAACCCCTTCTTATTTCAAAGAAATCTAAATGTAAAATTTTAAATATATATAACTTAAAATTGGCCAGGCATGGTGGCACATGCCCACAATCCCAGCCTTTAGAAAGGTAAGGCAGGAGGATCACTCCAAGTTTAAGGGCAGCACAAGACCAGCCTGGAAACACAGTAACACTGTCTCAACACGCACGCACGCGCACACACACACA
>NW_004955448.1:7559531-7568688 GCF_000276665.1 Chinchilla lanigera
CACACACACACACACACACTCGGAGAAAATACATTTTTACCACCCTCAGATTGATCAAAGAAAGGAAAGCATTTATTTTTAACACAAAACCCAATGAAGACAGGCTCCTTAAGTAATCTACCAGCATGCCTTTACTGTACTGATTAAATTACCGAATCTCCAACACATTTCTCCTCGCCAGCTCCCTTTCTGTCATGTTCTGCATCAGAATCATCTTCAAAGTAGTTCTGATGAAAGACGGCCTAATGCTTCAGTTACCCTTGCTCCCAACTACTACCACGTACTCGTCAGTGCATATAAGTCAAGAACCGTCTGACAGCCTTTGGAACTTTTTCTGGTCCACCCATATACTGGTTATTTTCATAAAAATTTAAACCCCCTAAATGTCCTGCTTGCCGAAGCTTCACTGATAGAAAAATCTAGCTTGGGAGACTACATCCCAAGGAGTCCTCTTCGAGAAAGAGCTTCCCACAGTAAGAGAAAAGCTGAGCCCTAACAGCAACAGTTATGACCAGAAAAAGTTAAGTAACAGATCATCAATAAATGTAAGGTAAGTAACACTCACAGCCCAGGGCAGACATCAATCACTCTTCTACCCTCCTCTGCTTATTTCCATCCTTAGGTGAATGGGCATTTTAAAGCACATTCCAAGAGGCATGAAATATATACTCTAAGGACTGTACATGACCTCTGAGAGCTACAGATCTAGGAAAAGAGCCGATGAGCTTTCCCTTAAATCTAATCTCCCGGAAGCAACATGTCTTCTGAGAGAAAAACAGCAAATCTTAGGAGATCTCCGCTCTCAGTTACCACCGTCAGCCATCAGTACAGGCCTGGTACAACCATCCACTGTGGATTTTGTGAAAGGATTAATTTCCACTGATACAAGGGTAGAAATTTTATAACCTCACAGTCTGCATTTTATACATCCATGAAATATCTACCTTAACCTACTCTGAAATACCTAATCCATCACAGGGCAGAGAGGCTTTATTCTCAAATCCGACTCTGAAATAACTACATAAACACTAGACAGAGCCTAAGGTTAAAAACAAGTGTCAGACGAAATCAGGCAAGTCGGTGGTGGGCATGAGGCATCCCACACAGAATCATCACCCCAAACCTGCAACAGCTGTAACAAGCAATCCAAAAGCTGAGCAGCCATGATATGCACCTCCATTTAAGAAACACTGTTCTAAGCAATACAATTCAACAAAAAAAAATTTAAAGTGTTCTAGATTCTCCAACCTCTATTCCTACAAAAATATACCATCAGAAAGCCCTGCAGCCACACCTCATTACAGGCGCTTCCTGCAAAAAAAAGGCCTTCATTGCTGTGACTTTAATACTGTGCCTTCGCTTTTATAAAGGATCTAAAGGAGATAATCACTTCATTAATGCTTTGCTGTCATCCCACAATCACTGTGGAAGACAATGTTCTCTAAGTTACTCGGTGTCCCTCATACAAGGATCTTCTTGACAGTCTTCCCGAGACTCTGTGCCAGCAAAGCTGCTTTTCAGAAGGACTTGCACGCTGCTCATCTTCGACAATGAAGGCTGTTATGACCGCAGAGGCTTTATGCGCACCTGGGAGCGTGGAGCTACAGTTAGCGCTCAAATGCTGTAACTCCAGGGTCCTCACTCACATGCCTTTTCTTTTTTTCAGGTACAAGTAATCGAACTTAGGACCTCTGCTTGCCAGGCAGGCGCTGCGCCGCTGAATTATAACCCTGACCTCCCAACTTTTTCTTTTTTAAAATGGTTTCTGATCTTTATAAATTACATGACTTTGTTTTAATACTGCAAGTTCTCATAGGAGCAAAGTGTGGTAAAAATTCTGTCCTACAAAGCACACTGCTGATAGCAAAACTTCAGACACATGAAAAGCAAGCACATTCATGACTACTAAGCCACGTAACAACTCTTAAGCACAAATTTTCTCAATCACTCAGGTACACAGGCTAAATGATAGACTAATAAACCTTCAGAGAACTGACACAAAAACGTGAGAGAGGGACTAACACACATGGCACAGAACCTGGCCACAGAAGACAGACCAGTTCCTTCTTTTCCCCAGTCACCCAAGAACTGGATGTCCCCTGGGAAGCTCAGGACCAGAAATACCACTACCCAGAAATTCTCACATGTATCTCAAAGTGCACCCTTCAGACTCTAGGGATGAGGTGACATGTTCAAGGTCATGTAAATATCAACAACATGCTGGATGAGGTGGCACATGTCTGTAATCGCAGCACTCGGGAGGCTGAGGCAGGAAGATTGCTGCAAGTTCGAGATCAGCCTGGGCTACAAAGTGAGCTCAAGGCCAGCCTGAACGGCATAGTGAGACCCGGTCTCAAAAAGACAATCAATCAATAAATATCAACAACAAAGATTAGACACAACAAAGTTCTATCTTCTCCTAAATGCCAGCAGAACAGTGCTAGGTAAAGCACTCAAGTCAGACTTCCTGACTATTATACAACCGCTAGGTACTAATCTACAACCCTGGGCAACTTACCCAAGCTTTCTGTGCCTTCGTGCCCCCAGATGCAAAACGGAGCTAATAGGAGTATCTGCCTCACTCCTTAGAACAAAGTAACTACGTTATGCGGCTCTAAGAGAAGTATCTGGTGCTAATAAACCTCAGAAAGTCAGCTATTACTCTTCCCATCGCTACTGCCACAATTCCAAAATCTACCTTCAATCCCAATAGCCACATTCTCTAAGCAAAAATCGAAAGCCTATTTTTCTCCAGTGTACCCCCTTTCTTGATTACCACTGAACCTTTAAATTAGAAGACAAACCTTTCATCTTTTTCTTTCCGAGACATCCTTCTATTATCAGCTTCAGAAAGTTTTCGAGTCACTTCCTTGGAAACAGCATCCTCCCTCTTCTGTGCTACTCTGAAAGAAAAAGACAAAAAGAGAAGTTTCCCCATGTTCCAGGGGTGAAAAGCACACTCCAAGAACACTCTGTACTCATATTTTGTATTGGCAACTGAACGATACTTTATACTTCAAGAAAATAAACTGCACAGAAAGTTCTAAGTTTATTACATTGTACTAGCCAAAAGAGGAGTTCAAGAAACTTCTAAGATACGGTTCATTAGTTATTAAACTCTCAAGATGTGGTTAGTTATGTGCTTTGACTTCTGTTTAAAAGAGACATTTTTTTAAAGTTTAGATATTTAATATGGATATAAAAGTCAAATGCTATTAGCACAACTATTAATCATTGTATTTCTTTTCTTTCTTTCTTTTTTTTTTGTTTAGATAGGTTCTCAGTATGTAGCTCAGGCTGGCCTTGAACTTGCCGTGATCCTCCTGCCTCAGCTTTCTGAGTCCTGGGATTACAGGCATGTACCACTACACCTCACCCTGTAAGTATATTTCATTTTAACCGATAATTTTTCAGCAAAATTGCTAAGACATTAGTAAATAAGTGATTTCAATTCCAAGTAAATTATAGGAGAGAAATCTTGACTTTAAACAAATAATCAGAAATAAGAGCTGCAATATCTCAAAGTTATGCTTTTAACCCTAAAGGACAACTTTATTTGAAAGAGCAGTAATGCAGACAGAGACGGGCCAACCACTCTAGCTAAATGAACTGCTGGTGTGAGGCTTCCATCGAAAGTTAACATGGAGCCAGCCAGAAAAGGCTGGAGATGTCCATGGAGATCTCAGATCGGAATCTTCAGTGCCAAGTTATACCCAGAAAAAAATTAAAGACATATTCATCAAAAAACAATGGCTGAATTTCACCAGACGTGGCTGTTAGTGAAATAAAATTTAAACTATGACGAAATACAAAAAAAGAAAAACACAATCACAGCATTTAAACTCAACTTACTATAGTTTTCATAGTCTAATAACTAGTCAGCCATAAATATAGAAACAGCAGTAACTGACCATAAGCAAAATTGAACAAATTACTACCAATCCCGCTACAAGAACAATCAGCCAAGTGTGGCAGCTCAGGCCTATAACCCCGGCACTCAGGAGGCTGAGGCGGGGAGGACCGCTGCTAAGTTTAAAGCCAGCCTGAACTACATAACAAAACCCTGTTTCAAAAGGAAAAAAAAAAAAAAAACCCAAAGCACTTAAGCTAGTATCCCAATGGAACGAGGACGTAGAAACCCGTGCACTCCGTACTCCAGTGAGCATTCTCATTACCGAACTGCATTTAGTTTTGCCAGGGTACTGAAGAAAACTGTGCAGAAATCTGAGTGGGTTCCAAGGAAGAAAACCCAAGATCACTAAAGGAAGTAAATTTCAGTCCTTACTCAAACACAAGTGCTTCTGAGATGCAATGTAAGCACAAACTGTGACTGCCTTTTACCTATGCCCCATCTCCAGCTCTCTCATTCAAGACCAGAGTTAGAACCGACATTGTTTTGAAGAAAACTGCCAGTTCCAGTGAATGTGTTTTGTATTCACAAAGTCACATAGAAAAAACTGCCCAAGAAAAACAGGTAAAAAGAAGCAAGCTCTGAAAACCTGAAGGAAAACACACCGAAGGGGACAGACAGCTATCATTTTAAAAAGATACTGTAGGGCCTTATGAGGTACTTCTATGCCAAAGATCCAACATCATTTAACTAACTTTATTATGTAAAAACTGTCTTTTCAGGCACTTCTTTCATTTCTGAAAAGCCAGGCTCCAAAGGTAGAGATTTCTCTTTAGCAGACCGGGCACAAAGTGTTTCTTGAACATAACATCCTACTGCTTTTTTTCTTCTTCTATAAAAGACCTATTGAAAAGAGATGGACACAGCTTTATAGCAAAATTCTCTTAGGTGAACATCAAAAATACACACAACCGCCAGGGTGCTAGCACACAAACTAGCCGCAGGAGTTAGTTATCCCGAAGCATCATTAACACAAATAGTGAACTATTCACAGGACAAATCTTCCCACAAGACCCTGAAAACCAGGTAACGAAGTAATTTCTTTTCTAGGTCTAGAATTCTATATTCTTATACCAGACGCAGAACAACCACTCTAGGTTTACTGTTACTCAAAAAAGTCCTCACCCCGTCTTAGGGCTATGAGAAAGAAACCTCATTTAGGGCTTAATGTTTCATAACAAGACAAGGACTTTCACTCCACCGGCCTCGCATTCAGCCAACTGAGATAACCATTCATAAACCAACCGTTTCTCTTCTTTTATTTTTTTTACATCAGTATGTCGGAAATCTTCAAGAATTCATAGTAATAATAAAAAATAATTAACTTTTTACAGAGGCAAAATATATGCCCAATATCACACAGAAGACACTGGACCCCAGGCTGACCACAAAGCCATCGTCCCTCTCCTACCATTTCCTGCTAGCACTCAGCATCTCACAGGGCTTCCGCTGCTGTTGTTCGCTTGGTTATTTTGTTTTGTTTTTTGAGACAGGGTCTCCCTACGTAGTTCAGGCTGGTCTTGAACTCACTTTATATCCCAGGCTGGCCTCAAACGTGCACTGATCCATCCTCCTACCTCAGCCTCCCAGTGCTGGGATCAGGCATGCACCACTGTGCCGGCTCTCACTGGGTCTTTGGGCCTTAACCATTTTGTAAATCTGCAGTTTTGATGTCAGAATTAAGACTTTAAACTGGAACTATAAATCTAAAAAAGATTCACTTCAAGAGCCTATTAAGTCAGAGAGTCATTGAAATTTTACTGAACTAAATGTACCATTATCTGTTATAAGTTAATAAAGCAGCCAGATATGGTGGCACATAGGATGAGTGCTTCGAGGTCAAGGCTAGCCTGGGCTACACAGTGGGTTCGATACCAGCCTGAACTACATAGTGAGGCCCTGACAAAAACAAAAAACAAAAAACACCACCACCACCACAGAGTCATACAGCAAAAGATATCACAGTCTCCCTCAAGAGCATGGTGGCACACACATGTAATCCCAGCGCGCTCGGGTGGCTGAGGCAGGACTGCAGCGAGTTCAAGACTAGCTACATAACGAATTTAAGGCCAGCCTGAACTACACAGCAAGACCCTAAAAAGGAAGCGAGGCAGGAAGGGAGGGAGGAAAGAGAGAGAAGAGAAAGAGAAAGAGAAGAAAAAGAGAGAAGAGAGAAAAGAGAGAAAGAAGAAGGAAGGAAAGAAGGAAGGAGTAAAGTAGAAATGAGAAGGTAAAAAAAATACAGCTTTGATCTGATTTCAAAACAGTGAATTAAAACGGCACGCAGGACAAGTTAAAATGTTAAGCATCAAAGGGACAGAGTTCCGAGAGGATCATAAAGGACAGGTCAGGCAAGAGGCCACTTCTGCAGGTTTCCCTGCCCACAGAGGGTCAGGCCTCCCAAGAACACAGGCCAGATCGGCAGAGCCTGAGTTGGTCTGAAGCCTGGAATGGCAGCTGGCAAAAGCACTGCCGAACAGAAAGATGACAAAGATGACCTGATTACTCTGCTGGTCTTTCAGAACTGCAGCCATGAAACCGGAGCTGCTGTGTTTCCAGAATAACAGCAAGGAAGCTGCCGAGGCCACTTTCAACGGCCGAGGCCATTTATGGTCATTTCTTATAATAAACCCCTGTTAACTGACATCATCTCAACAAAGCACTATTCCTCACCACCCAGAGAATACTGTAGGCATAACAAAGCAAAGGAATGATCAAAGTCAGGAAATATTTGCCTGGGAAAGTTTTCTATGTCTCGAAATAACAGACACACAGGAATAGAAAGGAAAGGAGATAACCCTAAATGGCACAAGGCACATTCAAGAACTAAGCCCCAATTCTGAAAGATGAGGCTACACTCACAAGGAGGCAGGTGCCCCACATTACAGGAGTCTGCAGGAAGTTGGCCTCAATACTTTCAAAAAAAGAAGGCTGTGATGAGTTAAAGAGATGCGATAAAGATGTGTCAAATCAGTACATACTCACATACCGTAAAACAAGGGTAACATGGGGACGGGCACCGCACGGGGCCTGAGGGGCACTCGACTTTTCTGATAGCAGATGGACAGTGTTACAGTGATCCAAGCAAAAGAAGTGTCCCAACTATAGAGAATACCATAGAAATGAAAATATAATTTATATACAAAGCATCCCAGCACTTACAATCTCAGCAAAATTCCAAATGCCTTTACAAAATTACTTCCAAAGAAACACAAAACCTAAAGGGGCCCACTGAGACAAAGCACTCTCCTGCTGTCGCGAAAGTATGCACAAAAATAACTTCTGATTAAACACTAATCCACACCTGCTTCGCACGACAACCACAGACTCGGATAAATTCTCATCTTTCCTCAATCTAGACGCTCCCTCTATTTTAATCTTTATGAAACAAGAGTATACAACAGTTTATAATTAAGGTATAAATATACTGTTGTTATGTTTGGGTTTTCTCCTCCAAAAGCTACTGTTAAGTAATTCTGTTTTCTATGATATGTGTGATCTTAAAATACAGGAAATATGGTAATCCTTTACATCAAACACACTTATAAAAAATGGAACTGGCATTGAAAAAGTCAGAGTTTAATTAAAAAAAAAAAAATAACACCCTGCGCGCTGCAAGCCTATAATCCCTGCACTCGGAAGGCTGAGGCAGGAGGACCAAAAGTTTGACCCCAGAGTGGGCAACTTAGCAAGACCCTGTCTCAAACGTTCTGGGTTCAATCTCCAATACTGCAGAAACACATACCTCACACATTTCTCTCACTTTACTAAGCGAATGGCACAAAACAGTTTTCAGGAAAAACTCTACTGAAATGTTAAATTCAGGGATAGGATTTTTTTCTGATGAATCCCACGGTTCAGGCTTGTGCTTAATGTTCTCATTTCACCCTCAAAATGTACTTCCTATTTTTACCATAATCACTCATTTTTACTGTCAGATGGATCACTGTCTTTGCTTTGGTTAACAGTTCTTGCTAATCAAAGCAAATATAGAGCACAAATGTGCCTTGCCCCAAAATTGATACGCATATGTATTTCAAATTCATACTTAGTGAAACTAACACACCTATAAAATGATTTTTAAGACATCCTACTATTAAAAAATGCAGTATGTCATACATACTTTCACTTGAAAAATATACTTACTTGTGCTTGAGAACAAATTTCACATTCTTGTAGGCAAAGGCTACCAAGTAAGTGCTTACTAGGGTCATCACACTATATAAGACAGCAGACTGAATAAGATCCATGTGCCATATTCGCCAATATAACCCTGAATTGAAAGAAAAGGAACAAAACATTACTGCTTCATTCCAAAGGCCCGCTGAATTAATTATAGTTAAGCCTGGTGGGAAAACAGTTGGGGTTAGGTAATCCAATACAGTAGTTGAGTCTCTTCAGAAGTGAGATATCCAGTAAAAACAGTAACAGTCAGAGTTTAGAACTGTCCTAGTGCAGAACAGCGCTAAAACCATCACCTTCCTCTTCTTAGTCTAGATAGATTTCTATCTCTAAAGTAATAAAATAAGGACAAACTCTGGTTCTACTCAATCACAAGACTTCAAAAGTCATTCATCAGGGTACTGTTATACTAGATTCGGGCAATTCCAAAATGCCACGTGCAGCCCCAAACCATCAGCTGGCTTGCTGACGTGGCTGCTACCTGTAATCAAAGCTATGGGGCCCCACACCACATTAACTGCACGCTGGGTTTTACAAGGCCGAAAAAGAAAGTACATTGGAATCTGACTATCAACGGTGAAAAGTATGAGAGTATGAGAACCAGAAGATTCAAATTCGGGAATCCCGAACTCTAAAAATGATCTTGATCTAGTCTCCAGCGTCCCATCCAAGTGAGAATTAGAACTGCTCTCGTAGGATCATTTAGGTCTAAACAAGGTAGATCGCTGACCCCTAGCATCCTCATTTTGCAAATTAGGAAAATTATGCTAAGTACTGGAAAAGCGGTTCGCCTATGGACACACTCCTAATTCAGAACGAGGGCGATCTGGCAGGTTTCACGCCTAATCCGAACTAACCCCGTAAGAGTAAGAACTCCTAAAGACACGACAGCTGTGCGGGAAGGACGGCCGGCGATACGCCCGAGTACCAGCTCCGCACGACCCCCGCCCGGCTGTCGGTCTACGCAGACTCGGCGGCCACCTCCCAGGACCAGGGAAGCAGCCTCCGAGGCGGCCCGCGGCCACGCGTGCTTTGGAAAAGCGCCGCAGCGCCCGGCCGGCGGCC
>NW_004955448.1:7568801-7572853 GCF_000276665.1 Chinchilla lanigera
ACTCACAGATGGGGATGGCAGACACGATGAATGCGTTCCCGAAGAAGAGCGCGGAGGACTTGGCCGAGAGGTTGCGGCTAAAGTCCTGCAGGAGTAGGTCCTCCTCCGACTGCTGCTTGGAACCGCCTTTGGGAGCCATGGCGGAGAGGGAGCCGTCAGCCGCGAGGAGCTGCCGGACGCCGACTCGCCAGAGGCCTTGGCCCCGCCCCCGCGGCCGCCGTATCCGTTCACGACCCGTCAGCGCTGCGTGAGGAGGCGGGACTTGTTGCGTCACGGAGCAGATCTTCCCGGGATTGGCCAGTTCGCTTTAGCACCGCAGGCTTCACCGCGTGATTGGGCGAGTGAGCAACACTTCCGGCTTCCCGGCCTGTCACGTGACTCGTGGCAGGTAGAGGGGTGGATTTGTACTTCTGGTGGGTACTTATATTTTTAATTAACAAAACTTTATTGACATTCCACTTTACAGCTCTTGACAGACTCGTGGGTTCCCAGAATTCCAAAATAAAAATCAGGGTACCAATTCCAGAATTGCAAAATAAAAATCCTTTTGACTCTTTGCCATACATTCATTAATTTAGCAAGTATATGGTTAGTATCCTCTGGGTTCTCAGCACTGGGGACAACAGAGGAGAACACAGAGAATCCTGTAGCAAGCACGTGTAGAATCTCTCCTTATTACGTACCTTCAAGAATCCCAAGGCACGCCCGTCATGGCCTTCACAGCAGATGAAGAACTGGAGGGTGGGAGAATGGCGATACTCCTCTTCAGGGTGTGGGCTCTTCGTGGAAATAAGCGGCTACCTTTGTACGAAACAGAAAGCGAAAACAGCGTTCTTGCTTGTAAACACCTCACCAAAGTCACGATGAAGAAATGATTTCAAAATGAAGGTAATACTTAACATGTGCCTAATACATTCACCGATTACTCCTATTGTATTATTTTCTTTTCGACTAAATCCTTAGATTAGGGTGTCTTCCAAAGCCATGCATTCTAAGGATAGACAGTGCATTGGCTAGGCAGGACTCTTTCTCTAAAGTCTAGAATGGTTGAATTTCCCTTACACAGTAGATGCCATTTTTTAATTTTTAATTTTTATTTATTTTTGAGACAAGGTCTCACTATGAATCCAGACTGGCCTTCAACTTACGATGCAGCCAAGGCTGGCCTCAAACCCACAGCAATCCTCTTGCCTCAGCTTCCAGAGCAGTGGCATTACAGGAGTGCACCACCACAACCTGCACATAGATGCCGTTCTGAACTCATCAAATTTTCACTTTTTCTTTGAAGCAGAATTCTCAACCACATGACTCTCAGCAAATGCTTTTCTTTGCATTACTGAGAACACACCAGCACATCAGGTGAAATTTTCCCAATGTCCAGCTTCTCCATAAACACATTTGTAGATATCTTTTTCCCTCTGCTCACCTAAATTATAACTGACCTGCATAGCCTCTATCCTAATTGAGCTTTCTGTCTTCAATCTTTGTCAATTTGTTTTCTACGCAAGTACCAGAATGAGTTTTCTGAAGTATAAATCCATTACCTACAATAAGTACTCCCAAATGCCAGAAGTTTTCACCAATTCACCACCAAATTAGAAAGAAAAAGACCACCTAGTATATTTTTCATAAAGCTGAATGTGTTCATTTGAAAATATTTCGATTTTATGTCCTTTTTCAATGTTAAAATGCTCTTTAATACATGATAATGATAGGAAAAGAAAGTTTTTTTCTTGAGACAGGGTGTCCCTATGCAGTTCAGGCTGGCCTTGAGCTCCCTTTATAACCAGGCTGGTCTCGAACTTGCAGCGATCCACTTGCCTCAGCTCCTGAGTGCTGGGATTACAGGCATGTGCCACCACACCCAGCTAGGAAAAGAAACTTTTATTCTCTTTTTTGACTTTCTCCTCTCCCAGCTTTTCCTACTTTAGTAAATCACATCCATTTTTTACTCATTTTCTCTGTTTAAAATCCTGTTTCAATACAAATTCTTTTTTTCCTTCTCCATCTATAACCAATTTACAAACAGAAACTTTTGGATCTGCCTCCATAACTAGATTTCCTTCTGGCTATTTATAAACCAAGGATGTGAAAAGATGACCTAAGATAAAAATCAGAAAAGATCAAAAAGGACAAAATCATCAGGATATTTCTTAAAAAGAAGAAAATTAGAAACAATGATAATGAAGTTAAGAATTATGCCTGAGAAATATATTTTAACAATTAAAATAGGAAAGATAAAAATTTCAAATGGTAATTAGATAAAATGCTAAAATTGAAGGGATCAAAAAAAGTAGCTGAGAAAAAATAACTATGAACCTAAAGAGAGTACATATAAATAGAAGATAATCAAAACTAGAAATTTTCACAGAAGTAAATTAAAGAAATATGTTGGGCAATGATGCTTATGACAAAGAAGGTTTTGGTGACAGTAAAAATGGAGATGATGAAGTTAGCACACTTGCGGTGCTGGAGTGGTGTTTTCTGGTCCCAAAATTACCTAATTCTTCTCGAAGAGCAGCCACATCTATGGGCCTGGCAGGCAGGCACATGGCACACCACACAAACAGGGTAAACAGTGCACTAAAGAGCAAACAAAGAGGTAGCCAGTAGATTCAGTCCAAAGAGTTACAATCAATTATGCTCATTTCAATATAACTCAACTATCTGAAGAAATCAGATAGACTTAATTCTATAGCAGCCCAATTGTAATCTGTGAATTTCAGGTTTAAGATTTCTGCTATCACTTTACGCTTAGCAGATTGAGAAAAAAATTTTGAGTAATCATATTAACTACTAATAGGGATATATACACGACAGTTTTCTTTCATCCATTGCTGATAACTTTGTGGAAGAAAGTCTGGCAAGTTTAACAATTTAAATATTTTTCTGCGGCAGACACTAAATTGCCCAGCCAGTAAAGCAAGCCACTGCTAGCTTTTCATTGGGCCCTTACAAAGATTAAGAAATGGCTTTTCTAGGGGAGATGGAAAAAAGAGAGGTAAAAATCCTCCCGTTTTAAAGCCCATTTGAAAATGCAAATCTCATTATGGAAATAATTTTGAAAGAAGAGATAGAAGACTTACATTAGTCTCTAGGTTTAAAGTTTCAGCGGTCACGTACAGGATGACTGACTTAGTCAGACGACATTTTTCGATGTCGAACTTCCAACGATCAGTGCAAACTGATCTATCCAATAGTTATTGAGAAGGTACGACATGAAAGGTACTATGCTAGACCTTGTAAGTAATCAAATAATAATCACCATTATGACTGTAATAACAAATGTTTACTGAGACCTTCTTTCCAGTGTTACCAACTCAAGCTCAGTGTCAGGCCTTTCACATGGATGGTCTGATTTAATCCTTACAACAGCACTATGAAGTATGTGCTGTTACTACTTTCTCTATTTATCAGATGAAGAAACTGTGGCAGATGAACAGAGTAACTCCTGTAAGATCCCAAGGCTGGTAGGTAAGGGGTGGAGTCACTTTACAAACCCAGGCAACATGATTCCATGATACGTGCTATTAGCCACCAATGAATTCCAGCCTCCCTTACGCTTGTGGCATCTCTGATTCCAAGGATCTGCCCCTAGAAGTCCAATTTTGAGCCAGAAATAGCCCTTTCTTTCTGTCTGTCTTCCTTCCTCCTTTCTTTTTTCCTTCCTTCTTTCTTCCTTCCTTCCCTTCCTTCCTCTTTCTTTCTTTCTCCTCCTTCTTCCTGCCTTCCTTTCCTTCCTTCCTTCTGTTCCTTCCTTGCTTTCCTTTCTTTCTTCCTGCTTCCTTCCTTTCTTCCTTCTATTCCTTCCTTCCCTCCCTTCCTTCTTCAATTCCCTCCCTTCCTTCCTTCTTCCCTCCCTTTGTCCCTCCCTCCTCCCCTCCCTCCCTTCTTCCTTTTTTCTTTCTTTCTTCCCTTTTTCTTTCTTCCTTTTTTCTTTCTTTCTTTCTTTCTTTCTTTCTTTCTTTCTTTCTTTCTTTCTTTCTTTCTTTTCTTCTTTCTTTCTTTCTTTCTTTCTTTCTTTCTTTCTTTCTTTCTTTCTTTCTTTCTTT
>NW_004955448.1:7572953-7577524 GCF_000276665.1 Chinchilla lanigera
TTTCTTTCTTTCTTTCTTTCTTTCTTTCTTTCTTTTCTTCTTTCTTCGACCCAGGGTTCTACTTTGAAGCCCAGGCATAGCTCACAATCCTCTGCCTCAGCGGGGATGACAGGCATAGACCGCCATGCCCAGCCAAGGCAGCTTCTCGTGTAGCAGTTACCATGCACACCGCAGCTCTGGCCAGTGCATCCCTGGACAGATAGGATCCTGTGCCCAGCTCATAGGCAGACTGCAGTGAGCAAGCCTGGACTCTCCGTAGTGGATCCCGTGTCTCCAGGAATTTGACTATGAAACCCCAGAAAGAAATAGTACAGGTGTACACAAACAGGAAAGCAAACCGAGAAGAGGCAAAGCATAAACCATCGCTCCCTAGCAGCCATAAATTAGAATGGGAGAAATTAGATTCTCAAAAAAACCTCAGGGGGCAAGGGGTGTAGCTCAGCGGCACAAGCACTGCCTGACAAGTGTAAGGTCCTGAGTTTGAGTCCCGGTACCAGAAAAAAAGCAACCTCAAGGCTTCCTCATTTCTCTCTGGGTAGACCTAAAAGAGACCCCCATTTTCTGCAATAAAACCAAATTCCTCAAAACTGAAAACAAAACATATTTTCAGTACATTAAAATACATAATATAAACAGGTTCAACATTAGAAATGAATGTATAGATTAATAACTATATTCAACATAATTTATCATTTTATATATTCCTTCTCTCCTAAAGCATTGAAGGCAAAGTAAAAAAATTAAATACCTAAACATCAGACAGCTAGTGAGGGGACTGTGCCACCTCCCAGCATCTGGGAGGCTGAAGCAGGAGGCTGAAGCAGGAGGCTGAAGCAGGAGGCTGGCCCCAGTTTGAGGCTAGCCTGGGCTATAGAGCAAGACCTTGTCTCAAAAAGAGAGACAGACAGACAGACAGTGGTAGGGTCAGTACAACTAAAAAACTCAAAAGTTGATCCTTCCAAAGCACTCAAATTGAGACAGATTAGATGAACAAACGCAAAGCAAATATTGTGTAGGTTAAACACAATGGGTTTGGATTTAATCTGCCTCATAAACTCTCTGATTTAAGGAGATTTAAATGCATATGGAAAGAAATAATGCATAGTCAGGCATGGTGGTGCATGTCTATAGTCCCAGCATTCAGGAGCCTGAGGCAGGAGGATTGCCACAAGTTCGAGGCCAGCCTGGGCTACATAGTGAGTTCAAGGCCAGCATGGACTACCTAGTGAGACCTTGTCTCAAAAATAAATAAATAACATAACATAAGGGGCTGGGGATTTAGCTCAGTGGCACAGTGCCTGCCTGGCAAGCGCAAGGTTGTGAGTTCAATTCCTGGTACCGGAAGAAAAACAAAAAACAAAAATAAAATAAAATAATAATGATGAAAAGCTTTATCCTCAAGGGGAAAAAAAACCTTTACTTCAGAAAGAAATGTGCATTTTTGCCCATAATGCTGGGGAACAGTAGGCCCTAAATCTTAGTCAGATGTTCTCCTCCACCACTTACCCACTACCCTCCAGGTTATTTTTTTATAAAGATAAGGTCTTGAGAATTCTAAATGGGCACTTCACTGTGGAATTGAATTTAAAATGAAATGAGGCATTAAAACATTTGGAGGGATAAACATTTGTCTTTGACCTCAGAGCTTGTATTTTCCAAGATAAATATTGTTTTCCTTTTTAGGAAATATTGATGTGACCCAAGTAAACTGGGAACTGCTTTTGAAGCAGTCAGGAAAGCCTGTTTCCTTTGTGCTTAATGATATTCATAAAGTCACTTACTTCTTTAAGAAAATGATACATATCTGCAGAAAATATATTATCTTAATAACCACTGATAACCATAATACTTTAAATCTGAAAACTCCCCCTGGAATCTTCTAAATGTGAGACTTATCACACATGTATCATTCATACGGCACTGCAGGGCACAATAAAAATTAAGATTTACACTGGAAATCAATTTTCTTTTGTTACACATTTAACCCAAGCACTATGGCAACAGAATATACGGTAAAGTAGGTCACGAATTCCGACTGCAATGGCTTCCATGATACAAAAGCCAGTTGTAATTTGTTGCTCATCTTTCTTATTTTAAAATTCTTTTATTTCACGCACACACCAGTCAATGTTATCTAACAACAACCTAGTGAATAAAAATCATAAGACCAAATTATTGAGTGAGATTTATTTGATCTTAGTAATTTTTTCACTTAGTTTAATAATATTGAAATAGTAGTGTCCATCTCTATACTCAGAAAACAAGGAAAGGAATTTAGGGAAAGGGAAGAGTATATACAGGTTCATGGTCCTGACAGGGCACAGTGTTCTCTCTATAAACCATTCTAGGAAGCATTTGGGGGAAGATCAAAACCAGGTACAATAGGAGATTTTAAAGAAAATAAGAGGCTGTGTTTTTGTCACTGAAGGGTTAGTGGAATCATCAGTAGTCTCCTAGGAGCCTAAATGGACACCTACACCAGCTGCCTAGGCTATCTGTATCCAGGAAATAAAATGACATTGAATTATCATCCCCTTTACATTATTTTCTGACACTATTTTCCTTTGTCTCTTGGGAGGATATGCTTCTCTGCTTTATTAACCCATATTTTGTATTCCATCTTCAAAGAAGCCTCTAGGGCCTTTCCCTATGAGATACCCTTTCTTCTCTCTCTCTTCTATGCATAGAGTTTACAGGTCTTTAGAATCAGAAAGAGCTGTCTGTTTAATCTGTCACAATAATAGCTGTGTGATCTTGGGAAAATTGCTTACTTTCTCTGATATATGAGGTTGCTCTAAGTATTAAATGAAACAAATAATGTGAGGCCCCAGTGCTGTGCTTGGAACAGTGTAAGCTGTCCTCTCTCGTATCTTAATGTTTCCTACTCAACTTACAGACCTACTCAGTTTTCTTGTTTCCTGCACACATTTCCTACACACACACACACACACACACACACACACACACACACACACACACACACAAGTGTTCAGGGCATGGTGGCAGATGCTTATAATCCCAACAGGGATTAGGAGGCTGAGGCAGGAGGATCACTGCAAGTCCTGGACTACAAGACCCTGTCTCAAAAAAACAAACAAAAGAAAACCACACAAGTGCCTACACTTTCCCTCAACCCAATGAAGCTCTAGTGCCCTTCATTGTTCAAAATTTCCAACTCACTTCCCTCTTGTTTCTCATCGTGCTGCAACCTGAATTCCACACCTGTCTCTTTTCTGAATCTGCGCCATATATACGGCAGCAAAATTGCAGGGTCTGATGGTCTCCCTTGGTTTTTAACTAGTGTGCCTATCCTCAGCATTTAGCACCACTGACCATCTTATCCTTCCAGTGCAACTGAAGGAGCGCCTGCCTCTCCCACCACCCCACCTCTCTGCCATATGCCCCTCTGGCCCCTGCTCCAATTCCCTGCCTTCTCTGCTTCCGGGGGTGAGTTTGCCACTTGTGCAGATATAAAATGGTCAGTGTTTGACAACTCCTATCAGAGGCCTCAAAAAGTAATACCATCCTGGCAATAATTATGGCAAAATGGAAATCACTTTTTCAGATAACTTAATGATGCCCCCTAACCAACAAAAGCTAAGGTGATCTTGAAACATCCAAGCCACAAAGAACAAACTGAGAGGAGACAGGAAGATGTTCCCAGAGCTTTTCAGGGAGCATGCTAGGAAATTTACCTCCTTTTCTTTTGCTACATAAATGCATGCTGCGGCAGGTAAGGGCAGAAATATCTAAAACTATTTATATAGCTGCTGCATGCTATCTTAAAGTCCAAGCTCCAATCAATTACAGGGAAGGTGAGATTTTCCTACAGTTGGTTTTTAAATTCTTGATTCAAAGAAATCTTCATTCTAGTGTACATCACTTATGAACTTTACAGGGGTGAACATCAAGAAGTGGTGCAGAATCAGATAATGAGCAAAGAAAAGGAACTGAAACTTTTCCCTCAGCCACCCTTTGCAAGTGCTTCACTAATTCTTTGCCAAGAGTGCACAGGAGTTAATATAAAATTGCAGTGTATGATCAGAGTTTGTTATATGCAGATTAGTTAACAGCATAGAAGACTGCCTTAGTTCACATTCCACTTAAACAACTTGTCAGTTGCATGAAATTGGGGAAGTTATTTCCTCTGAATTCTATTTTGCTAACCTATATAAATCAGAGGAAATGATGATACATTTGTACAGGAATTTGGAGAAGATTAAAAGAAAATGTTATGTATATATTTAGCAAAGTACAAGACACATGGTTTACATTTAAAATATGTTGTATAAACTTTATTTTACATTTCTAGCCTTAGTTCCTTCCTTTGTGAGAAATTATGCCTTATTTGTAAATAAACAAGTGTGTGTGTGTGTGTGTGTGTGTGTGTGTGTAGCTAGATTAAAAAATGAAGCAAGGAAAACTTGATTGTAGAGTCAGGCTGGGCCTGTAATCTCAGCACTCAAGAAGCTGAGGCAAGAGGATCACTGAGAGTTCGAGGCCAGCCTGGGCTACATAGCTAGAAGCTGTTTGAAAAGAAAAAGGAGGAGGAGGAGGAGGAGGAGGAGGAG